>NC_092717.1:167401838-167713576 GCF_047496885.1 Scyliorhinus torazame | reverse complement strand
TTGAAGAAAAATGGTGAGGTAATATTCGAGGCTAGGCTCAAGAGGCCTGAAATCAGAGCAATGGATTGTTTGGGGTTGTGGGAAATAGGTGGAGGCACATTTGTTTAGCTGGAGGATCTCAGAGAAATAGGGAAAGCAAGGGCAAGAATGAATTTGAACAAGAGGGTGATTATTTAAAATTTTAGAATTTGAAGGACCAGGAGCCAATGTAGGTCATTAGGAGATGGGTGATGTGCGAGAAGAACTTGGAAAACACATCAGAGTTTGGCTGGGCTGAGGCATGAATAAAAGTTTTTAGCAACAGATAAGCTTATACAGGGATGGAGTCAAGTGATATTAGGCACGGGAAAGTAGGCATTCTTCGTTCAAGGTCAAATAGAACATTGAAGTTAAATAAAGATTATTCAGTAGCAGGAGCTTTGTCTTTGGCATAAGACTGAAGGGGTCACTAAAAGGCCATGGAGATGATTGGAGGTAAGAGTGAGAAATCTGAAGTCAACAGGTTGAGGCATTTTGAGTCAGTGACGATGTGGGAGAGCAAAAAATGTCAGGATTGTAAACTGCAGACAATGTGGAGATGAGGGACACAGCCTCAGATTTTGAAACTGGCCTATTCCACAGGTACAAATATAAAGAGACAGCAGTGGGCTCAACAACAAAACTGCATTAATATACTGTTGTGCCTTTAACATCGTAACATTTTTCAAGACACTGCACAGAACCAAAATCAGACAGAAAAAATTACATTGAGCCAAAGAGGTTATTAGAACAGGGGGACATAAACTGTCAGAGGTTACTGCAGGTTCTTTCAAACAGGAAAAGTGGAGATTTGGAGAGATTTTCAGTGGAAACTGCAAAGTTTAGGGCCAAGGCAGTTATGCAATAGTGGGGCAAAAGGGAACAAGACTGCATCGCAGGCCAAAATTTGAGGAAACGTAGAGAACTTGGAGGATTATAATGTTGGTGAACTTTACTGAGATAGGGAGCCCATGAAGGGATTTGAACACAAAGATGAGAAATTTAAAATTGAGGAATTAGCAGACTGGGAGCCAATGTAAACAGTAAGCACAAGAGCAATGTGTGACTGGGACCTGCTAATTAGGGTACAGCACAGAGTTTTGGATGAGCACAAATATAAAAATTAGTCTAAATTTCATTGGGTTTCAGCTTATGATGTTTCAGAAAATGTTAGGCCATTTAATAACAAGGTCCGGATTTACGGTCAGCAACAACCAAACAGTGCTCACAATTCATTTTGTTAACAGCTGCCCCAGACTTTTTGTGGGGCTTTGAGTGGCAACTTTCAATCATTGAATATTTGAAAACAGTGCAGCAATAATACAGGGTATCTGGGATCTATGTGAATAAGAAAAAGCAACAGCGTATCGCTTCAACCAATCAGATTGAAGAATCCTCACTGGCCTGTGTAGTCTAAACCAGGAAGACAGTTAGAATTTTTAAATCAATGTAAATCATGTGAAGGAAGTAAAATAATGAGGGGCAAAAATGAGATAGAGAAATGAAAGACATAAAGAAACAATAAATGCAAAATTCTTAATTTCAATTTTTAAGAAATTTTCGCTAATTAAAATGTGAAGGAATGAGCCTCACACTTCTGAAAGTTAATTTATAGTGGCAAAATGACTGTTTAGCAGTTCCCCAGAGGTGATGCATTTTGGAAGATCAAATACAGCAAATGGCAGAACGCTTCGGAGCATTGGCATACAGAGGGATCTGGGTGTTCAGGTCCATAGTTCCATGTAAGCGGCAATGCAGGTGGATAAGCATGCTGGGCATTGACTAAAAGAGTTGGCAGGTCATGTTACAGTTGTATAAAACTTTAGTTAGGCCACATTTGGAATACTGCATGCAGTTTCTGGTAGCCACACTACCAGAAAGACTTGAATGCTTTGGAGAGAGTGCAAAGAACGTTTACCAGGATATTGCCTGGTCTGGAGAATGTTAGCTATGAGGAGAGGTTAAATAAATTCGGAATGTTTTTGTTGGAAAGACAGAGGCTAAGGGGAGACCTGATTGAGGTTTACAAAATTACGAGTGGTATCGACAGGGTGAACAGTCAGAAGCTTTTCCCAGGGTGGAAGACTCAATTACAAGGGGGCACAGGTTCATGTTGAGATGGGGAAGGTTTAGGGGAGAGAGGCAGGGAAAAGTTTTTCACGCAGAGGGTGGTGGGAGCCTGTGGAGGTGGTGGAGGCAGTCACGATAGCAACATTTAAGATGTATCTTGATAGACACATGAACGGGTGGGGAATGGAGGGATGCAGATCGTTTGGGCAATAAGTAGTTTCTAAATAAGGAATCTGGACCGGCGCAGGCTTGGTGGGCCAAAGGGCTTGTACCTGTGTTGTAATGTTCTTTGTAACATATCTTTAAAATAATCACCTCCATCTGGTTGGACAAAAAACTAACTGTTTCCCGGCATGTTTAGTGGGAATTTAGTTGGCAAGTATCATAAATTCACACCTTTACACATGATCCATTGTTGAGGTGCTCATGTAGTAGAGTTTGTGGAGGAGCAGGGACAAATCAAACAGCAATCTCTGCCTTTTTGGATTTTTATTGCACACAGGCACATGCCAAAGGTTGCTGTCCAATTTAATCCATAATAATAATGAGCGCTGATAGATTCATGGCTGTTCTTAATAAAAGCTGTATGTTATTACTCACTTGCTCATGGCTTCCACTCCTGCTTTTGCAGAGGCACTAGGCATCACAAATCCTGATCCAGTCCCTGCATATATGGTAGTAATAGATAGGAAAGATGCACCTAAAAGACATTATGTTTTGGAACTCAGAGAGTAATTAAACATTCCAGAGAATAAATATACAGGAACTAAATAAACAAAAACCTAACAACTCTTAAGTGAATTGTTGCACTTAAAACTACCGAAACTACTGCAGTATAGTCAATCTCCATCCACACAGTATGAATAATGCATTTATGAACTGTGACTTCTGCATGAAAAATTGTTTCATGAGCAGGATCTATAAGACCAGAAAAAAAAGAATGCTCTGTATTTTACAAAATTATACTCCAAGAAAATGTTATTTTGCTACTGGGTCTATTATACCTGCCCTATGGGTGCCTGATGCTGCTGATGGCTGAGAAAAGTGAAGTATTCCATCCCCAGCACTGGCATTCTTTGCCTCAATAAACATTCTTAATAATAATAATCTTTATTGTCACAAGTAGGCTTACATTAACACTGTAATGAAGTTACTGAGAAAAGCCCCTAGTCGCCACACTCCAGCGCCTGTTTGGGCATAGTTGGAGAATTCAGAATGTCCAAATTACCTAACAGCACGTCTTCTGGACTTGTGGGAAGAAACCGGAGCACCCGGAGAAAACCCACGCAAACGGGGGGAGAATGTGCTGACTCCACACAGACAGTGACCCAAGCCAGGAATCGAACATGGGACTCTGGGGCTGTGAATCAACAGTGCTACCCACTGTGCTACTGCAAATCTAATTACTGCAAAATATACATGTTGCAAATACTGTGGGATATTTTGCATGCTCTCAAACTTACAGGCACGATCCCAGTTTACAAAATTGGTCCAACAATGTAATATAGGAGTGTCAGTTTAGACTATGGGCTTGATTTCTGAAGTAAGAATTGAATCCACAGCCTTGTCACGTAGAGATAAGAGTACCACTAGAAACAAAATGACCATCATATCAATGTAATATATTAGTGAAAATCTAACATGTTTCTGTGCGAACATACATGAGATTCCATTAAGATTTTTACAGAAAGTTTTAAAATACCAAAACTTTTTTCCTCACCTTTTTTTGCTTTAATCAATTCTTTTCCAATTTCTAAAGTTACATACGCAGTTCCATTAAGAACAATATCTGTAATAGTTTTAAAAGCATTAGCAGAAAGTCGTTCAGAGGGCGAGATGAAGTTTCCAGCAGCATTGTTTATTATAACCTAGTGTGCAAGGAAATAAAATTGTGTTACAAAACTGTAAAACTGTAAATACAAAACTGCAACATTAAAATGCAGCAGTGATTCTGTGCCAGGGCTTTTCAGTTGCATTCCAAACCAGCAAAGCACAATTTCACCAAAGCATCCAAGCTGGTGCTTTTAAAAAATAAAAAAAAATCCAATTAAGGGACAATTTAGCATAGCTAATCCACCTACCTTGCACGTCTTTGGGTTTTGGGGGTGAGACCCAAGCAGACACGGGGAGAATGTGCAAAACTCCACACAGACAGGGACCCAGGGCCAGGATCGAACTAGGATCCTCAGTGCCGTGAGGCAGCAGTGCTAACCACTGCGCCATCATGCCGCCCCCAAGCTGTTGCTTTTGAGAACCAAAAGCTTGCTGAATGGTGGGCTTACTATGCCTTCCCCTTATATTTAAATTAAGTTGAAGGTGTACAATGTGACTGAGCACTCAATTGCTGTGACTGTTTCAGGGAACAGGTAAATAAAAGCTCAGTCCTAATTTAGTCAAGAAATTGCATTGCTTTGTGGATGTTCCATGTGGCTGGTCACTGAGCTAACCTTAGTGAATATTGTTAAGAACAACTTCTTTAAATAATTGGACAGCAATCTTGGCACCTAGCATAGAACATCCTGGAGGCAATACAGGCAACGAGCAGCGACAAAACCCTTAGGACAGCTGCTGTGTGGAGTAGGCTCATGTACAATGTTTGTTAGTGCTCCCATCTGATTTAACATTGGTGAATTTTTTTAAACAGATTGATTGTAAGTAATATTTTCTCTTCCCTTTCTCAGTCATTGACTTTTAAAATTATGTTGTAAACATAGAAACATGGAAAATAGGAGCAGGAGGCCCTTTGAGCCTGTTCCACCATTCATAATGATCATGACTGATCAACCAACTCAATAGTCTGATCCTGCCTTCCCCTCATAGACTTTGATCCCCTTCGCACCAAGTGTTACTTTAACTGCTATTTAATCATGACACATGAAAAACACTTGCCTTAGATGTTGTTTCATAGAATCATAAAATGGTTACAGGACTGATGGAGATCATCCAGCCCGTTATATCTGTGCCAGATCCCTGCAACAGCATTTCTGGTGCCACTACTGATCGAGATGGCCAAGTTCTAAAAGACATAGTTGCTAGACTAGGTCTGCAACAGGTCGTGGGGGAATCAACAAGAGGGAAAAACATACTTGACTCATCCTCACCAACCTACCTGCTGCAGATACATCTTCCCATGACAGTATCAGTAGGACTGACCACCACACAGTTCTTGTGGAGACAAAGTCCCAGCTTCACATTGAGGATAACTGTAATCGTGTTATGTAGAATCATAGAATCTCTACAGTGCAGAAGGAGGCCATTTGGCCCACTGGCCCTTGGAAAGAGCACCCTACTTAAGCCTGCGCCTCCACCCTATCCCCATGATCCAGTAACCCCTAACGTTTTGGACACTAAGGGGCAATTTATCATGGCCAATCCACCTAACCTGCACATATTTGAACTGTGGGAAGAAATTGGAGCACCCGTAGGAAACCCACACAGACAAGGCGAGAACGTACAAACTCCACACAGACAGGCACCCCGGGCTGGAATTGAACCCGGGTCCCTGGCGCTGTGAGGAAGCAGTGCTAACCACTGTGCCGCCATGTAGCACTAGCATCGTGCCAAATGGGTAGAATCAGAACACATCCAGCAACTCAAGACTGGGCATCCATGAGGTGCCGTGGGCCATCAGCAGCAGCAGAATTGTACTCAGCCTCAATCTGTATCCTCATGACCTGGCATATCCCCCACTCTACCATTACCACCAAGCCAGGGGATAAACTCTGGTTCAATTAAGGATGCAGGAGGGCATTCCAGGAGCAGCACCAGGCATTCCAAATAATAATAATCTTTATTATTGTCACAAGTAGGCTTACATTAACACTGCAATTAAGTTACTGTGAAAATACACACTCCAGCGCCTGTTTGGGTACAGAGGGAGAATTCAGAATTTCCAATTCACCTAACAAGCACATTTTTCGGGACTTGTGGGAGGAATCCGGAGCACCTGGAGGAAACCCACGCAAACACAGGGAGAACGTGCAGAATCCACAGAGACAGTGACGCAAGTGGGAATCGCACTTGGGACCATGGCGCTGTGAAACAACAGTGCTAACCACTGTGCTACTGTGCCACCCACCAAAATGAGGTGTTAACCTGGTGAAGCTGCAACACAGGACTACTTGCATGCCAAACAACATAAGCAGCAAGTGATAGAGCCAAGCGATCGTACAACAAACAAGTCAGAAGGGCGGCAAGGTGGTGCAGTGGTTACCACTGCTGCATCACGCCACTGAGGACCCAGGTTCAATCCCATTCCCTGGTGATTGTCGTGTGGAGTTTACACATTCTCCCCGTGCCTGCGTTGCCTCACCCCCACAACCCAAAGATGTGCAGGGTAGGTGGATTAGCCAAGCTAAATTGCCCCTTCACATCTTTGAGTTGTAAGAGTGAGACCTACACAATAGCTTTATTTGGGCATGGAGTATCGATTCAACCCAAACAAGGCTACTGATGCAATAGGCACAAAGACGGGAGTGAAGGCTCCATACACTGCGGATTTTTAATTCCCCATTTTAATGGGACCTGGTGTATTTTTGTAGTGTAAGTATCCTCCTGTCTGTTCCCCTTTTCTCCTATTAATTTCCGTTAACCTGTTCGCTATTTTTGTCCATGGATGGTTAATGCCTTTAAGACCAAGCAGCTTATCTTTAATTTAAAATGGAAACTCCAGCAGGATGTGCTGTTTGGTCTGACATCAGTGATGACACCTATTGATGGACTCGGCTGGCAGCCAATGAACGGTTTTAAATTGCCGTGCCTTAGCTGATACTCAATGCTAATCGGTGCTGACCATTCTGGAATGTTCTGCAGAGCTAGGAAGGTTTGATCTTGGTTTCAGTTTTAAAAATCCAGCAGAAGATCCAACACCGCAGCTGGAGCTCTCTCCAGGTACACAGATCCAGCCAGTTTTTCCTCTCTATCCAGCCTGTGAGTGTTTTAATTCCTGAAGAAGAGCTGGAGGGAACTCTTTGGGTTTCTCTCGCTGAAAGATTAACATACCTCTAGGGGACATTATGGTGAGTCTGAAAACCAGTTAAGTTTAAACCACGAGTTAAGGCTGTGGGGGGGGGGGGGGGGGGGAGGTGAGACCAATAGTCTTAAGAATCAAATTGGCCTGAAGCCGTTCAATTGAAGGAAGGCCCACAGGAATAAAAGTTAAAGTGACTCCTCCAGAGAAAATCCCTACAGCCTGGAAGCATTGAATGAATGTTTCTGCCAGAAGAGCCTCATTATCAATCCAGCTGACACCAGGCTTCGATCCCTAAGCTTCCTGGGAGGACAGCCTACTGCAACAACCTCACCATCGGAAACAAGGACACTGATCTCTCTTTTCATCTTAATCCCTCTCATTTTTAATCTTTTCCCCTCCTTTTGTGTGTGCCTCTTGTGTGTGCTTGGGTCGAGGGTGGGACAGTAAAAGGGGGAAGTAGTAGAATAGCTAGCCATTATACTGTTATAATTATTGCATATTTCAACTTTGTTACTGTTATAAATAAAGTTGTGTTCAACTTACAAATCTTATGGCCATAACTTATTGAGCAGTCAAGGGGTCAAAGATTCTGCAAACCTTATGTGAATTATTGGTTAATTCACTTGTGTTAGGACTCCGGGGTCTATTGGGCTGGAATCGACCGTGCACTAGCACAGGGTGTCGTAACAGTGCGTAGGTGCGCCAAATTGCATGAGAGATTCCAGCTTTCAGATACTAGTAACATCCAGGGCAGGGTTTCCGCTCGAACCTTAAGCTAATTTATTTTTTCAAACACAGTGCGTAGTGAACCTCTTGCAATGCAGCAAACTGTTTTTTCTAAGATAAAGGAATACCTGGACACCTTCCTTCATCAAAGACAGAGTTAAGATGGAAATTCTTGCAGAATAGTGTGTCGGAATGCAGTATGGAAATTAATAGCCCCCAACTGGCCCCTACACACTCCAGCAAGATTAGCCACAAAGGCACATTGGGTCACAATCCCAGGGTGGTTGCCAGGCTCATATTCAGAGGACTTTTGAGGTCATAAAATACCTTATTGGCTGTACTCACATCAGGAAGTCCTGTCAATTTAGACATCTCTTCCACTGTAGACTTCACTGAATTTGGATCTCTCACATCACACTGAATTGCATGAACCTAGAAGAAAAACATATCATCAATTTCTCCAACAAAACAAAGGCGGTAGGCCAATATGAATATGGTGTTTACTACTTTTCCCTCTAGCCTATTTCATCCAAGGTTAGCAAAGATAGGAATTATCCCTCCTACATCTTTCTGTTACAGTGGGGAAAGATAGAATTAATGGCCTTGATTTTGCAGACAGAACTATGCTCACCATTCTTTACACTTAACGGCTATCCACTCCTTTCACAAACATTTGAGCAGTGATTTACTGTCAGCAGGTTTCTGCTGTCAGGGCAAACAACAGCTTGTCCCTTTAACGAATCTGATTGAAGCATCTTCACTGTGACATGCAGTCTAAACCAGGAAGTATAAAGTAGACTATTTACTTCATTGTAAAATAGTCATAGTCACCGCTAAGCTCCTATGCTCCAAGGAATAAAGTCCCAACCTTTCCAGCCTCTCCTTTTAACTCAGACCATCAAGTCCTGGTAGCATCCTCATAAATCTCTTCTGCACTCTCGTACGACAGTAAATCAAAGAAAGGGAAAAGAAAGATGGATCCAAATGAGAGGATTAAAAATCAAAGATTTAATAAATCTTAATTATTAATTCTAAAAATCTCTAACAATAAATTAAAATATCAGTGCCAGAGATGTTATTTGGCAATAATTACCCCGGAACCTATTAAGTGATGGAGCAGGGCTCAGGGCTGTATGACCTAATCTTACTCATTTTCTTACACTTTTCAGACTATGATGTCAGTAAACTTCACTTACACCTGAATGCACTAACTTGTTTAGTGAACAAAAGTGGATAAGTATGGCAACTTCACATTCTTGCATGGATTTCATTGCCGAATCTGTTCGCGAGGTACTATTGTAGCACAGCTCATGTCGGAGCAGAGAAAAGCAGACATCAAATTCGAAAAGCAGACATCAAATTGCTGTTTGATTTACTCAGTAATAGTGTGCCCTTTTAGCCACACCATTATTGTTACTACAGAATTTAGTCAGTGTGTTTTCTAATATATAAATATATTTTTTAAATAATCTTTATTGTCACAAGTAGGCTTACATTAACGCTGCAATGAAGTTACTGTGAAAAGCCCCCAGTCGCCACATTCTGGCACCTGCACGGGTACACAGAGGGAGAATTCAGAATATCCAAATTACAGAACAGCACGTCTTTCAGAATTTGTGGGAGGAAACGTACGCTGACATAGGGAGAACATGCAGACTCCGCACAGACAGTGACCCAAGCCGGAATCGAACCTGGGACCCTGGCGCTGTGAAGCAACAGTGCTAACAACTGTGCTACCGTGCCGCCTTGCATAGGCAATCAACATTTGAAATATATAACTTTGCCAAAGAGTCATCCAGACTCGAAATGTTAGCTCCCTTCTCTCTTCACAGATACTGTCAGACCTGCTAAGATTGTCCAGTATTTTCTGTTTCTGATTCCAGCATCTGCAGTAATTTGCTTTTATCTTTGAAATTAAGGATACATCATGTAAATTGCAAAATAGTTGAAAGGGATAAACTCAATTCAGCATACCTTAAAACTCAAAAGTTATATTTTTCTTTTCAACATTTTGGGTAAGTTCAATATATAAATTAGATAGCATTAGAAAATGGAGCTGACAAAAAACAAAACTACAGAGTTGGGGAAAATGCATTACATGTAAAAAATCCAGTATAGGGGAGAGGTCCAGGATTCACTTGTGTTATCATAGCACAGTTAAGTTTCCAATTACATGGAAATTGTCAAATATTCATTAAAATATTAATTTTGACACTGTTTGTATGAAAACAAACCATTCGTGCGAACACAGACAGTACTTTCAACTTTTGTGAGGTGGATTGTTGGCGGTATTAGATTGACCACCAGTTATACAACCAAACCAAAATGCCTTTCTGTTCAAGTTACACGGAAACAGCAGGTGTAGTATCCACTTATCCAATAATGCCTGCATACAACAAAAACAGAAAATACTGGACAATCTCAGCAAGTCTGACAGCATCTGTGGAGAGAGAAGGGAGCTACTGTTTCAAGTCTGGAACTCTTTGTCAAATGCCTATAAATTGCCAGTTTTACCTCCACACTCCCCACAAACACACACAACTGATAAATGTATTTTAATTGTTATTTTGATCTATAAATATGATGAGAGCTATTTGATAACGTGGAATTAAATGCTGATCTGGATTGGTTGCGGCAAATAGTAGAGTTCAATTCCATGCTTTATATAAAGAATTGAGCTTTAACACTTGAATACTTGAAACTGAGCTTTTCCTGGCACTCCAGTAAAATGGCACTTGCAGTAAAAAACTTCACTCCTGCAACAGGATAGGTGGAAAAGTTGGCAGACTCCCAAGTCACATGATACAATGAGAACTGAAGCAAACTTAACTCCTGTATTATTTCTGCATACAGATAAAATTATTTATTTTTAAATTATGTACTTGTGAAAAAGAGAGGGAACTATATCAACACCTTGGTGCTACGTATGAGTTCAATTAACCATACCCAGAAAGGGAAGCAGAGAAAATGAGAGAATTAATGCATAAAATTGTCTTGCGTTAAAATTCTGATCCCACCGCAGTTTAGCAATGAGGAAAGTACCAGCACTCAAAATCCTTAAGTTGTGCCGATAAACAGGATAGTTTCACTCTAGTCTGTTATTTTCAGGAAAATCATAAATCCATTTTTTACACATGTAGCTTATGTCATCACCAGATGATGCAATGCCCCATCCTAGATATGAATCATTTGCAAATGCTGAATGACCTATTTTCAGCATTTTCTGTTGTTGCTCAAAATCTTCATTTGTTAATGACTAATCAGAACATCAGTTGGAAAGGACTGGACAGCATGAAATTGAAGCTAATTATAGAAGAGCCAATTTGTGAAGCATCCAAACATCAAGTCTCTGATTTAAATTCAATTACCAGTTTCATCTCATACGAGAGTCTTTTCTCTAACTCATGCTCATTTCACAGTGGCAGATGTTGATATAAGTAGATTTCTAGGCAATGAGAATCAAAGCATGTAGGGTGGATTGGTTCCTATACTACACTTAGTTTAGCACAAGAATACTTAGTTTGTATTAACAGTGAAAATGTCACTCAGCATATGAGTATATTACTGCTAATAGTGGTGTCTACTTCTTAAAACTGCAATAAAGTCACTTAGGCTTTTGTTCCAGTAATCATACAAAAAGTGGTGCTGGAATTTTATATTGAAAGTCTGTAGCTGTACATCTAATGAATTGTAAAACATTTTGGGCATGATTTTGTCACCCCCGTTGCCAGGTTGGCACTGCCAAGGGTCAGGATCTGAGGGGGCCCATGTAGGGGTGGGGTGAAGGGGGTATGAAGGGTGGTGTATGAAGGGTGGGGTATGAAGGGTGGGATATGAAGGGTGGGGGGGGGGGGTGAAGGAGGGGTATGAAGTTTCAGAAAGGTTTGGGGGTGAAGGAGCGGTCCTGAAAGGAGGGCTCCTGAAAAGGGTGTTGGGGGGGCCTGAAATATGGAAGGGGCCCGAAGTGACCCCATAGTGGGGTATGCTGACTAGGCGAGGGGGGGGTGGGGGGGGGAGGTAATGCCTATGTCTATGTGGGGGGGGGGGGGGCTTTGTCTGCGGGTGGGGTATGAGGGACCCTCAAGCTCACTTAGAGATCGGGGTACCCTTTCAAAAGGGCACCCCGATCTCTGAGGAGTCGGTCTCTCTGGCACGTTCAGCTCCCCACTGCAGTGTGAGCTAGACCGGGGAGAAACTCCCCAGGGCCACAAAAAAAGACTAAGTACGGGTGAATCCAGGTCTGGATCTCACCGAAAAATCCAACGGAAAACACTCTGCCAAACAAGCCCAAGATGACACATTTATGGGAGAATTGCGCCCAATGATTCCAGTAACACATTTTATGACATGTTAGCGCTCAAATGAAAAAAATGAAGTGGCAAAACAGCCACAATAATATGCAGAGCTAAAATACCTTTGGCTAACAATCAAACTTACTGTAAGTTCATCTGTGGCTTTACTCAAAAATTACATATTTATAATATTTTAAAAATATAATTTAAGATCTTTGCCCAGTGTAAAAGCAAGTTACAAAATAAAACAGGAAGTGCTGGAAAAACTCAGCAGGTTTGACAGCATCTGTGAAGAAAGAAATAGAGATAATGTTTGGAGTCCAATGTGACTTTTCTTCAGAACTCAAAATTTTATTCATGTTTTAAAAATTAAAGGACTTTAATAGTGATTTTAGAGGTACAAAACTTAATTCACTTATATCATCATATGAACTTGATCAACAGAAATGATGGGCAACATTTAGATTGATTTGATGTATTACCCAATCTCCTGAGGCTCAAACTTTTTGAAAGCTGCCACAGACAAAACCATGTGCAGTCTTATGAGGACAGTCACAGGTGCATACACACTAAATTCAATAGTTAGTTTAGGTTACTTTTAAACTCAAACTACAACCATGTACCTGGTTTCCAGTTTGCAATGAGATTTCTTCTGCTGTCTTTTTCAAAACATCCAGCTTTCTGGAAGGCAGATATTTTAATGTAAGCAATTGTGATTAATTTGCAGCTATAGTACAATCTTATTTTAATGGAGTCTCTTACATTCCATGCAAAGGTCTAAACTTTTAACAACTTTAACCATCAATTGAATACTCAGTCATACTTCTTTATTTGGTGCTGAGCATAACATACACCATCTCTCATTTGGGGATAATTCCTGTTTCACCCCTTCTTTAGGTTCAGAGATCACAGTCTTAGGTATAGTTGGCATACAAGCCTTACCTCCTACTGTCAGATCTTGCCTGACCACACCAAATGTCCTGCTCTCCTTTTCAAAATTGTCCAGTTTCTCCGATCATTCTGGGAGGAAAAGATAATCCCAAACTCCTTTCACGATCACCAGCTGTCTTGGTGGGCAGCACGGTAGCACAAGTGGATAGCACCGTGGCTTCACAGCGCCAGGGTCCCAGGTTCGATTCCCCGCTGGGTCACGGTCTGTGTGGAGTCTGCACATTCTCCCCGTGTCTGCGCGGGTTTCCTCCGGGTGCTCCGGTTTCCTCCCACAGTCCAAAGATGTGCAGGTTAGGTGGATTGGCCATGATAAATTGCCCTTCGTGACCAAGGGGTTATTGGGTTATGGGGATAGGGTGGAAATGAGGGCTTAAGTGGGTCGGTGCAGACGCAATGGGCCGAATGGCCTCTTTCTGTACTGGGTATGTTCTATGTTCACCAACTACCTCCTTAAATCCTTTTCTTCTGAACCTAAACCCTTAGTTCTAACAAGTGTAAAGTGGTTAATTCAACAGCAAAGTTGGGGTGGGGGGGGGTGAAAGTTAATAACAAGAGGGGTGGCCATCAGCTCCCCATCCCCACCTCTTTCCAATGCGTGGTCCTTCTAGCAGATCTGACCACGAGTGATATATCCTCTCCTCCACCTACCCTACCCCCCGAGATCCAGAATGGTTTCCCGTATGGCAAGTTCCCCACCAGCCGTTAGCATGGCAGGATGAGCCCCTTAAGAGAGTATGTGGTGGCAGGCAGGAAGGCCATCTATGAGCCTTAGTATCCTGGACATAATGAGGACAGAGATGGGAAGGCAACCCCCACCCAGCACCTTCGTGCCTGATTAACTGCTCTGCCTATATCCAAACTGCCTTTAGAGAGGGCATTAAATTCCACCCATGATTTCAAGTTATCAGATAGTTCAAAGTGCATTGGAATAATATGCACAAACCTTGATTGATATTTTTATTTACCTTAAGTGGATACCTGGGAAAAGGTAGTTGTGACTACAATATTTAAACAAAATTAAAGGAAAACTTTCATTGTGTACAAGCTCATCTACTCACCTACTCGCGATAACACATTCAGCACCCAAAGAGGAAAAGGCAGTTGTCATTCCTTTCCCAAGTCCAGTACCTCCACCAGTGATAAAGGCTACTTTACCCTTAAAAGTTCCAGCAGGCAGCATCAGTGTTTGCATTTGAGGGAGCCTCACAGCTTGAGCAGAGCCATTATTTTGGTACAGCACCTTTGTCCCTTGATTGAAAAACTGCAGACAAAATAGAATGCTATCAACAACTATCTCAAGTCAACAGTATCTTATATTACCAATAAAAAAAATTAAGGCACGTCACTAGTACACCAGTAGAGGAAGAGCATAGTGAAGGAGAAGGAAGTGTCGTTTGATCTTGATCTTTGCAATATGCTTGGGATAAGAGAACATGCAAGTCCTTCGTCCTGCCAAATCCAGTCCTGAATGGTGGTGGACAATTAAACAACTAACCGGAAGAGAAGGTTCCACAAATATTGCCATCTTCAATGATGGGTGAGCCCAGAACCTCAGTGCAAAAGACAAGACTGAATCATTTGTGACGATCTTCCACCAAAAGTCTCCCCCTGAGGTCCCCAGCATTACAGATGCCAGTCTTTTTGATTCACACTATATTATATCAAGAAATGCTGAAGGCACTGGAGACAACAAAGGCTATGGGCCGCAACAACATCCCGGTAGTAGCACTAAAGACCAGTGTTCCAGAACTAGCCACATCCACTTGCCTGGATAAGTGTAGCTTCAACAACAACACTAAAGAGCTTGACACCAATCAGGACAAACAGACCGCTTGATAGGCACCCCTTCCACCACTTTTGACATCGCTCCCTCCACCGGCAGCAGTGAGTACTATATTGTTACAGTGCAGGAAACTATTCGGCCCATTATGTTGGGCACTGACTCTCGAATGAGCAATTAACTTAGCACCGTTCTCCCATCTTCTCCCTGTAACCCTGCACATTTTCCCTTTTCAGATAACAGCCTAATTCCCTTTTGAATGCTTCAATAGAACCTGCCTCTATCACAATCTCGGGCATTGAACGCCAAACCTTAACATCTCCTATTGGTTTTGCTTCTTTTGCCAGATACAAGGTGGACTGCAGCAACTTGCCAAGCCTCCAACCTCTATCATGCAGCAGAACAAGGGGAAGCAGATGCATTGTAACATTACCACATACCTGTTACCCTCCAAGCAACATTCCATCCCGACTTACATATAAACATACAAACTGGGAGCAGGAGTGGGCCATTTGGTCCCTCGAGCCTGCTCTGCCATTCAATAAGATTATGGTTGGTCTGAACTCCATAGTCCTTACCCGATAACCTTTGACGTCCTTGTTAGGCAAGTATATATGCCGCTGCCATAAAAATATTCATTGCCCCCTGCAACCACTGCTCTTTGAAGAGATGTGCAAGATCTAGGACCCCTTGAGAAACAAATTCTCTTATCTCCAACTTAAATGGGAGACTCCTTAAGTTTAAGCTCTATCCCCTAGTTCTAGTCTCTCCCACATGGGGAAACATCTTTTCAGCTTCAACCCAGTCAAGTCCCCTCAGGATCTTATGTTTGGAATTATATCTTTGTCCCATCACTGTCGCTGGTCAAAATACTGGAACTCCCTTTCTAACAGTAACACTGCAGTTCATGTACCAACACCACATGAACTGCAGTGGTTCAATAAGGCCTTCTCAAGGCAATTCAGAATGAGCAACAAATGCTGGCCTTGGAATGACACTCACATCCCATGAAAGAATATAAAAGGCTGTTGGCCTATTTATCTTTTCTTGGAAGTTCTCAGGTTTGAAAGGAGCAGCTTTATCTTTTGTAATTCTAAGGGAAGGGCTGAGTCAAGTTTCAAAATACGCTTGTGCCTCTTCTTCACTCATTCTGATCACTGTTGTCCCTTAGATATTTTATCAGTTTTGTGAAAATTCACAAATGCAGCTGTGAAACAATGCTATGATTTCACCAGTAACAAATCAAAACCACTCCGCGCAGGCCCCTGTAGCCCTATGCCATGTTGCGCCGGGCAGGCGCAGAGAAGGGAGCCACCGCGCATGCGCGCCAGTCGCAATGCGCATGCGCAGACCCGCGGCGCCCATCTGACACTGGTATCGGCAGCTGGAGCGTTGTGGGTCACTCCAGTGCCGTGCTGGCCCCCTGTAGGGGTCAGAATCGCTGCTCCTGGGGGCTTGTTGACGCCATCGTGAAACGCGAAGGTGTTTACGACAGCGTCAACACTTACCCTCAGGATCAGAGAATCCCACCCCAGAATTTTAAAATTAAGATATTGCTTGACCAGAGGAAAATATTTGTTGGGAGGCAAAGAGCTGATAGGGGAAGAGGGCTTGTCACCTTGGACATTGGCAGCAGAGTTTTGGATGATCTCAAATTTATAGAAGGAAGAATGTGGGAGACCAGCCAGGAATGGGTTGGAATAGTCAGGTTCAGACGTAACATCAGCATGAAAAGGGTGTCAGTTGATAGATGAGCTGAGACAAGAGCGAAATCAGGCAATGTTACAGAAGTGGATATAGGCAGTCAAAGTAATGGCACAAACGTGGTCAGACGTTCACCTCGAGGTCAAAGATGACACCATGTTCTGAACCAATATGGAGCCAGTGACTAAGGAGCAAAACTGAAAACCAATCAAATAGGCTATCTGGTTATTTATTTCACTGTTATTAGTGGGCCCTAATCTGCATTCAGTCACCAGGTTTTCCATATTATAAAAGTGACTGCACTTCAAAATAGTGAATTTTCTGTAAAACACAGGACAATACAAAGTTCAGAGGGGAATTGGCAAAACAATTAAGAGAAGCAAAGATGGTGTGAGAAGAACCATGCTTATATAGGCAAATTTATAGTAAAAATATAGTAAAAGGAGACGCGGGGTCCATTAGGGATTAAACATCGAGGTTTGCACATGGAGGCAGGGTGTATAGCTGAGGTATTAAATAAATATTTTACATTTGTCTTTGCCAAGGAAGATGTTGATGAAAGATGAGGTAGTTCAGAGATCTGAAGATATTAAAATTAATAAGGGGATGGTATTGGATAGGCTGTCCATAAAGATGATAGTACACCAGGAATGGATAAGATGTATCCAACGATACTCAGGAAAGCGACAATGGAAATTGCCAAGGCACTAGCCAATTTTCTTTTGATTCAGGCATTGCAAATGTTTTACCCTTGTTCAAAAAATCATGTCAAGATAAGCCCTGCAACTACAGGCTAGCCAGTTTAACCTTGATAGTTTCAAAGTTTCCAAGAAATGATAATTCAGGACGTAATTATGCACTTGGGCATGGTTAATTAAGGAAAGTCAAGGTGAACTTCAGGGAAAATTGTAGTTGACTAACTCGATTGAGTTTTTTAAATGAGATAAGAGATGGTTGATGATGCTGTTGATGTGGTGTGCATGGACTTCCAAAACTGGACAGGACTTGTGAGCAAAGTTAGAGCTCATGCAGTCAAAGTTATAGAATTTACAGTGCAGATGGAGGCCATTCAGCCCATCGAGTCTGCACCGGCTCTTGGAAATAGCACCCCACCCAAGGTCAACACCACCACCCTATCCCCATAACACAGTAACCCGACCCAACACTAAGGGCAATTTTGGAGACTAAGGGCAATTTATCATGGACAATTCACCTAACCTGCTCATCTTTGGACTGTGGGAGGAAACCGGAGCACCCGGAGGAAACCCACAAGTGACATTAGAAACATGGATATGAAATTGGCCGAGTGACAGGAAGCAGATAGTTGGTTTGTTGGCCGGGAGGAACGTTTATAGTGGAGTTCCTCAGGGGTTAGTGTAAGGACCCTGCTCTCCATAGGAACATAAGATCAGGAGTAGACCATTCTTTTCCCCAGGGTAGAGGGGTTAATTACTAAGGGGCATAGGTTTAAGGTGAGAGGGGCAAGGTTTAGAGTAGATGTACGAGGCAAGTTTTTTACACAGAGGGTAGTGGGTGCCTGGAACCCACTACCGGAGGAGGTGGTGGAAGCAGGGACGATAGTGACATTTAAAGGGCATCTTGACAAATACATGAATAGGATGGGAATAGAGGGTTACGGACCCAGGAAGTGTAGGAGATTGTAGTTTAGTCGGCAGCATGGTCGGCATGGGCTTGGAGGGCCGAAGGGCCTGTTCCTGTGCTGTACATTTCTTTGTTCTTTATTCAGCCCGTCAAGCCTGTTCCGCCATTTATTACGATCATGGGTGATTGGACACTTCAATGTCTTTACACCCACAAACCCCCATAACCCTTTACATTATTGTTAATCAAAAATCTATCAACCACTGCTTTAAACATACACAATGACTGAGCTTCCACAATGCTCTGGGGTAGAGAATCCCAAAGATTCACTAGCCTCGGTGTAAAGAAATTTCTCATCTCAGTCGAAGTGGCATCCCACTTATTTTTGAAATCGTGCCCCTGAATTGTAGACTCCCCAACCAAGGGAAACATCTTACCTGCATCTAGTGTCTATTCCTTTAAGTATTTTGTAGGTTTCAACAAGATCACCTCTCATTCTTCGAAACTCATAGAGAATACAGGCCCAGTTTGCTCAATCTCTCTTCATAAGACAGTCCCACCATCCCCAGAACAAATCTGGTGAACATTTGTTGTACTCCCTTTATGGCAATAATCTCCTTTCTGAGGTAAGGGAACCAAAATTGCACAGTATACCAGGTGTATAATTTATAATTGAAGCAAGACCTTATCACTCCTGTACTCAAATCCTCTTGCGACAAAGGCTAACATTCCATTAGCCTTTCTAATAACTTGCTCTTCCGAATTGAAATCCCCATATCATATCCATTGACCTCTATTTGTGCTTTCAGATCATCTACTTTGTTACAAATGCTGTGTGCATTCAAGTACAGCGCCCTTAAATTTGTCTTTTTCACACCATTCCCCTTCTAATTAATACCCAATGTTTTGCTTTGTTTCACCTGCCTTCTTGTCCCATTATTACATCCTGTTACCAACATTACTTCCTTCCAATTTAGGCCACCCTTCAGGTTGCATCCCCCTGACAAATTAGCTTAAACCAACCCCAACAGAATTACTAAATATTCCTGCGAATAAATCAGTGCCAGTCCTGTTAAGATGTAACCTGTCCGTCTTGTACATGTCCCACTTGATATATATATATTTTTATCCATTACTTTATCAGAGTTACAAAGCCAGAGCTCAGAGTGTGGACAGGGGCGAACCCCTATGACATAGACATTGGTGTACAGGACCCAATTTCAAAATTTGATGATACAAAATTTGGAAGTATTGTGAATTTTGGGGGAAATAGTATAGAACTTCAAATGGACATAAATAGGTTGGTGGAAAGGGCAAACAAGTGGCAGATAAAATTTGATGCAAAGAATTAAGAGGTGATTTATTTAGATAAAAAGAACAAAATAAAGGGGAGAATTCTAAAGAGTCATTGACAATGGCAAGGCAGGTTGAGAGCATGGTCAATGAAGCATATGGCATCCTGATCTTTAGCAATAGAAGCATACAGCACAAGAACAAGGAGGTTATGGGGGCAGGCAGAATGTGGAGCTGAGGTCATAGTTAGATCAGCTATGATCTTCTTGAATGGCAGAGCAGGCTCAAGAGGCCAAATGGTCTTCTCCTGCTCCTAATTCATATATACGTTGTATTTTAAACTTGTATAAAACACTGGTTTGGCCTCAACATAGTAGTGGTTAGCGCTGTTGCTTCACAGTGCCAGGGTCCCAGCTTGGTTCACTGTCTGTGCAGATTCTGCACGTTCTCCGTGTCTGCGTGGGTTTCCGAGATTGTGGTGGAGGCAGGTTCAATCAAGAATAAACGTGATCATTATAAGAAAAATAAATAGGGCTTTGGAGAATCTGGGGCACGAGGTGAATTGCTACTTCAGGGGGCCAGCACACATACATCAGGCCTTGTGTTGTAATCATTCTGACTACAATGGTCTTTATAAATGCAGGCTGTCTGTGCCTCTGTAGCTGCTTCACACCAGTTACATCTCTAATGTATTAGTGAAAAACGAATCGGCCTGCAATGCTAACTCGGTTTCTCTTAAGACTGATGCCGTCTGACCGGCTATACGTTTGCAACATTTTCTGTTTGGTTTTTTTTTTGGGGGGGGGGGGGGGGGGTGAAGAATTAAATCCTTTATCGAGGGGATTTTGAAATGAACCATTTTTCAGACTTTACACCTCCTTTTCCAAGTTCGCAATCGAGGGACTAAAGTATGCCTTAAAATCCGTCCCTAGCGGCATCTCACCCGCTCATGTCTACTAAACCGAGTCGCTGTTATAGTAAATTTGCTCCACAATCCCGCCAACTTCAAAACCTCAAAAACAGCCATTCCTTCTGCAAAGCGGATTCAAACTGACGAAAACTTTATTAACAAACACAACGGACAGACAGTCCCGCCTCTTCCAGCGTTTCGCCCCGTCCACACGTCTTGACAGTCACGTGGCGCCGCCGCGTTGCTCTGCTTGGCACTGGGAGGTCACGTTGGGGTCGCGTGGCACCGCCCACCGGGGGTCACGTGGTGCCGCCCACCGGGGGTCACGTGGTGCCCTATGTACGCCCCCACCTGAGAGGTCACGTGGGATTCTCTGATGACGCGGGCCGTGAAGAGCGGTCGATGTTGGGTTGGTGATGTGGTCGTTAGTGCCAACATCCTCGGCTGGAGGTAGGCACAGCCGAGGTCTCTTTCCATGTTATTTATATATTTGTTCAGGCCTCTGACCGGTGGTTGGTTGTTGCATGAGTTGGTCCAGAGTAACGTGCATGTTGCCTGCACTCATCTTGTTGTATCAATTAATGGGAACTTGTGGTACCTGCAGCTGTCCGTGGGGAACACCAGGCGGGTGAGACGCCAGTTGGAGATCTGTTGATCAATACGTGTATCTGGGTCCTGCATGAAAACAGTTGGATGTGTGTTTGGCCGGAAGGAAGATGGGCCAGGTTCTGAAGTCCTGTGATTGGCTGGGCAGGATGAACGCAGTCATAAGATCATATAAAGCTTACAGGACGGAAAGAGGCCACTTGTCTGCTGGTCGAATAAAACAAGCCTTCCAACCGAATCCCACTTTGCAGTGTTTGGTCCCTAACCCTGTAGGTTACAGTAGCCGGCATCTCCACATCATGGCTACCTGTAGGTTACGGTATTAAATGATTTAACGGTATTAAATGATTTAACGGTTTCTGCCTTGGTGGCATAGTAGCACAGTGGTTAGCACTGTCGCTTCACAGGGCCTGGGTCCCAGGTTCGGTTCCTGGCTTGGGTCACTGACTGCGGAGTCTGCATGTTCTCCCTGTGTCTACGTGGGTTTCAACCCGGTGCTCTGGTTTCCTCCTACTAGTCCCGAAAGATGTGCTGTTAGGTGAATTGGACAGTCTCAATTCTTCCTCGGTGTACCCGAACAGGTGCTGAAGTGTGGCGATTAGGGGATTTTCTCAGCAACGTCATTGCTGCAGTGTTAATGTAAGCCTATTTGTGACCATGATAAAGATTGTCATAAATAATTGAACCTGCCACTGTGAAGCAGCAGTGCTAACCATTGTGCTAAGTCAATAGGCTCCTCCCATCAACTCTATCCAGACCCCTTGCAATTTTACATATCTCAAATTTCCTCTCAACCTCCACTGTTACAAGAAGAAAAGAACACCAACCTATCCAATATTTTCTTATGGCTGCATGTTTCTACACCATTACACAATTTAACATTAATTACTGTGGGTGGATGGAACGACTGACCCTACAGCAGGCATTGTCAAACACGGGGGCACGACCCGCGGGAGGATCGTGGAGCTGTCCGTCGCGGCGTTCCCGATCGTGCAAATCCGCGCGCAACAGCCGCAGCAGCCAGCTGTTAATAACGCCGGCTGCAGGCGGCCTTCAAAATGGGCGCGAACATGTAAACAAAGTGCAGCCGCACTGCGTATGGTGCTAGATCATCGGTGTGCATGCGCGCCAATGATCGGGCACGCATGCGCAGTGCGGCCACCTTTTTTTTAAATGGTCGCAGCTTTTTTTTTACAAGTTCAGGGTTTTATTCATTTTATTTTATTCATTTATTTATTAATTTTATTATATAAGTTCGGGGGGGTTTATTTGAAAAAAATTTACAGGGAAAAATGCAGAACTTTGGATAGATGGAGACTCCATACTTTCCGACACCGGAAGGCGTCACCTTCATCCAACAGGTTCCATTGGAGGAGCGTGTACGAAGGCCAAAGGGACCCGAAACCATTTCCTCCAATTTTGTCAGCAACAAACAAGGTAAGAGAAAATGGTGGGTCGTGCAGGTCGGCCGGCATGGGTCGTAAAGGTCGGCCAGCGTGGCCCGCGAAGGTCAGCCGGCGTGGATCGCAAAGGTCGGCTGGGTTGGGTCCGGAAGGTTGGCCGGTTGGTAAAAATGGGTCCCCGGAAAAAAAATTTGAAAAACACTGCCCTACAGGATAGTTGATAACATAGGAAGAGGAGAAAGCCATTCAACTCTGTGATCCAGTATGTAATTTAAAGAGATTATGACGGATCTGTATCCTCATGCTACCCACCCACTTAAGCTCCCATGTCCCTCAATACCCATGGCTAGCAAAAATCTATCCCATATTTACAATTATTGAGCTAACTGAAAAGTTTGGAATAAGGAGAGAAGGGGCAAGAGTATACTAGATCTATACTTGTTGTTACATCTCGAAGCAGTTAGAAGTGATGTTCTAAATGGTACAGAGCTATTCATGCATAAAGCAATAGAAATAAAGTTGGGGAATTAGAGGTAGCGGCTAGTGCATCATTGGATACCTGGCTTCAGCCTGTATAAAATGTTGGAATCTAAGTCGTGTTATAATGTATTTTGGGGAAAGTGAAAGAAGCAAGTGTGATCTTATTAATTACAAAGATTCTTGCAGTATGGAATGTTTGCTACAGGGCATGATTAAAGCAAAAACTATTGCCACCTTTATAAGTAAATAAGGATAATGATTGGAAACAAAGTTACAGTGTAAAAATTAGATGGTGGGACTAATTTTGGATTGCTTAAGCAAAGAGCCAACCAATACAATGGGGAGAATGGGTGCTTTCTGTTGTTAAAGTCATGGGGGTATGCTAATGCTGATAGTTGGTACCTGAAGAAGGTAAATATTCTCCAAAATTCATGTTGCCCACTTCAACGAGAACAAAAAAGAACTAGGTTGTAGACCCCAAATTGACCCATGTTATTTGTAGGTAATTTAGAGATGTTTGTGGTAATAGATTTGTAATAAAGAAAAGCCCTACAATGTAGGATGAATTGCTGGAATTGCTTTGGGGCAATGAAGCAAGACAAGTAAGCAACCTGGAGGTGAGTGAAAATTTTAAATATAGTGACCATTATTGAGATTCAAATTGTAAAAGTTACAGAAAAAGAGGATTTGTAAGTTAAGATGTTGGAAAAGAATTTGGCTAACACTATTGTATTAACGGTGGATCTAGCCCAGATTAAGTGGTTGTGGAAAACACCGTAGATCCAATTTGCATATCAGCAGTGAGGAGTCATTAAATCTGAGTAGTTTTAATTATATTCTAAATCAGGTGTGGCAGGGGCAGAGTGCATCCAAAGACTGAGGTTTAATAGATACACATAGGTTAGCATTAGAGAAGTAAAGTTGCATTCATTGGTATATTTTCGAACAAATGCAATCCATTATTTACTTTTAAAACTCCATTATTACTTTGCAAGTAAACATAGTGGCAAATTTGCATAGAATTAGACCACTTAAAACGGCAAATGAGATGAGCAACCAGCTGATCTAAAAGTGATTCTAGTTGAAGAAGCAATATTGGCCAGAACACCCAAGAGCAGTGTTCTCTTTGAATAGTACATGGAAATCTTGTAGGGGGCACCTCAGTTTAATTTCTTATAAATGAGACTGGTTTAGCACAGTGAGCTAAATAGATGGCTTGCAATGCAGAACAATGCCAGCAGTGCGGGTTCAATTCCCGTACCGGCCTCCCCGAACAGGCGCCGGAATGTGGCGACAAGGGGGCTTTTGACAGTAACTTCATTGAAGCCTACTTATGATACTATTATTGTTATTATTCACCGCTCCCGATGCCGGTTTTGTAATCGCCGATTGCGCGGAGAATGCCTTTTGACTCCCAAATTGGGGAGACGCTGGTTTTGTATCCTCCACCCCCTCTGAAATGGCATCATCGTGTCGCATGCCGCACACCGTTGGAATGCTGTTGGAGCATCAGCTCAAGGCCCTCCCCCAATGCTCCGCCCCCGATGGTCCGAGTTCCTGATGGCACGGTTCACTTGTGGTCTCAGCAGTCAGGAACCCAGTGTGGCGCCTGCAGACTGTGTCCAGCAACGCCACGGTTGAGCGGCAGGCGTGCTGCTGGTTGGGGGGACTGGTTGGGAGTGGCTAGGGGACACTATCTGGCAGGTCAGGTCCGTACATGACCGGCGCTATGTTTTACAGCACGAACGCTGCAGGTCGTCGCTGTGCACATGCGTGGTCAGGACCCAACCATTCTCCAGCCGTTTATATCACGAGAGCCGGGAATTCTACTTGGCCCAACTGCTAGCCCCTGACCGTTAGCAGAATCGATGAGGGTTTGGCGCCAATATTTTTTGTTGTAAAATGCCACAGTTGCTCCGCTGGCGTCAACACTTAGTCTCAAAATGATGAATCCAGTCCATGGTCTCTGAAAGCGCAGTAGTTCCTCAGTGTTACATTTAGTATCGGCCAATGTTTTTGCCCTCAAATTTGAAACCTAATAATGCACTCTCATTTTTAAAATCATGATTAAAATATGGAGGAAAACAAGAAATACTGTACAAGCATCTTTATTAGGAAAGGGTCATCTAAGATAAATTGATTGTGGATTATGCAAACAGAAATGTTGGCATTTTATAACCATATAAATGAAGAAACAGTCACAGGTCTGGGAGCAATTGATCATAGAATCCCTACAGTGCAGAAGGGGGCCATTCGGCCCATCAAGTCTGCACCAACCATCCGTAGGCTACGTAGGTCCACTCCCCCACTCACCATGCCCTACCCCTGCCCTACCCCTGAAACCTAACCTGCACATCCCTGGACACGCAAAGAGTGGCCAATCCACCTAACCTGCACGTTTGGACTGTGGGAGGAAACTGCAGCACCTGGGAGGAAACCCATGCAGACACGGAGAAGGTGAAAACTCCACACAGATGGTCACCCAAGACCGGAATCGAACCCGGGTCCCTCATGCTGTGAGGCGGTAGTGCTGACCATTGTGTTGCCATCAAAGGAAATTAAATATCTGTTTAATAAATATTTGTTTTAGTTGCTTACAATGGAAGGTAAAAGTTGGACTGTAGGCATGTCTGAAGATAATATGAAAAGTGTCACCACTGGTAATAGAATTTCAAAAATAAATTTATTTAAAATTGGTAATGGGACTGAAAGTAGACAAGTCACCAGTCTTATGCTTTTATATTCTTGAATCTGCGAGTTCAACTGCACCTTAATAAATGCAATAAAATTATAATGAAAAGCTCAGGGTATAGTTTTTCAATAATGCAATGTATTCTTTCCTGCTCAAACCTTTTTTTAAATGAGGGATAAAATTCCTGACCATAAATTATCACAGTTTTAAAAGAAATTAATCTTGGGGTCTTCCGGTGGCGGCCACAGAGTAGCTCTCGCGTGTGACGAAACTTTTGGACCTTTTCTCCCGTTTTTTTCAGAATTTTGCTTGATAAATCGGTGGAGAATGACACAGTGAAGAGAAATCCCCCACCTGTGTAATGAGCAGTGGACTAGAAGTGGCTGTGTAAGGAGATATAGTCAAGCAAGGAAGACTTGTGCAGAGCGGGCAGCGCAGGAAAGCATGGCGGAGGTGCAGGATCCTGGGGTGGTGGCACAGTGGTCGACGGTATAGCTGGTGAAGTTCTTTGAGAAGAGCTTCGCTGAGCTAAAGAAAGAGACGCTGGACCTGATTAAGGCATCGATTGATCGGGTGAAACAGAGTCTAGAAACCCACGGAGGGTCAATTCAGAAGGTGGAGGAAAAAGTGTCTGAGCACGAGGACTTCTAACCGCTTTGGAGGTCGAGGTGGGCTGATGAAGGACCACCAGAAAAGGTTGCTGGAGGACTTGGAGAACAGGAATCTGAGGATCGTCGGCCTCCCTGAGGGCAGTGAGGGTTCGGCCGCAAGTATGCTGGAAAAGTTGATGGGAGATGTGGCGTTTATGCGACCCTTGGAGGTGGACAGGGCGCATAGAGCTCTTGCAAGGAAGCTGCGAGCGAATGAACCGCCGAGGACGATGGTGGTGCGCATGCACCAGTTCCTGGACAAGGAACAGATTTTGCGGTGGGCCAAGCAGGTACGGAGCTGTAAGTGGGAGAACTGTGAGTTGCGCATCTACCAGGACCTGGGCGCAGAACTGGCCAGAAGGCGAGCCGGATTTAATAGGGCAAAATCGGCCCTCTTCAACAAGGAGCTGAAGTTCGGGATGTTGTATCCAGCGTGTCTTTGGGTCACGTTTGAGGGCCAGGAACTTTATTTTGAATCACTGGACGAAGTGATGAACTTTATCAAGGACAAAAGGCGAGCAGGGGATTAAGGTCACTGAACCCTGGGGGAGGGCACTGCGGTTGCGATTTGGTCAAAATCACTTCTGTGTTGTTTTGAATATGCAGTGCTCTCTGTAACAAGATTTTTTTTTTTGGTTTCTTGTTCTTTTTTTTTTTCTTTGGTTGCTTTTGCCCCGACCTTTTCACTTGATTTTCATTGTGATCAGATGTTTGAGCAACTGCTCAGAAATGTAAAGTTAACTCTGTTCCATTGGAAGTTGGCTGGAGGGACTTTTTCTACTGTTTGTTTACTGGGGACTGTGATGCTTTGAATATGTATGTCCAAGCACGGGGAGGAGGAGATAGGATTCCTGGTGCCATTGGCGGGAGCTACCAGGCTAGCTAGCTCACGGAAGTTTGATATGGGGGGTTGGGTTTCTAGTGCTGTTACTAGGGGGGAGGGAGGGGTGCGGGTGTGCTTCACTGCTGACAGGGGAGAAATTGATGCTCGGGGACAAAGGGGAGGTCGAGGGCGGCGGATGACCGAGGGCTGTCCTGAGGAGGCTAGGGACGTGAACTGGCGGCTGGCCTAAGCAGGGTGATGGCTAATTGGCAGGGGGGGGAACCCCCCGACTAGGCTGATTACTTGGAATGTCAGAGGTCTAAATAGGCCGGTTAAGTGGGCTCGCGTGTTTGCGCATCTGAGGGGATTGAAGGCTGACATGAGACACACCGAAAGGTGTTCGACCAGACTAGATTGAGGAAGGGGTTGGCTGGCCAGGTATTTCATTCAGGGCTGTATTCTAAGACCAGAGGGTGTCGCGATCCTGATTAACAAACGGGTGGCATTTGAGGCAGGGAGAATCGTGTCAGATGCGGGGGTCAGGTACATTATGGTGAGTGGGAAGCTTGAGGGGATGCAGGTGGTACTCGTGAATGTATATGCACCACCAAACTCGGATGATGTGGAATTTATGAGGCGGGTGTTAGGTAAGATCCCGGACCTAGAGTCACATAATCTGATCATGGGGGAGATTTTAATACAGTCACTGATCCAGGATTGGACCGGTCAAAACCGAGGACAGGGAGGATGCCAGCCGTAGCGAAGGAATTAAAGGGGTGTATGGAGCAGATGGAGAGAGTAGACCCATGGAGGTTCGGACGGCCAAGAGTGAAGGAGTTTTCTTATTTCTCCCATGTCCACAAAGTATATTCTCGGATCGACATTTTTATCTTGAGCAGGGATCTACTGCGGTGGGGTGGTAGAAACCGAATAATCGGCAATCACGGTGTCGGATCATGCCCCACATTGGGTGGATCTACGGGATAGTATGGAGGGAGGGCAGCACCCGTTATGGTGGTTGGATGTGGGACTATTAGCAGATGAGGGTGTGTGTGGGCGGGTGAGCAAGTTTATCCAGAACTGTTTGGAACTAAATGATACGGGGGAAGTCTCGGCAGCAATGGTGTGGGAAGCTCTGAAGGCAGTGGTGAGTGGGGAGTTAATTTTGATACTGGCCCATAGGGGAAAGGTGGAACGATCAGACAGGGATAGGCTGATTGGGGAGATACTCCAGGTGGACAGGAGATATTCGGAAGCCCTGGATATGGGGTTACTGAAGGAGCGGCGGAGGTTACAGGTTGAGTTTGGACTGTTCTCTACAGGGAAGGTGGTGTAACAACTGAGGAACAAGGGGAGCGGTATATGAGTATGGGCAAAAGGCCAGTAGAATGCTAGCACATCAGCTGAGGAAAAGGGAGGCGGCCTGGGAGATGGGGTTTTGGCAGAGTTTTGCTAAGGCTATGTCCATGGTACGTAAAACAAGGGTGGCGTCGAGTCCAGAGGTGGCGATCTTTGGAGTGTCGGAAGAGCCGGGAGTCCAGGGGGCGAAAGAGGCTGACTTTTTGCCTTTGCCTCCCTGGTAGCCCAGAGACTGATTCTATTAATGTGAAAGGACTCGAAGCCCCTGAAATTAGAGACCTGGGTTAGTGACATGGCTGGGTTTCTCAGTCTCGAGAAAATAAAGTTCGCCCTAAGAGGGTCAGTGTTAGGGTTCGTCCGGAGGTGGCAGCCGTTCGTTAACTTTCTCGGAGAAAATTAAAATGTCAGCAGAGGCAGAAATCTAGCGGGGTGAGGGTTAGGCTATTGATTCATCGTTGGGAGTGCGAAGAATGTGATAGGGATGGAAATGTTTTAAGTACCATGTTTATGTTGCTGTTATCGTTATTATTATAAAAACTACAAATTCCCTAATAAAATGTTTTTTTTTAAAAAAGGAGTCACACAGGCCATAATCTGGTGTTGTGAGAGACTATTATTGTTGAAGGAAATTTCTTGTTTATTTCGGAATACATTTATTGGAACAATTCAAGTGTAACCAACGATAGCGGCGTTTAAGAAGCATCTTGACAAATACATGAGTAGGGTGGGAATAGAGAGATATGGACCCCGGAAGTGCAGAAGGTTTTAGTTTAGACAGACATCATGATCGGCGCAGGCATGGATGGCCGAAGGGCCTGTTCCTGTGCTGTACTGTTCTTTGTTCAATTATCTTGAGAATTCTTGTGTATTCACAGTTAATGTCAATGCCAGGATTATTATATAAGATGGTTGCTCTATTTAAAGTATTTGAATAAATTTATTTTTAAAAAAGATTTTATTCAAAATTTTTCAGATTATCACAACAGAAAAATATAAAACTTTACATAAATAATAAAACAACAAGAACAAAAGTGCATAAATAAGCAAATAAACGTTAAACAGTAAACAATACTGCATCCCCTACTAGACACGAACTTCACCGCCCCCCCCCCCCGGGTTGCTGCTGCTGCTGACCATCTCCTAACGCTCCGCCAGGAAGTCTAGGGAATGGCTGCCACTGCCTGAAGAACCCTTGCACAGATCCCCTTAAGGCAAATTTCACCTTCTCCAATTTAATATACCCTGCCATGTCGTTAATCCAGGATTCCACGCTTGGGGGCCTCGCATCCTTCCACTGAAGCAGAATCCTTCGCCGGGCTACCAGGGATGCAAAGGCCAGAATACCGGCCTCTTTCGCTTCCTGCACTCCCGGCTTGTAGGACACCCCCAAATATTGCGAGCCCCCAGCTAGGCCTAACCCTGGAATTCACTACCCTTGACACCGTCCTCGCTACACCCCTCCAGAACTCCTCGAACGTTGGACATGCCCAGAACATGTGGGTGTGGTTTGCTGGGCTCCCCGAACACCTCGCACATCTGTCCTCACTCCCAAAAAAACGGCTTAGCCTTGCCCCGGTCATGTGCGCCGTGCACAGCACCTTAAATTGTATCAGGCTGTGCCTCGCACAGGAGGAGGAAGAGTTTACCCTTCCCAGGGCATCCACCCACATACCCTCGTCGATCTCCTCCCCAGCTCCTCCTCCCACTTACCTTTTACCTCCGCCGAGGCCTCCTCCTCCTCCTCCTGCATCACCTGATAAGTTGCCGAGATCCTACCCTCTCCAAACCCACACCCCCGAAAGCACCCTGTCCTGGACCCTGCGCGTCGGCAGCAGCGGAAACTCCACCACCTGTCGCCTAATGAACGCCCTTACCTGCATATATCTGAAAACATTTCCAGGGGGAAGCCTGAATTTCTCCTCCAGCTCCCCAAGGCTTGCAAACTTCCCGTCTATGAACAGGTCCCCCATCCTCCTAATACCTGCCCTGTGCCAACTCCGGAACCCCCCATCCATTTTCCCCGGGACAAACCGATGGTTCTCCATATCGGGGATCACACCGAAGCCCCCACCTCCCCCCTGTGGCGTCTCCATTGCCCCCAGATTTAGATGGTCGCCGCTATCACCGGGCTCGTGGTGTACCTCGTCGGAGGAAGCGGCAGCGGTGCCGTCACCAGCGCCCACAGGTTCGTGCCCACACAGGATGCCATCTCCAGTCTCTTCCACGCCGCCCCCTCCCCCTCCATTACCCACTTACGTATCATCGCCACGTTGGCAGCCCAATAGTACCCACATAAGTTTGGCAACGCTAACCCCCCCCCCCGTCCCTGCTCCGCTCCAAGAACACCCTTCTCACCCTCGGGGTCTTTGCCCATACGAACCCCATAATACTCCTGTTAACCCGCTTAAAGAAGGCCTTGGGGATCTGGATGGGGAGGCACTGAAACAAAAACAAAAACCTCGGGGACACTGTCATTTTAACCGATTGCACCCTACCCGCCAGGGAGAGCGACAGCAAATCCCACCTTTTGAACTCTTCCTCCATTTGCTCCACCAGCCTCGTTAAGTTGAGCTTATGCAGGGCCCCCCAGCTCCTAGCCACCTGAACCCCCAGGTATCTAAAACTTCTTTCTGCCCTTTTTAGCGGAAGCTCACCAATCCCCCTTTCCTGGTCTCCCGGGTGGACCATGAACAGCTCCCTCTTCCCCATGTTGAGCTTATACCCGGAGAAATCCCCAAACTCCCTCAGGATCCACATCACCTCCGGCATTCCCCCCACCGGGTCCGCCACATACAATAGCAGATCGTCCGCATACAACGATACCCGGTGTTCCTCTCTCTCCCCCCCCCCCCCACCCTCCGCACCAACCCCCCCCAGTTCCTAGACTCCTTCAAAGCCATGGCCAGGGGCTCAATCGCCAGCGCAAAGAGCAGGGGGGATAGAGGACACCCCTGCCTCGTCCCTCGATATAGCCGGAAATATTCCGACCTCCTCCTGTTCGTGGCCACACTCGCCACCGGGGCTTCGTACATCAACCTCACCCAGTTGACGAACCCCTCCCCGAACCCAAACCTCCTCAACACCTCCCACAGGTACCCCACTCCACCCTATCAAAGGCCTTCTCCGCGTCCATAGCCGCCACTATCTCCACCTCTCCCTCCACCGCCGGCATCATAATTACATTCAGGAGCCGACGTATGTTGGTATTCAACTGCCTCCCTTTCACAAAATCCGTCTGATCCTCATGTATGACCCCTGGAACACAGTCCTCAATCCTCATGGCCAATACCTTTGCTAGCAGTTTCGCATCCACATTAAGGAGTGAAATCGGCCTACACGATCCGCACTGTACAGGGTCCTTGTCCCGCTTCAGAATTAGAGAAATCAGCGCCCTACCTAGACATCGTCGGGGGCAGGACCCCCCCCCCCCCCCCCCCCCCCCCTTGCCTCGTTGAAAGTCCTTACCAGCAGCAGGCCCAACAGGTCCACGTACTTCCTATAGAATTCCACTGGGAACCCATCTGGCCCCGGTGCCTTCCCCGCCTGCATATTCCCCAGTCCCTTGACCAGTTCCTCCAACCCAACCGGCGGCCCCCAACCCTGCCACCTGCCCCTCCTCTCTCCTCTGGAACCTCAGCCTGTCTAGAAAGCGACCCATGGGGGCTCAGACCGATACAGTCCCTCGTAAAAGTCCCTGAAGACCCCATTAATACCCACCGCATTTCGCACCATGTTCCCCCCTCCATCCCTCACTCGCCCGATCTCCCTCGCTGCCTCCCGCTTCCAAAGCTGGTGTGCCAGCATCCGGCTAGCCTTCTCTCCGTACTCGTACACCGCCCCTTACGCCTTCCTCCACTGCACCTCCGCCTTCTTGGTGGTCAACAGGTCGAACTCGGCCTGGAGACTTCGTCGCTCCTTGAGTAGTCCCTCCTCGGGGGCCTCTGAATACCTCCTATTCACCCTTATCATCTCCCCCACTAGCCTCTCCCTCTCTCTCCTCTCCTTACCCTTTCTGTGGGCCCTAATGGAGATCAACTCCCCCCGATCACTGCCTTCAGCGCCTCCCAGACCACCCCTACCTGCACCTCCCCATTATCATTGGCCTCCAGGTACCTTTCCATATACCCCCGGACCCGCCCGCTCACCTCCTCGTCCGCCAACAACCCCACCTCCAAGCGCCACAGCGGGCGCTGGTCCCTCTCCTCCCCCAGCTCGAGGTCCAACCAATGCGGGGCATGGTCAGAGATGGCTATTGCCGAAAACTCCGTGTCCTCCACCCTCGGAATCAGCACCTTGCTCATTACAAAAAAGTCAGTCCGAGAGTAGGCTTTATGAACATGGGAGAAGAATGAGAATTCCCTGGCTCCCGACCACGCAAACCTCCACGGATCCACTCCTCCCATCTGGTCCATAAACCCCCTCAGCACCTTGGCCGCCGCCGGCCTCCTGCCCGTGCTAGACCTGGAGCGATCCAATGCCGGATCCAGCACCGTGTTGAAGTCCCCCCCCCCCCCCATTATCAAGCCCCCTGTCATGAACCCCGCATCGTCCCAATTCTGGGCGTATACATTTACCAAGACCACCCGCACCCCCTGCAGCTTACCCCTCACCATCACATACCTACCTTCATTGTCTGCCACGATGCCCAACGCCTCAAACGACACCCGCTTCCCCACCAAAATCACCCCCCCCCCCCCGATTTTTTGCATCTAACCCCAAATGGAACACCTGCCCTACCCACCCCTTTCTTAGCCTTACCTGATCTGCCACCCGCAGATGTCCTATCTGTCAACGGGCTCTCCCCTCCCCCCCTCTCCCACCCCCTTCCACTCTCAGCGCGGGAAAAAGCCCACGCTTTCCACCCACCCCCGACCCCGCCACCTCTGGCGCTGCTTGCTTTCCAGGCCCAGTGCCAATTCCCCAGTCCCAATTTCCCCCCCCCCCGGCGCGGGGCCCCATCTCCATTTCCAGCCACCGACGCTCACAGTCTTTAACCTGCCCCCCCCCACAACCCACCCGACAGACAGAGTAGAAACATTGCCCAACCAACTACACAATCCCCCCAAAATACGACACAACAGTCCCAACCAACCCCCTCAGCATCCCCTCGTCCCCAGCCCTCAATCCGAGTCCAGCTTTTCAGCCTGAATAAAGGTCCACGCCTCCTCCAGCGTCTCAAAGTAATGGTGATGGTCCCTGTAGGTGACCCACAGTCGCGCCGGCTGCAACATACCGAACTTCACTCCTCTCCGATGCAGCACCGCCTTAGCCCGATTGTACCCGTCCCTCATTTTAGCCACCTCCGCGCTCCAGTCCTGATAAATCCGGACCTCTGCGTTCTCCCACCTGCTGCTCTGCTCTTTCTTGATGTGGAGATGCCGGCGTTGGACTGGGCGAGCTCAGTAAGAAGTTTTACAACACCAGGTTAAAGTCCAACTTTAACCTGGTGTTGTAAAACTTCTTACTCTGCTCTTTCTTGGCCCACCTTAAGACACCTTCTCTGTCTACGAAACGGTGGAACTGCACCAGCACCGCCCGTGGCGGCTCGCTGGGCTTGGGCCTCCTCGCCAGCACTCGATGGGTCCCCTCCGCATAACCTCAACCTGAAGTCCAGTATTTGGATAAATTGATGGCCTCTGTAAACTTAATTTCTGTTTTATCCATTAATATTTCATTTCTATTCCAGAAGAGCCCTACCATTTGTTAGTTGGTGTAGATTACATTGTTGGTCGAAAGAACTGTGCAGTCCTTCTACTTGATGATCAGTCCATTAGTCGTTCGCATGCTGCACTTTCAGTTAGTCACCCTGCTGCAAATCTGGTGAGAAATCGTTTTTTCAATTTTACTTTTGTTGAATGAAATGCTTGTACTTTCCTTTTCTTCCAATCTTAAGTTGCCACTTGTAATTTTTTTAAATCATTCAGTTCAATTGTCACTCGCACTGCAATCGGTAGGAAGTAACTCCAAAATAATTAATTATTTCATTTCCGTGCTTAACAAAACTAGATAGAATAAAAGCAAAATACTGCAGATGCTGGAAATCTCCAGCAGGTTTGGCAGCACAGGTGTAGAGAGAAACAGAGTTAACATTTTGAGTCCGACAGCTTTGTTTCAAGAACTCTGAAAGTGTCATGCAGAATCGGAACATAGATAAACTAAGGCACTACCTTGTCGGTACAAGCGCATCAGGAAATTTGACTTCCTGCTGTTGTGATAGAATGATGAACTTCATTATGGAGTTCGGTTGGAACGTGAAGGTGGCGCAGTGGTTAGCATCCGGCCCTGGGTCACTGACCGTGTGGAGTTTGCACGTTCTCCCAGTGTCTGTGTGGGTCTCACCCCCACAACCCAAAGATGTGCAGGGTGGGTGAACTGGCCACGCTAAATTGGAAAATTTTAAATTAAAAAAATAAATGTTTGGAAAGTGAGCCTTGAAGAACACTTGCTGCAGGTAACAGGTGCAGCCAGCCTGTGTGTATGATCGATACAGTCTGTTGAAGAAGGGCTACATGGAGACAAATTGAGCATGGATGAACAAAACTGACCTTTAGAAAAAAAAACGCTAACATATTTAGGAAGCGTAAATTATATTATAGCATTCCATCTGTCTATTTATTCTACTGTTTTAAATTATTTTCTTCAGTTGGAATTTGTGACTTTCCAAAATGATTCCCGGACCTGATTCATTGTAGAGGATGCAATTACGGTACGGGATGAGAGTAATACAACTTGCTGATATGACAAAATGCACATTTTTATCAAAGTAATATTGATTTGACAGTGAATTAGCTGAATATTTTAAACCAGCCACTAAAGGACCCAGCTGCACATTGGGATGGGTCAAACACTTTTCTTTTGTTTTCATTCCTCTGAGGTTGTAAGATGGTCAGGAGTGTGGGATATCATTCTATATTACCCCAAGATACTTTAAGTTTAAAAAAAATAAGGCTACACTCTTACTAAATTGTCTCACTTCATCTTGTTAGTGTTTTATGCCTAGGCTAGGGGTTGAAAATTAAATCTTTCCATGCAGCTCCACTTATGTAACATAAATAAAGGCAGCTGGTTAAGGCCAGTATTCCACATTTGAGGTCATGACAACAGAACTTCAATGTCTGATTGAAAGAACTTCAGCACAAACTGTCTGCTTCTAAGCAAAAGCTTAAGTAATTGTGTGGTAACCCTCTTTGTAATATTGCGAAATTACAAATAATTCGGTAATATACTTGTGTATAAGTATTTATAACATCATAAATCCATCAGATTGCAATGCACACATGTTATGGATTTGTAGTAAACATTAAAAAAGATCCTAATAGCAGTGTCACTTTCAGCAAAACAATCACACCTAATTATTTTATGTAGAGCCGTGCGCAGTGACCATTACAACTAATTTATTAGCTGATGATTGTCCTTGAGAATAGTTTTTTGATAGCAAATGTTTAGCATTCTAAATTTATTTCCTATTTCTTTAAAGACTCAAGCTGCTAGAAATGCTGTATTGACATTAAAAGATACTTCAAAATACGGAACCTTCGTAAATGAGGAGCGCTTGCTGAATGACAACCCAAGGATCTTGAAGTCAGGAGAATTAGTCACATTTGGACTTTTCCAAAGCAAATTCAGGTAATAGTTTACTGCTTTTTAACCCTCCCCAACAGCTCTAGCAAACCTCCCTGCAAGGGCCTCTGGTCTCATTTTGATTAAGATGTAAACCGTCCATCTGGTACAGGTCCCACCCCCCAAAAAAATGGTCCCACTGTCCCAGAAATCTAAAGCCCTCCCTCCCGCACCATTTTTCCAGCCACACATTCATCTGGACTAACCTCCTATTTCTATACTCACTAGCACTGGAAGTAATCCCGAGATTACTAGCTTCTAGGTCCTGTTTTTAAATCTGCTTCCAAGCTCCCTAAATTCTGCTTGCAGGACCTCATCCTTTTTTCTACCTATATCATTGGTACTACTGTATGCCAAGATATCTGTATGTTTGCCCTCCCTCTTCAGTATGCCCTGAATTTGCTCATTTGTCTTCGTTCTGGTTCGTGAAACTTCACTCCGTGCAGACTAGCTGCTGCATTTTAATAATTATTGAAACCATATAACTTTCTGCTGACTCTTAATTCTGATATTAAATTTTTACATCACCTAGAAACCTCCAAATGTTGGCAGAATCTGTCTACAAGCATGGTAATTTGTCATTGTGCTAAATTCAACTCTGAATTGTCCTTTGTAAGAAAAGATCTTTTCTTTTTGCTCTAGGATTTAATGGAAAAAAGGATACAAGCGTTTTTTTGTTATGCCAACCTTCCTGATCTGGAAAAGTTGGAAGATGTTCCCAATTCTGATGAAACTGACTGTCTACCTTTCCATCCTATAAAATTATCTGTCACTGGAGCAAGAGAACAATAATGGAACAATGTTATGCATAACTGGTTTTGTGGACCTGACTCTCCCACAATTTTCATATGGCCACTTGTGTGTTTTGTTTCTATCACAGATTGATGATTCTGAGTATCTTTAATAATAATAATCTTTATTAGTGTCACAAGTAGGCTTACATTAACACTGCAATGAAGTTACTGTGAAAATCCCCCAGTCGCCCCACTACGGCGCCTGTTCGGGTACACTGGGGGAGAATTCAGAATGTCCAATTCACCTAACAAACATGTCTTTTGGGACTTGTGGGAGGAAACCGGAGTGCCCAGAGGTAACCAACGCAGACATGGGGAGAATGCGCAGACTCTGCACATACAGTGACCCAAGCCGGGAATCTAACCTGGGGCCCTGGCGCTGTGAAGCAACAGTGTTAGCAACTGTGCTACCGCCCATTGAACTACCGTGCCACTCATGATTGAACCCATTTTGATAATTGTTGCTGATTTTCTCCTTGGTTCAATTGCTCTGTTTTATTACCCTTGCTCTCGAGTCGCCAGGTATCTTTATGATACCGCCACAAGGTTCAAGTCCGAGTAATGATCAATAACCCAATACACCGATTAGTAAGATTTAAATCAAAGCACATTTATTATACACAGTAATTGCTACTCATGCACAAATTCTAAGTCTAAGCTTATTCTACAACTAACAGGCCTATACTTAACTTCGGACTGGCCCACCTGGTCAGGGGAACAAATGGCCTTTCGTTCGGGTTCTGAGTCTGCGGGATTCGAAGTTGGTACGGATTAGTAGCTAGGAGCGCCTATCTCGTAGCGAGCGTTGAATTAAGACTTACGGGCTTCGGTGATCACGAGTCACTGCACCGGTCACGGTCAATGTTGGTTCCTGTGGCTGGGTGACCCGGGCAGAACGCAGAGGTGAAGAAGAGAGCGAAGAGCGCGATTTGAACTTGGGGCTCAATTCTTATAGTCCCCAGGGGCTTACCGCCTTTCGGGGCGGACCCTGTACCTGGTCTCAAGTGATTGGACTTTGTCCCAATCGCTTGGTTCGATTTTCTCCAATGCTGGAGCGGTTCCCTGATCGATGGGCAGTCTTGAGGTGCTCGTTCACCTCCTTTGTGTTGGCTCCTGCTGGCGCCGAGGAGTCTGGCTTTGCGTGTGTGTCCAAAATTTTACTTATTGTTCCTGGGGATTGCTCATCAGTATGCAGATGGCTGCTGGTATCGATGTTGTCTGGCTTTTGCAGAGCTAAATACACAGTAAACCTGCAGCCGCTGGTTTCTGTCTTGTTGGCTGACTTTCCCATCAGCCTTTGCCGTTCGCCATTTTAAATCGGGAGTTGGCCACTTTAGGTGATAATATAATCTTTGAGGCAGTCAGCTGCTATCACTTGATTTTCATGTGCTTTCATATGTCCCTTTGATGCAGTGTGATGAATATATTTTTCCTCCTCAGAGTGGAATATGAACCCTTAATTGTATGCTCTTCTTGTTTGGATGGGCCAGAGAAAAGTGCACTAAACAAATCAGTTCTACAACTTGGAGGTCATCTCAGCAGCAATTGGACAGAAGCTAACACTCACCTTGTCATGTCATCAGTTAAGGTCACTGTGAAGGTCAGTTGGAATTAAGCAGAAGCATGTTTAACTTTACCAGGTTTTGTGAGAGACTGCGCCAAGCTTTAAATCAATGCCAATTGTAAATGACTGAACACTTTGTCTTAACTGAAACTACAACTCTTCATTCAGTTTTGAACATTATGAAATGAATTTTTAAAAATAATCTTTATTGTCACAAGTAGGCTTACATTAACACAGCAATGACATTACTGTGAAAACCCCTTAGTCGCCACATTCCGGCGCCTGTTCGGGTACACAGAGCAGGAATTCAGAATGTCCAAATTACCTGACAGCACGTCTTTCAGGACTTGTGGGAGGACACTGGAGCACCCGGAGGAAACCCACGCAGACACAGGGAGAACGTGCAGACTCCGCACAGACAGTGACCCAAGCCGGGAATCAAACCTGGGACCCTGGCACTGTGAAGCAACAGTGCTAACCATTGTGCTATCATGCCACACAAATTTCCAGGGCTTGAAATGACTGCTGATCAGTTTCTACAACCCAAACAGTATTGAGTCCCAAAAGTGGTTCAATGTGCAATTTTTAGCACTTGAGAAGATGTCCTTAATGCTGTACAGTATTTCATTTTGGTTTTTTTAAGAACATAATTGAAAATATTTGTGACTTTAATTGGAACGCAATTGAAATATTTGAAAAAAAACTTTTTTGTTGACTACTGATTTTCGTTTTAGTTTTTAAACATAAAACTGAGGAGTTTCCAGGAAATTTTATTTTCTAAAATTTAACTGCAATGTGGTAGATGTATGGATTCTTCAAAATACTGGCATATTATGGTAGTGAGATAAAACTGTTCTTTCTGGATTGATCTATTTCAGATTGCATATGTAGTTTTTCATTGCGGGTGTTTGATTGCTTGGTGACCTGTTTTGACTTTCAGTTGGCAGCACTTCTATTTTTGCTCCATGGTTTCGCCCGTTCCTCACTCTGTGTCATCCTTTGCTTTCTGCACTCCTTTAATTCTGGCCTCTTGCATATTGCTGATTTTCTGTACTCCTGCATTTGTAACCTTTCCTTCAGTTGTGTAGGCCCCATGCTCTGGAGCTCCCTCCATAAACGATGGCACAGTGGCTAACACTGCTGCATCACAGCATCAGGGACCCAGGTTCGAGACGGCCTTGGGTTATTGTGTGGAGTTTGCAAATTCTCCCTGCATGGTTTGCATGGGTTTCGTCCGGGTGCTCCGGTTTTCTCTCACCGTCCTAAGATGTGCATGTGAGTTGGGAGTGGTCATGCTTGATTGTCCCTTCGTGTCCAAAGGTTAGGTGGCCGGGGGTGGGGGAGTGGGCCTGGGTAGAGTGCTCTTTGGTTGGTGCAGATTCGGGCCAAATGGCCTCTTTCTGCACTGTAGAGATTCTATGATGGTTCTGAACCTCTTTGTTGTTCCACTTCAACCTCTTTGTTTCCCCTCTTTAACCTTTTTGTTTCTCCACTTTAACCTGTCCTAATACCACCTTATGTGGCTCAGCACCTAATTGTTTAAAGTGTCTTGGAATGTTTTATTGCGTTAAAGGCATTGGATAAGTGCAAGTTTGATTGTCAAATTGCAAATTTCTCCTGTTATTGATTTATGAATACAAAATGTGAGTTAACGCATTCAAATATTTTCAAGTATGTTGCTTAAATTCAGATAAATGAAATGTGCTTTAAATCAAGACGTAGTTGTACATAGATCAGATTGGTTTTGGATAAAAGCAATTGGCTCACAAATCATTCTTTGACAACCTGTGAGTTGTACCTACTTTCAATAAGGAATTGAACTGTAGGTTATATGACTGTCCATGCATTGCTTTAGCTGATATGTGCCAATTGTAATAATATCTCCATTCCTTTTTCCCTATAAGACTATCTGTGCAATGATTTGTTGTCGACCCATAGTAAAACCAGAATTTTTTGTCAATCTTGCCGAGGCAATCCAGCTCAGACGACAGCTTCCCAGTCCAGAAAGGTAATGTCAATTTCATTAAATTGTAACAATTCTGGCAGTCTCCGCAATATTGAAGTAATGGTCGCAAATTGAGAAACCTAACAGAACGAAGGATGACAATCACAGTAGAACAGAGTATTAGCTCTCTACAACTTCATTTGCTATGCTACTGTAATTACCAACATGTAAATAAGATGGAAAGATATAACCTGAAAAAAATAACTAAGCACGCAACATAAATGTTTCATTGTCCTTTTTTCGTTTTTTAATTTGTTATTTTGGGCAATGTTTTGCAACGTTTCATATATTAAAAACAGTGTAGAGATGCAACATTCCAGATATATTGCACATATGCATAATGATATGCATATAATGACTTGGAATTTGCAGTAAAGATAATGATGAGGTTGTCGGCGATCACCATTGAAATGGAGATCTGACAGCAGCCTCTGTAGTGTGTACATGTACAGCTTAATGCGGAATACCAGAAGTTTATTGAAGTGTTGGGTACTCTGTTACATAGACGAACCAATACGGTTGCGAATGGTACAACGCAGTTTTATTTCAATCATCTATTTACATGGTAAACTGTTGTACTCAGCACATGGTGGATGTCTGAGTGGCTGGCAATGAGCTCTGTGCCCTGAACTGTCTCCTGCTCGAGTGCCCAGGAAGTGTCGTGTTCCCTGTTTTGTACTGTGTATGCTCTTGCCTGTGATTGGCTGTCGTGTTGTGTGTGTTGATTGGTCCGTTGATCTGTCCATCAGGTATGTATGTATATGCTATGATGTTTACCATATCATGACATTTATGTCGGAGATACCCAGCTCCTTCACAGGTTGCACTGCTGCATTCTTGTCGAGGCCTGCTGGAACAGCATGTATTTACTGTACTTGCCCATTAGTTTTGCACTTGTTGAGATGTTGCTGCTGTCCACACAGAACTGCTGTCGATTTGAGATATTTAGTGATTTGTAGGGAAGCCAGATCTCAAAAATAGCTTTCTCTGTTCTCTTTCCCAAGGCAACATAAAACACTGTGCTAACCTTCCATTGAGGTAGAATGGTTATTCACTAGGTCCTGCAGCTGATAAATTGGAAATCAGGAATTCAGCTCCGGCCACTGGTGCATTCACAGTTTCTCCAATGTTGATGTCATCGTTGCACGCTCATGATTCTGATGATGTCCAGTGCTTCCCTCTCCTTCAGCCAGCTTCAGTTGCAAGATCGATGGAAGACTACGTCCTGTTCTCTGCCTGTCCCTGGTGTGCTGAGCTCTCTTCCTCTGCAAGAAGGAAAAGAAGAGACATATAACTGAGTCTAATAGCATGTATGACTGAATGGATGGATAGCAATTGTTGAAAGTGACTGAGAGATGCAATGTTGCATTAAGGATGAGTGTGAGTTTCAGTGGAGCATGAGAAAATACAGAGCGGGATGGGTGCATCTGCATAGTAAGTGTGGAAGTGAAATGGTGATATGCTGGAGTTGACTTGAGAAGGCAGAGTGAATGAGCTGAGATAATAGGTCCAAGATGTGGTTAAATTTACCACCATTATGACTTCTGGTGGCGACTATGGAGGAGTAGGTCGCACATTTGGTGGCTCCCGCTCTGGTTGGGCTTTTGGACTTTTCCCCCGGACTTTTCTTCGATTTTAATCGGAAGATTTGTTGGCTGAGGCAGCTGGGCACGGTTTCCTCGCATTGGTTTATGGAAAAAAGGATTAGAAGCGTGCGAAAGGGCAGGAACAAGAAGCCAGTAGTGAGTGGTGTGGAAGCTGGAACGAGAGTCAATATGGCCGAGGGGCAGACCCCTGGGTGGCAGCGCAGAGTGCAGCGGACCCAGTGATGCAGGCCATCCAGGATGGTTTCTCCAGACAGAAGCGGGAATGCCTGGACCCGATCAAGGAGTCAATTGATCGCCTGGAAAGCAGACTGGACGTCCAGGACCGGCCGATTCAGAAGGTGGAGAAGGCGCTGCTGGAACAAGAGGAGCACCAAACAGCGGTGGAGCTGGAGGTGGGGATGCTTCGAGAGCAGCAGAAAAGGCTCTTGGTAAAGGTGGAAGACCTTGAGAACCGGTCCCGCCGACAGAATCTAAGAATCGTCGGGCTTCCTGAGGGAGCAGATGCAGGAGCATACGTGGCGGGTATGTTCAAAAAGCTGCTGGGGGAGGGGGCATTCCCCTGACCGCTGGAGGTGGACAGGGCATATCGGGCGGATAAGGAATGTTTTCTGCGGTGGGTCAAGCGCACGCGAAGTTGCAAGTGGGAGAATAGCATCCTGCGGGTATATCGGGACCTGAGCGTGGAGGTGGCGAGGAAGAGGGCAGGCTTCAACCAGGTCAAGGCGATCTTCTTTAAGAAACAGGTGAAGTTCGGCCTGCTGTACCCGGCGTGCTTGTGAGTCATGCATGAAGACCAACACCATTATTTTGAGTTGCCCGATGAGGCGTTGGACTATGCAAAAAGAAAAGGACTGGTGGGAGCTTGAGAACTTTTGGACTCAGTGACAGTATGTTGGCCTATATTGGGCCCTTTTTCTTTATCTTTTCTTTTTCTGGGGAGTTTTTTGTTTATTTGTTTTTTCATCTCTCCCCCCTCTGATTGTCGGTGGGGCAGCAGTTCAGGGGTGTGTGTTTTTTCCTCTCTTACTGTTGTTAAAATTGGCTATGTTTTTTCGTATTGCTTTGGAGCTTGGGGGGGGGGGGGGGGGATCAATTTTTTTTTGTTTTGTTTTTGTTTCTTTTCTGTTTGTGGGGTAGATGTTGGTAATTGTTATTCTTGTGTTGTAGTTTGGGTAATTATACTCTTGGGCACTTTGGTGGGATGGAGACGTGCCTGGCTGGGTTTCGGTGGGTGGTGCCTTTGATCTTTGTTTTAACTTGCTGCTGGATGTTTGTTGGGGGACGGCTGGATGAGGAAACTTGTTTGCAGGAGTGGGGGAACGGGAGTGAGGGAACAATGGGTGGGAGACGTCTTGGTGCCAGAGGCGGGGGGTCACCAAGCTAGCTCACGGAAGCACAGAGGGACGGTGTGTATAAGATTAGTTTGTTAGCTGGGTTGGGATTTAGAGTAGTTTTGCTGGGGGCGGGGGTTGGGTTCTGCTGACGTGGGAGGGACTTCGATGGAAGGTCACTGAGGGAGTCGGGGTTGGGGGCCGCCTCGTGGCGGGCCGGAGGAGGTCCGCGCACGGGATAGAGGCGGGCCCAAGAAGGGTGATGGCTGACCAGCGGGGAGGGGGGGCACTTTGCCCCCCAACTAGGCTGGTCACCTGGAACGTCCGGGGGCTCAATGGGGCGGTGAAGAGGGCTCGTGTGTTTGCACACCTTAGGAGTTTGAAGGCGGATGTGGTGCTGCTGCAGGAGACACAGCTTAAGGTGGTGGATCAAGTCCGGTTGAGGAAAGGCAGGGTTGGGCAGGTTTTCCACTCCGGGCTGGACTCTAAGACAAGGGGTGCTGTGATTCTGATCAATAAGCGGGTGACGTTTGAGGCGGGGAGGATAATCTCGGATGTAGGAGGAGATTTATCATGGTTAGTGGTAAGCTGCAGGGGATGAAGGTAGAGTTGGCCAACGTCTACGCGCCAAATTGGGACGATGGGGATTTTATAAAGCGGGTGCTGGGGAAGATTCCGGACCTGGATTCGCACAGGCTGATTATAGGTGGGGATTTCAACACTGTTATTGATCCAGGCCTGGACCGGTCATGTTCGAGAATGGGTAGGGTGCCGGCAATGGCAAAGGAACTGAAAGGGTTCATGGAGCAGATGGGGGGGTGGATCCGTGGAGATTTAGGCACCCGAGAGCCAGGGAATTTTCTTTCTTCTCCCACGTTCACAAGGTCTATTCCTGAATAGATTTCTTTGTTGAGGGCAGGGCCCTGTTGGAGGGGGTGGTGACATGGGCTATTCGGCAATTACGATCTCGGGACCATGTTCCGCACTGTGTGGATCTGCAGGTCAGTATGGATGGCAAGCAGCGCCCGCACTGGAGATTGGATGTGGGACTGTTGGCGGATGAAGCGGTCTGCGAGAGATTGAGGAAGTTCATGCTGAACTACCTGCAGGTAAATGACATGGGGGAGGTCTCCGCAGCGGGGGTCTCGGAAGCACTGAAGGCGGTGGTGAGAGGGGAGCTGATCTCGATCCGGGCTCACGGGGACAGGACGGATAGGGCAGAAATGGACCGACTGGTAAGAGAGATCCTACGAGTGGATAGGAGTTATGCGGAGTCTCCAGAGGCGGGGCTTTTGAGGGAACGCCGGAGGCTGCAGGTGGAATTTAGTTTGTTAACTGCAGTTAGGGCAGTGGAGCAGCTTAGGAAGGTGAAGGGAACGGTGTACGAGCACGGGGAAAAGGCCAGTAGGATGCTTGCACAGCAGCTCAGAAAGAGGGAGGTAGCTAGGGAAAGAGGTTGACGGGGATGGGAACTTAGTTGGGGACTCAGAGGGGGTGAGCAAGACCTTTCGGAACTTTTATAGTAGGTTGTATAGATCGGAACCCCCTGGGGGCCTGGAGGGGATGAGGCACTTTTTGGATGGGCTAACTTTCCCGAAGGTGGACGGGGAGCTGGTAGAAGGGCTGGGGGCCCTGGTCGGGCTGGAGGAGATAATGGAGGGCTTGAAGGCCATGCAGTCGGGAAAGGCCCCTGGACCGGACGGGTACCCAGTTGAGTTCTATGAAAAGCTGTCCGGGATATTGGGGCCAGTGCTGTTGAAAGTCTTTAACAAGGTCAAGGAAAGAGGAGTTCTACCCCAGACAATGTCACAGGCCATGACTTCGCTCATTTTGAAAAGGGACAAGGACCCGCAGCTGTGTGGTTCTTGTAGGCCGATATCCTTGTTAAATGTGAATGCCAAGATTCTGGCCTCTAGGATTGTTGCAGCTTTGTTGCAGCAATCGCCTCCAACTTGCCCCGGTCCCCCGCATGATACTGCATAAAACACCAGCAAAAGCCATCCATGAAGAAACTTCCACCCCAAATGTTTGCATACTGGAAACTTGTCTGCCTTAATTGACTGCTTTGCTTAAACTATGTCCTCCTCTTCTCGCTTCACCCACACACACAGACACAGCCTATCCTATTCACGTTGTTTCCTTTCTATCTTTTTTGCCCTTTCCATCGTGTGTGATCCTCTCCTGCCACTCTTCTTCCCTCCTTTTTTTCATTTCCTTCTCTCTAGAGAACAAATATATAGTTACACATTTAATTTTCAGAATCTTTGCTGAGATTCTCTGGTGAAAAGGAAAGTTTCATTCTATTCTGTACAGTTGCAATTGTCATGTGAATGTCCCTTTAAGAAAAGTGTGCTTTATCAAAAGGCTGCAGTGATGTCATTGTATGGGTGGAGCTGGGTTCTGCTCTGCTTTTTACTTTCTTTTTGTGCTGAAAGCTGTTTTGGCTCTGTGTTTAGTTTCGCTTTCAGTTGGAGAGCTGCATTCAAAGCAAGCAGATGTGTGTATTGATCTTACTCTCTCTGCAAACTAAAGAATGTTTCCAGATCACTTGATGATTTCAAAGTAATGCCTGTTTCTGTAAGGAATGCAAACCTACTGTCTTTGTTAAAAGGGTTTTTTGAATTACAGATGTTGTTTGGAAAGTTATTAAGGATTATCTAGAGTACTGTATCTTTTGGAGGGTTATCAGGGTTCGTAGTTGATAAGATTTTTCCTGCGTGTTTATAGAATGTTAACTGCATTCATAGAATAAACATTGTTTTTGTTTTAAAATACTTTTAGTTCTCTGTTGCATCACACCTGTAAAGTGGGCCCTTGTGCTCCCCATAACCAAAATTGTGGGTCAGGTGAACTCCATAATATACTTTGGTGTTCTCTAAACCCTGGCCTATAATACAATACCTAATTCTTCCCATAAGAAGATATTGACAAGCCAGCTTTGTGTGGAAGAAATTTAGCATTGAGCCTGAAGTAAAAAGCTGCAACAATGGTGCACTATGCAATGAATAGTGCGATAATGTTTTGGTTTTGTTGTTCAGCAGTCGCTATTGAAATTAGTTTGACTTTCATTAGAAAACAGAACGATATGATGAATAATTTCATTGTTATTTTGATTTTATTATTCTGCATCTAAGCACTGCATCCATTTTGGAGGATTAAACATTTTGACTGGCTTTTGGTTAGCTTAGAGATGAACAAATGGAAATCAATACAAAATCTTGCAGGTTGCAGTTCATATGCACATTTCTAGTGCCCTATAACAGAATTGGAAATTATGGCCTGGATTCTCCATTCAGGAGTCCAGCAGAGAATCGGGGTTGGTTCCTGCTGGCGCTAGGTGTGCCCTGGACTGCCCATTTCATGGTACTTGGTTGGGGGGGGGGATTCCAAATGGGTTTTCCATGCCATTCCACACCAGGGTCCACTTTGCAACTGAGAGGAGCACGACATGATCTCTCGGATAGGTACAGCACTTCTGAGATCGGAGCGTCTTTTTTAAAGGGCGCTCCCATCTCAAATATCTGCTGCAGCCCCACTCCATACCCGAGATCGCAGGCAGGACACTGCACCCACTTCAGGCCACACCTCTTGTAGTGTCAACCTGGCACTTTGCAGTCCGAGGGGTGGAAAGGTGGTAACTACCCTTCCAACAATTGCCGGCAGGATGTCAAGGGAGGTCCTTCATGAGAGATGGCAATCGGGGGGCTTGTGCTGAGCTGGCTAGGCTTTGTTCCAGGGTCTTCACTGGAATAGGGATCCTTTGGTTGCTCTCCTATAGCTCAGTGGTTAACACTGTTGCTTCACAGCGCCAGGGTCCCAGGTTCGATTCCCGCTTGGGTCACTGTGCGTAGTCTGTACGTTCTCCCCATGTCTGCGTGTGTTTCCTCCGGGTTCTACGGCTTCCTCCCACAAGTCCCGAAAAACGTGCTTGTTAGGTGAATTGGGTATTCTAAATTCTCCCTCTGTGTACCTGAACAGGTGCCGGAGTGTGGCGACTGGGGGCTTTTCACAGTAACTTCATTGCAGTGTTAATGTAAGCCGATTTGTGACAATAATAAAGATTATTATTATTATTAGGCAGTCACTCATTTCACATCCCTGATAATAAGGTGAAAGTGCTCTCATCTGCACCCCTAAATTATTTAAAAAGTAAGTCGGTTGGGCGGCATGGTGGCACAGTGATTAGCACTGCTGCCTCATGGCGCCGGGGACCTGGGTTTGATCCAGGCTCCGGGTCGCTGTCCGCGTGGAGTTTGCATATTCTCCCCATGTCTGTGCGGGGATCACCCCCACAACCCAAAGATGTGCAGTGTTGGTGGATTGGCCAGGCTAAATTGTCAAGTCGGCATGTAAGAAATAACGTTTTTGACATAAAGAAAGTGATTCCATCTGTACCCTAAACCCTTTTTAAAAACTGTCAGTATGCCAAATTTAAGAGCCTGTGAGATGAAGGTAAAAGTTATGCCTTTAAAGTGGTGGAACCCTTTGAAGTTGTTTTCACACAGTCAATTTCATTGCCTTTTGAAGTATTGAAAGCACTGTGCATGACTAGAAGGCTTTGGATAAAGTGAAAGAGCAGGCCCCCACAGCTGTTCTTTCCTCGAGAACAATGAGGCAGACTCATTTTTAAAAACTGAACAGCTGCTACCCTGACTTAATAGAATCCCTACAATGCAGAAGGAGGCCATTAGGCCCATCGAGCCTATACCGACCCTTGGAAAGAGCACCCTAACCCTGCAACCCAACCTAACCTTTTGGACACTTAAGGGACAATTTAGCATGGCCATTCCACCTACCCTGCACATCTTTGGGCTGTGGGTGGAAACCGGAGCACCCGGAGGAAACCCATGCAGACACAGGGAGAACACGAAAACTCCACTCAGACAGCCACCCGAAGCTGGAATTGAACCTGGGTCCCTGGAGCTGTGAGGTAACAGTGCTAGCCACCGTGCCGCCCTAAATTGTTATTTTTTTCACTTCCCCTGCTGCGCTCAGGTGTAGACCTTCCTTGGGGGTCCAGTCATCTTGGGCAACAGCACGGCCTGGATGTTGGGCAGGATGCTGCCCTGGGCACTGGTCACCCAGCCCAGCAGCTTGTTGAGTTCCTCATTGTTTCAGATGGTGAGCTACAGGCGGCATGGGATTATGTTGTCTTTTTTCTCATACCGGCCAGCTCGAGTATCTCGATGGTCAGATACTTCAGCTATAAAAATAAACAGTCTGGATTAATCTCTGAAGTTCCAGTGAGCGGTCAATCATAATGCTTTCTGGAGGCAATGGAGTGTGAATTTCAATGTAAACAAAACAGTTCAAAGCATTCATCCTCCGAGTCATACACCATGGACTGGATTCTCCGTCCCGCTGCGCCAGATTTCTGGTTCAGCACACCGGCGGGATGCTCTGTTTTGCCAGCTGGTCAATGGGGTTTCCCATTATGGGGCAGCCCCATGCTGTCGGGTAACCCCCGGGCTGCCAGCAAAACGGAGCATCCCAACGGTGGAGAATCCAGCCCCCATGCCTTCAATACTTCAAAAGGTTGTGAAATTGGCTGTGTGAAAATGACTTCAAACTTAGCATACTGATATTTTTAAAGTATTAAGAGGGACAGATTGGGTCACTTGCACTTTATTATGATAAACCTTTATTTTTTACATGCTGACTTACTATTCAAAGGGTTTAGGGATGCAGGTGAGAACACTTTCACTTTGATGTGTATTTGTAAGATAATGAGTAGCTGGTTAAATGGTATATAATATATATGGGAAAACTTTAACTTTGAGTGACTGTTTAATGTGTTTTAAAGGCATGGGGAGAGCATCCAAGGAGTCCTATCTCAGGTGACCTGAGCACCTCCAGCCCAGCTCAAGCCAACCTGACCCCCACCTCCCATGAAGCAACGCCCCCCCCCCCCCCCCCCCCCCCCCCGGTGACAATTGTTGGAAGGGCAAACAGCCAGATCCACGCTCTTCAGGACTTGTCAGCGTGAATCTTGGCTGGGGGTGCCGGATCATCACAGCTGACTGATGAATGCTGCGTCCTGCCTGCCAATGACATGCAAAATAGCTCTAATGAGCTAATTGCATGGCCCCATTAGGGCGAAACGCCTGGCTGGGGCAGCGGGGAACCTCCCTGTGGCCAGCAGGATGGGCGTGGAGACTCGGGCCTGGTTTGCTGCCCTGCGAGAACCTCTATTTCTGCAATGCCGTGGGATTCGCCACCCAATCTTAGAGGCGGGCAATGGAGAATCCCGGCATATGTATTTTTATTTGTTTTAATATACAATTAAAGTTTACCTAAACAAGCGACAGCACCAAGGACGTCTTCATTTGTTTCTACAGTTAAGAAATAGCACATGTACCATGAACAAGATTTTCACCCTCTCCCTCAATGCATTTCGCAGCGGTGGCGGCCAATCATTGGCCAGTGGTGATGTTTTTTTCCTTTGCTTGCACCCTCTGCCGCTGGGGTTCTGTGGCGGGGGGGGAGTCCACCATTGGCGGGACAAGACCTCCTGTCCATGGGAAGGGCCTGAATTGTTCGGCCTGTATCTAAATGGACTGTTTGAAGGCAACCACAGTTTTTTCAGCCTGATGTTTTTAACAAAATCAAAGAATTGATATGAGTTTTGTTCTGGCAGTTTTTCTCCACCGATTGATGAACCTAGCATCAGGCCTGGGGAGCTGGATATTACAGTAAAGCCCGAGAGAAAATCGATTTTTAGAGGCAAAACGTTCATCTTTCTGAATGAAAAGCAGGTAACCGTTGCATTTTGAAGGGGACCAATCTTTAATTGTATTGAATGTAATAGTGACTTCAACTTATTGTTATAAAATATATGCCAGATTTTTGTGTGTGAATTATTGTGAAGAGAAAACATAATTTTAAGTAAGAATCACTGAGTAGTGCTGTACTTCCAATGTAAAGTTGTATCACTTTTTCTGAATAAAAACATTTAAAGTCCGGCTGACACTTTCTGAAATGGCAGAAGTAATTAAAGTGATTACCCATTATATTATAGTATTAGATAAGAAGGAGATGCTTATAATATTGGTAAGAAGAACAGTAAGTCTGACCAAAACATTTATAGCACGAATCGAAACACCATACCAAAGAAAACTAACAAGAAATAGAAAGCAGATTGTAAGCTTCTGCAGGTATGTAAAAGCTAAGCCATAAAGAAAGTATACGTGAGTTTCTTGGAGGCTGAGACAGGGGAAATTAAAATGGAAAATAAGGAAATAACAGAAGTTAAACAATTATTTTATATCTACCTTCACAGTCGAAGAAACTTTTAATAAGGCCAGGGTGACTAACAGTCTGGATCTTTGGGTATCCTGGAATTTGCTCTCCTGTCCTGTTTCCAAGGTGCGAGCTTCCCCGGGATGTCATTTGTCCCATGTTTCTGTCCTTTTGCTGCATGATTCACGCCTGTGCTAGCACAGTCCAGAGCCTGCACAATGTACATGTCGTCATGGGGGAACAACAGTGCAGTGCAAACCAGCATCGGTAGCAACATTCTCCTCTTGGCTTTGACAGGCGCATGGATAGGGTTGGTGGAGCTCTGGGAGGGTGGGGGGTCCGAATCTTTCGATAAAATTCACTTTGTTTGGATGAATAGAAAAACAGAATTCTGTGAAACTAGTTAAATAGTGGTGTTCACAAGCAGTTGGGTTTCCCTGTGCACGGAACAGCGTTAACTTACAATTACAGCAAGCAATTAGTGAGACTCCATTACTGCATTCCGCAGCGCCCAATGTGATGATGTCAATTACAGCATCAAGCCTTGTGCCAAACATTCAACTCCAAGCTTGCCGCTCAATCAATTATGCAATGGTTGTGAGCGGTAAATACATTATGGCAGCTACTTGCACGCTGGGTGTTCACATGCAAATGAGTTGCAAGTGTAGCAGATTTTGTGCATATTGAGTGAATGGAAACCTTTGATTGATATAACTCCAAGGGTCCTCTGTTAGGTCCATGTTTCCCAGTAATCTCCCTCTACACTCTATGAAAACCAGCATGCCTTTTTCTTATGCTACAGGTGTATCATATATTGATGAACCTAAACCCTATGTAAAAAGCGTCATTAACCTGCCAAATAGTGAGCCCCCATTTCTCCCTGGACTGAGATGGGTATTGATGCTCTTCCTGGACCGACAAAATGTTGTGGGTTTTTGACCTGTTTTCAGAGCAGCAGGCAAGAGTGCAGGTTTGGTTGCTTAAGTTCCATTGGATAGAGTGAGCAAAATTAGATTTAGATTTTGCATATTGTGTATTTAGAACATAGAACATACAGTGCAGAAGGAGGCCATTCGGCCCAAAGAGTCTGCACCGACCCAATTAAGCCCTCACTTCCACCCTATCCCTGTAACCCAATAACCCCTCCCAACCTTTTTTAGTCACTAAGGGCAATTTATCACGGCCAATCCACCTAACTGCACGTCTTTGGATGTTGGGAGAAAACCGGAGCACCCGGAGGAAACCACGCAGACACTGGGAGAAGGTGCAGACTCTGCACAGACAGTGACCCAGCAGAGAATCGAACCTGGGACCCTGGCGCTGTGAAGCCACAGTGCTAATCACTTGTGCTACCATGCTGCCCCAAGTGTTTCTAAGTAATTATTTTGCCTATCACTAACTTGATAGAGTTTTTCGAAGAGGTCACAAAGATGATTGATGCAGATAGTGCAGTGGATGTTATCTGCAAGGTCCCTCATGGCAGACTGGTACAAAAGGTGAAGTCACACGGGATCAGGGGTGAGCTGGCAAGATGGATACAGAACTGGCTAGGTCATAGTGGATAGTCAGAGGCTTTTCCCCGGGGTAGAGGGGTCAATTACTAGGGGGCATAGGTTTATGGTGAGAGGGGCAAGGTTTAGAGTAGATGTACGAGGCAAGTTTTTTACGCAGAGGGTAGTGGGTGCCTGGAACTCGCTACCGGAGGAGGTGGTGGAAGCAGGGACGATAGTGACATTTAAGGGGCATCTTGACAAATACATGAATAGGATGGGAATAGAGGGATACGGACCCAGGAAGTGTAGAAGATTTTAGTTTAGACGGGCAGCATGGTCGGCACAGTATTGGAGGGCCGAAGGACCTGTTCCTGTGCTGTACTTTTCTTTGTTCTTTATTTTGGGCAGGCATGCTGCTCACCAGTTTGCTGGGCTGTTATGAAACCGGGTAGCTGGATTTCACGGGAGATGAGATGGTTAGTGCTGCATTGCAGTTTTTAACCTGTTATTGCCTTAATCCTGTCCCAAATGGGGATGAAAACGATCCCATAACTTTTGGTATTTCTGTAGATGTGACATTTGTTCTCCTTTAAGTTGTTAAGTGGAAATACTGCTGCCCTTACATTTGTGACATGTTCCTATTGAAAGTTTATTATTGTACTTGTATCCACCACCTTGTCGGGTGTGCATTCCAGGCTATGAGAAAAATAACTTTCATTTTCCTATGTATGTATGTCATTTCTTAATTTCAGGTTTGTTCCATTTGAATTCAAATGACCAGATAATTTATTATTTAGCATTAAGCGTGGCTTTTATTCATTAATATTTTAATGAACTTATTGTATCTAGTGCGGTCCTGTTTCCACCAGCAGTTTATACCATTGTATTTTTGATGGCTGTGTCTTGTCTTGCAGCACAAGAGGCTCAATTCTGCACTCACTCTTGGAGGAGGAGATGTTAAACTTCTCGAGAACTGTACCTCAAATATAGCATGCTTTGAAGCACCAGGAAGCTGTGTCGTTGATGTTGGATTGTCAGATTCTCAAACTATATCAAATTCAGCAGAAAAATGGTTTGAGTCAGTGATGAAAACTTTACAAAGGTACATAACCAATCTTTATACTGAATATATTGGTCAATAGGTAGCAGTAGGCAGGCATTATCAATTCATTGGACATTGGTGATTTTTGAGCAATTGTAGAAATTATACTGTTGGTATTTTCAGAAATACACTGAATGAATAATAGGTGTATTATTGCAATTTTTGGTTGTTCCACTTAAAAGTGAAAATGATTTTGTCTTCATGGTGCTGGACAAGAATCCATCAGTCAAGCAGTCGCATCACTATGGCATGTGATTACATTTAATTTAATAAACTTGTAATTTGTGTGCCATCCCCAGAAAAATTATCTTGTATGACTCCAGTCCCTACAAAACATTTGGTTGATTCTTAATACCATCAGTAATGGTAGATAAAATTGGTTGGACATAAATAGGCACTTCAAAATCAATTAGTAGGAATTATACACTTAAAAACATAGGTCTGGATTTGTGTCTAACTTGTGCGAAAGTGATTTAATTGTTGACTATCCTTTTGGGGCTTCATATTAATGAGAATGTTTTCTGTTTGATTAGAAAAGGATTGCGTGCTATATCTGAGGCAGAAATTGGTTTGGCAGTTCTTCACAGTTCAACAGATATTTATTGTAACCCCCACAAAAAGCCTGATCATGGTATGTGTATAAAATATATCACCATAATGTCATGTCTTATTCAGATGTGAGCTATAATGAGAAAAACGCATACTGTTGTGAGGGTACATTTAAGTTCTAAAATTTGAACATGCCTTCTGTAAGTTCAGTGCAATTATTTGCATCATAACTGACCTTGGCTATCAGTGGGTCAAAATTGTGGCATTCCCTGCTCAATGTTGTCCGACGAGCATAATCCTTGTATGACTGCAGCATTTCAAAGGTGCATTTCGAAATTTTAATGAGAACTCTAAGCACCAAGGATGTTGTTTCCTTGCATTTCCATTCTTGTTTTGCCTCTTTGAAGAGGCTAATTATTTAACGTGTTTCAGTCTGCTTTTCATGCAAAGCATTTTGGGGTCCCATGTTATTTTACTGTGGACATAATTTTTAAAAATTATGATTTTCTTATTTCTTTTTAGAAACTTGCTCCTCTTCAAGCACAACAATTCCAGGTCCGACGCTTTCCCAAAGCGTGGATATGGTTGACATAGCTGTCCCAAATTCTGCACAAATTAGTGCATATGTACCAGATACACAGCCATCGCAAGAACACAGTGTAAGGTAAAGGAAGAACTTGCTTTTAAGACCATAAGACATAGGAGCGGAAGTAAGGCCATTCGGCCCATCGAGTCCACTCCACCATTCAATCATGGTTGATTTCAACTCCATTTACCCGCTCTCTCTCCAGAGCCTTTAATTCCTCGAGAAATCAAGAATTTATCAACTTCTGTCTTAAAGACACTCAACGTCCCGGCCTCCACCGCCGTCTGTGGCAATGAATTCCACAGACCCATCACTCTCTGGCTGAAGAAATTTCTCCTCATCTCAGTTCTAAAGTGACTCCCTTTTATTCTAAGGCTGTGCCCCCGGGTCCCAGTCTCACCTGCTAATGGAAACAACTTCCCTACATCCACCCTATCTAAGCCATTCATTATCTTGTAAGTTTCTATTAGATCTCCCCTCCGTATAGCAATATAGCAATCTCCCTTTATATAGCAAGTACAAACTAGTTGTATGCCACATAATTTGCAGGTATCTATTTCACATGTACACCATTTTGGTTGGGTAGAGGCAGGAGTAGTAAGAAAGAGTTCTCTGTACCCTTCCATGTTCAACGTATGTATATTTTTCATCTGTGTCATGTGTTCATTACTGGCAGTGGTGTAGTGAAATTGTCACTGGACTGGTGAACAGAATATCCTGGGGACCCGCGTTCGAATTCCACCACAGCAGATGGTGGAAACTGAATCCAATAAAATATCTGGAATTAAAAGTCCAATGATCATGAAACCATTATAGATTGTCTTAAAAATCCAGCTGGTTTACTAATGCCCTTTAGAGAAGGAAATTTACCGTCCTCGTCTCCTCTGGCCGACATGTGACTTCAGATCCACAACAATGTGGTTAACTCGGAAATGGCATAGCAAGCCACGCAGTTGTATCAAAACTGTTACAAAGTCTAAAAGGAAAGAAAGCGATGGACCACCCAGCATCCACCTAGGTACTGGAAACAACAGCCCTGTCGATCCTGCAAAGTCCGCCTTACCAACATCCGGGGGACTTGTGCCAAAATTGAGTCAAGCAACAGTCTGACATCGTCATACTGACAGAATCATACCTTAGAGATAATGTCCCAGACATTCCTGGGTATGTCCTGTCCCACTGGGCGGACAGACCCAGCAGTGGTGGCAGTGGTATGCAGTCGGGAGGGAGTTGCTCTGGGAGTACTCAACATTGACTCTGGACCCCGTGCAGTCTCATGGCTTCAGAGCAATCATGGGGAAGAAAGAATCAATACTCCTCAATGTTGAACATCACTTGGAGGAAGCACTGAGGGTGGCAAGGGCTCAGAATGTACTCTAGGTAGGGGACTTCAATGTCCATCACCAAGAGAGAGTGGTTCAGTAGCACCACTACTGACCGAGTTAGCCAAGTCCTAAAGGACAGAACTGCTAGATTGGGTGTGCGACAGGTGGTGAGGGAACCAACAAGAGGAAAAACATACGAGATCTCATCCTCACCAACCTGCCTGCTGGCGATGCATCTGTTCATGACCGTATCGGATGGAGTGACCACTGCACAGTCCTTTTGGTGAAGAAGCCCCGTCTACATTGAGGATACAGTCAATCGTGTTGTGTGGCAGTACCATCGTGCTACATGGGATAGAATCAGAACACATCCAGCAACTCAAGACTGGGAATCCATGAGGCGCTGTGGGCCATCAGCAGCAGCGGAATTAACCGCATGGACCGGCATGTCCCCCGCTCTATCATTGCCAGCAAGCCAAGGGATCAACCCTGGTTCTTTGAAAAGTGCAGGAGAGCATGCTAAGAGCAGCCCGTGGCATGCCGAAAAATGTGTCAATCTGGTGAAGCTACTTGCATGCCAAACAACAAGCAGAAAGTGATCGACAGCGGTAAGCGATCCCATAACCAAGGATCAGATCTAAGCTCTGCAATCCTACCACATCCAGTCGATGGTGGTGGACGATGAAAGCTTGCAAATTATGTTACAGTTATATAGAATGTTGGTTAGGCCACATTTGGAATACTGTGTCTAATTCTGCCCACCACACTACTAGAAGGACGTGGAGGCTTTGGAGAGAGTACAGAAAAGGTTTACCAGGATGTTGCCTGGTATGGTGGGTATTGGCTATGAGGAGAGATTGAATAAACTGGGATTGTTCTCCCTGGAGAGACAGACTGAGGGGCGACCTGATAGAAGTTTATAAAATTATGAGGGGTATAGATGGGGGGAACAATTGGAGGCTTTTTCCCAGGGCGGAAATGACAAGTTCAAGGTGAGGGGGGATAGGTTCAGTGGAGATATGCGGTGGAAGTTTTTTTACACAGAGGGTAGTGTGGCCTGGAATGCACTGCCAAGTGAGGTGGTTGAGGCAGATACGTTAGCGACCTTTAACTCACGTATCTACATAGATACATGAAGAGACTGGGTTTAGAAGGATGATAGGACACGTGATCGGGGCAGGCTTAGAGGGTTGAAGGACCTGTTCCTGTGATGTACTATTCTTAAGAGAACATAGACAGAAGACAAAGACTGATATCCATGCTGCGATCAGGGTGGCGGTCGCAGAGGCTCTGGCGACCATGCAGGTGGCCTTTGACAAGGCAGTGAGGTGCCTGGAGGCCCTGGGGAACACCATAAAAGAATTAGAAAAAGCCTCAACCGACCAGAGCGACTGCCATCCTGGCGAAGGAAATAGCAAGGTTGGTCAAGATGCAGGGGAGTCTGTAGGGAAGATAGATGACCAGGAGAACCGGTCACGGCTTCAAAACATAAGAATAGTGGGCATGCAGGAAGAGATCAAAGGCAGGGATCCCATGGTCTATGTGGCCTAGATGCTGGGAAATTTGGTGGGTAAGGACAGCTTCCTCAACCCGACAAAAATAGACAGAACCACCGGTCACTCTGCCCAAGATCCAAGGCTGGAGAGCAGCCGAGGGCGATAATCGCCAAACTGCACCAATACCAAGATCAGGAAAGAATCCTGCGCTGGGCAAGACAGGGAAGAAACTGTAACTGGGAAGGTCATCGGATCAGGATCTTCCAGGATATTGGGGCTGACCTGACCAAGCGCCGGGCAGAGTTCAGCAGGGCAAAAGCAGTCAGCCCTGATTGGGGCATAGTCCAGGGCAAGGAGCACTTCTTCACTGCGCTTGCAGGCACAGACAATTCGAGAATGGGCTGGAAAAACAGTATCTGGGACAGCGGTGAAAAGTTCACCCGAAGAGACTTTATTTATTTAACCAAACTGAAAGAACTTTGTACAGGACTGCATTGCCTCGCTTTGAGGATGGGACATACAGCGTAGCAGGAAAGGATGGGGGCAGAAAAGGGTGAGGAGAATGGCAGGAAGGAAGAACAGATAGCGGGCGAAGGGTAGACATATAGCCGACCCAGGAGGGGGGGACACCCCACATGTGGGAAAGCTAGCACCAGGAGGCACGAGCGAGAGAGGAGCCACGGCGCAGCTCCTGCAACGTAGAGAGCCCCTGACAATGGGGGAGGGGGGTGGGGGTATATCACTAATGGGGACACCTGGGTGGGGGAGAGGGGAACCATAGGAGAGACATAACACAGGTAGTATGGGCATTATGCTGGCAACAGCAGACCACATGTGGCAACTTGGAACACAAAGGCACCACAAGCAGCCACTTTGGAGGGTCCATGAACAAAGGAAAACCCTGGAGTGCAGAGACTCACCCACATGGCATACACATAACTGGTGGCCATGTTGGGTGACCCCATGACCAAGGGAAACCCCGAAGTGCAGGGGCCCAGCCTCATGGTGAGAACGGTTACCTCGGCCATTTAAATGGCCCCCTAATAAAGGGAAACCCCAGTGTGCAGTGGCGCACCCACCAGGTTGATTCAAACCACGCCCCCCCCCCCAAAATCAGGAATGTCAGGACTCAACGGTCCAGTGAAAAGATGCGGAGTCTTCGCCCACCTGAAAAGTATGAAAGCCGACAGTCTCCCTCTGAGAGAGACACCTGGGGGAGAAGGGCCGACTGCGGGTAAGGAACGGCTGGGTGAGACAGACCTACCATTCCTGCTACGGGACAAGGGCCAGAGGGGTAGCCACACTACTAAATAAGAGGACAATGTTTACCGTGACAAGGGCGATTACAGATTGAGGGGGATAGTATGGGATGGTCAGCAGTATCCTGGATGGGGCACCGGTTGTCCTGGTGAATGTGTACACGCCTAACTGGGACGACACGGCGTTAATAAAAAAGGCCATGATGGAAATCCCCGACGCCGACATGTACCAACTTATCTGGGGGAGGGGGGGACTTTAACTGTGTACAGGACCCATGGACAGACAGTTCAAACCCCAAAACAGGGAAGACCTCTAACACGGCGAAAGAACACGACATGTTCATTGAGCAGATGAAAGCAGTGGACCCATGGTGGTTCACCAACCTAGGGGAGAAGGAGTTTTCCTTTTTCTCCCAGGTGCACAACGTATACACACGGATTGATTTCTTTGTAGTGGGGAAATCAGTGCTTCCAGGGAGAAAGCGGAATACTCTATGATTGTGATCTCCCACTACGCTCCACATTACGTAGATGTGAGCGTGGAGACGGGATGTGCCCAATGCCCCTCTTGGAGGTTGGACATTGCCTTCCTCACCGATGAAGCTTTCTGCGAGAAAAATATCACAGGCCATAGACGAGTACATCACTAACAACCAGAATGGGGAGGCCTCACCCTCTACGTTCTGCAAGGTGCTGAAGGCTGTGATCAGGGGTGAAATTATTGCGTACAAAGCATAAAGAGATGGGAAGAGTGGGTGGCTAGGCAACAGCTGGTCGATCCATGCTGGAGGTAGACCGGCAATACTCCGACGCCCCGATAGTAGAGTTCCTGACAGAGAGGCAAAAGCTACAAATGGACTTTAACCTCTCCACGAGTGCACCAACTCCGCCAGGCACGGGGGACCCCATATGAACACAGACACAAGGCCTGCCGCCTGCTGGCTCACCAGCTGAGAAAGCAGGCAGCCACAAAGAAATGATCACAGGTTAGAGACAAAAGAGGCAAACTAGTAGCAGAGCCGGAAAATGTCAAGGAGGCATTTGAGGCCTTCTACTGGGGGCTGCACACCTCCGAGTCTCCCGCAGGTGACTTGGGGAAGAAACGGTTCCTCGATGGACTGCACATATCAGTTGTCGGGGAGGATAGGAAACAAGGGCTGGAAGCCCCATTAGTACTGGGAGAAGTCATGGCGAGCATCAACTCCATGCAGGCAGGGGAGGTGCTGGAACCAGACGGACTCTTGGCAGACAGCACTGGCCCTGCACTTGTGGGAGATGTTCACAGAGTCGCTGGCGAGGGGCACCCTGCCATCGATGCTAGCACAAGCCTCACTCTAGCTAATACCCAACAGAATGTGGGTCCTAAAAGACCCATTTCGCTGCTAAACGCAGACGTGAAAATATTGGCCAATATCCTAGCCAAGCAACTGGAGGACTGCGTACCAGAGGTGGTAGCAGAGGCCCAAACTGACTTTGTCAAGGGTAGACAGCCAACATCGAACATCAGGTGTCTGCTGAACATGATAGTGACCCCATCCAGGAGAGGGAACACCAGAGGTGGTCATCTCCCTGCAAGCTGGAAAGGCCTTCAACAGAGTCAAATGAAAGTACCTCATGGAGGTACTGCGGTTCGGCCTTGGAAAAGGGTTCACCACCTGGTGAAACACCTGTACAGCGCCCTCATGGCGAGCATACAGCCGAACACCACCAGCTCTAAGTATTCCAGCTCTACAGATCACTATGCAGGGATGCCCACTGTCCCTGTTGCTGTTCACCGTAGCGATCGAACCACCCCGGGCGGCAAAGAATTGGAAGGGGATCCGGAGCGGAGACCGGGAACAGAGCTCTATGTGGGTGATCTGCTCCTCTACACCTCAAACCTGCAAAACAGCATGAAGGGAATCATGGCGCTCTTGAAAGAGTTTGGAACCTTCTCGGGCTACCAACTCAACCTTAACAAGATCTTCCCGGTGAACCCACAAGGGGGAGATGCAGAGCTGGAGGGACTTCCATTTAAACAGGCCCAACATAAATTCCGCTAACTGGGGATCCAAATCACCGACAACTAGACACGGATCCACAAGTGGAACCTGACTAGCCTGGTGGAGGAAGTAAAAAAAAAAAGACCTGCAGAGATGGAACACACTCCCACTTTCCCTGGCGGGGAGAGTGCAGACGATCAAGTTGAACGTACTGCCCAGACTCCTGTTTCTATTCGATCTAAATCCCCAAGGCCTTCTTCAACTCAGTGGAAAAAATGATGATGGCGTTTGTGTGTGGAGTTTTGGGGGGGGGGGGGGGGATGAAAATCCTAGGATTCCCCCCAAAAATTCCTGCAGAGAAAAAGAAGCAAGGGGAGACTAGCCCTCCCAAACCTGCAATATTACCACTGGGCAGCAACAATGGAACATGTAAAGGGATGGATAAAGGAGCCAAATGGGTGAGAATGGCGGAGGGCTCCTGCATGCGGACTTCCCTCCAAGCCCTGGCCATGGCAGTGCTCCCATTCCCACTGACCAAGCGCTCAATGAGCCCAGTGGTGATAGTCACACTGCGGCCCTGGAACCAACTACGACAACACTTCGGTTTAACCAAAATGTCCATTAAGATCCCCATCTGCAACAACCACAGGTTCGCGCCAGCGAAATAGATGCCACCTTCAAAAGGTGAAGACAGAACGGGGGGTGGGGGGGGGGGGGAAGAACAAAGACAAATTACAGCACAGGAACAGGCCCTTTGACCCTCCAAGCCTGCGCCGATCCAAATCCTCTATTTAAAACTGTCGCCTATTTTCTAAGGATCTGTATCCCTCTGCTCCCTGCCCAATCATGTATCTGTCGAGATACATCTTAAATGATGCTATCGTGCCCGCCTCTACCACCTCCGCCGGCAATGCGTTCCAGGCACCCACCACCCTCTGCGTAAAGAACTTTCCACGCATATCTCCCTTAAACTTTCTCCCTCTCACCTTGAACTCGTGACCCCTAGTAATTGAGTCCCCCACTCTGGGGGGGAAAAAGCTTCTTGCTATCCACCCTGTCTATACCTCTCTTGATTTTGTAGACCTCAATGAGGTCCCCCCTCAACCTCTATCTTTCTAATGAAAATAATCCTAATCTACTCAAAACTCTCTTCATAGCTAGCACCCTCCATACCAGGCAACATCCTGGTGAACCTCCTCTGCACCCTCTCCAAAGCATCCATATCCTTTTGGTAATGTGGCGACCAGAACTGTGCGCAGTATTCCGAATGTGGCTGGACCAAAGTCTTATACAATTGTAACATGACCTGCCAACTCTTGTACTCAATACCCCTTCCGATGAAGGAAAGCATGCCTTATGCCTTCTTGACCACTCTATCGACCTGCGCAGCCATCTTCAGGGTACAATGGACCTGAACAACCAGATCTCTCTGTACATCAATTTTCCCCAGGGCTTTTTTATTTACCGTTTAGTTCACTCTTGAATTGGATCTTCCAAAATGCATTACCTCGCATTTGCCCAGTTTGAACTCCATCTGCCATTTCTCCGCCCAACTCCAATCTATCTATATTCTGTTGTATTCTCTGACAGCCCCCTTCACTATCTGCTACTCCACCAATCTTAGTGTCATCTGCAAACTTGCTAATCAGACCACCTATACCTTCCTCCAGATCATTTATGTATATCACAAACAACAGTGGTCCCAGCACAGATCCCTGTGTAACACCACTGGTCACAGTTCTCCATTTTGAGAAACTCCTTTCCACTACTACTCTCTGTCTCCTGTTGCCCAGCCAGTTCTTTATCCATCTAGCTAGTACACCCTGGATCCCATGAGACTTCACTTTCTCCATCAGCCTACCATGGGGACGTTGACAGTTGGGGGCTTCTACACAGACAACAGACTGGCAACACTAGGGGAACTAACACAGAAGTTCCAGCTGACGAGGGAAACGAGTTAAGATATATGCAGGTCAAAAACGTCTTGCATTGGAAAACAAGATCATACCCATGGCCACCGCAACAATCGCTATTGGACGCGGACATTTTAGGGAGGGGAAACTGCGGCGATCTATAAGGGCGACTACTGGGAAAGGGCGTGCACGCCACTGGACAAACAAGGGAAAAGTGGGAGGGAGACCTAGGGTTTGAAATAGGGTGAGGGTTCTGGAGTGATGCACTGCACAGGGTCATTTCCACCTCTACAGGCGCAAGTCAATGCAGCTGAAAGTGGTACACCGAGCTCACTTAACCAGAACTGAATGAGGAGGTTCTTCACAGAGGTGGAGGACAAATGTGAATGGTGCCAAGGAAGCCCGGCCAACCACGCCCACATGTTTTGGTCTTGCCCCAGACTTGTCGGGTTCTGGACAGCCTTCTTTGAGGCAACGTCCACGTTGGTGGGGATGAAGGTGCAGCCATGCCCGGGAGTGGCAGTCTTCGGGGTACCAAAACAGCCAGATCTTTTCATGGGGAGGAGGATCAACGCCCTTACCTTTGCCTCCCTAATCGCCCGCCGGAGAATCCTGCACAGGTGGCGACCAGCACAACCCAAAGCTGCAGACTGGCTATCCGACATGTTGGAATTTACCCCAATGGAGACAATTAAATTTGCCATCTGGGGTCGGAAGGTGGCTTCCAGAAAACGTGAGAGCCATTCACCCATTTGTTCCAAGACCTATTTGTAGCCAATAAGCCAGAGGGAGGGAGGGGGAAGCCACAGTAGAACTATGGACACAAACAAAAAGAAGCGGGGGGGGAATAAAGAGACATGGAGCCCAATCATGTCTAGCACACTAGTATACGCAGTGCCATGCTACCCCAACAGGAACAGGTTGGAAGTCCCGACGAAGGAAGAAGGCACGCCAGACAACATGAAGCGGAGGAGGGAAGCCGGGGATCTAGCTAAAACTAAGCGCCTGCTGAAAACCAGAAATTGTAACTGATGTATATAATGAAAGATAACGATGTATATATTTTCTCTATGTTCACGCTCATCTTTGCTCTGTGTAATATGAAAACCCTAAATAATTTTTTTTTTGATGTGTTTAAAATTCTGGAAGTGACCAGTATTTTAGAGAGTAAATAATGAAAAATTATTTCTGCTAATTGCCAAATTGTAACAAGGGAACATAAATTTAGGATGAATACTAGAAATGTAAAAGTGGAGGCTGGAACATATTTTCAGGGGTTACACTATAATAGGCACCCGCAAGTGGCTGTTGATAGCAGTTAAATCACAGCATCTATAAGCTGATTGAAAGGCAAAGTCTGCCACACAAGAAATTGTCCCTAGCTGGTGGTGTCTCCTTGTTTACAGGGCTGATATTTGCTCTGGAACTTTTGAAACCATGCGCCATTGTGGTGGTGCATTCCTGCCTGCAGCTAGTGTCACCATTCGCATCGATGGTCATCTAGAAATTCCCATATGTTGTGATTGATGTTGAGGACATTCGTGTCTCTTTTGACAGCATCCTTGAACTGGAGCTTTGGGCGTCCTGCTGGTCTCAAGATTTGGGCTTGGATTTTGCCTTTTGCATATCCTTGATATTTTCCATCCCGTGCACATTCCTAAGCTGCCTTTGCTTGGCTAGCGCTAGCATGTTCAGCATGTTTGCCCGAGAAAGGACTGCTTCATGGTTACTTTGTCTTTAGACATTTGAATAAAAGTATTGGAGCAGAGGCAAAGGAAGAAGAAACTAGGATGAGAGTCGATAGTTTGAGTGAGGATTTAGTATTGACACCCCAAAATGTTTCCCCTCTGTGCTTAAACATTTGTAATTTTGTCGTCTAGAACTTGGAACTATCAAGCTACATTTTATGAGAAAAAATCTTGAGAAATATTGCACGAGTTTTATTGATAATATATGACCAGTTAAGATTACCTCTATTTTAACATTTTCAGTGAAATGGACAGTATTTTGCTCAAAACATATGCTCTTCTGATGTCATGTAAGTTTAATAAAAATGTCTTTGGTGATTTTTGTCTGGATTTATTAACTCTTGACTAATTAGGTGAACGAAGGTCCGAATCAGTGCTATTACCAGAGGTACTTACTAAATGAACCGTCAAGTAAACAGTAGATGGTGCAGTTGTCCTAAGTAGGGTGTCATAGGAGTGTCTTTTTAGGAAAGGTTTTTGTCTTATCACATGGCTTAGGTGATGTCATTTTGTGGGTGGAGCTGTGCTGTGGCTGTGAAGTTTGCTCAGTTTCATTTTCAGTTTGACTGCTGTGAACTACAGACAGAGAAAATAAGTGTTTTGGCATGTCTCCCTCTATTTTCATTTTAAATATCTGTTCCAGTAAAAATCACCTTGGTGGTGGCTTTGGATATATAATTGCTTTCCGGAAGGAATTGAATCTGCTGGTTAAAAATTGGATCACAATTTCAATAACAAGACCAGGCTTAGTCAAGCGAGAATACAGTGTGCTGGACCACACCCTTGTACAGGGTTTTTTGGTTTATTGGATTTTGTTTTGGGGGAAATTCATTAAGTGTTGTACATCGATTACTGTAGCTGTGTGGTGTCTTTATGTTTGTAATTGATAACAATTCTTGCTGTGATATATGTGTTCACTAAGTTCTCAGAATAAAGCTTGTTTTGATTAAAGTGTCCAGGAAGGCTGATAAATCTGAAGGGAAGACTCTTGTGCTCATCCTAGCCAAATTAAACATAAAGGTTGTAGGTCAGGTGCACTTCATAATACACTTTGCAGTTTCTAAAGCCTGGCATATAAGGGTGTGTTGTCAGTCAACCCTGTGTATGCTGTTTGTGATGGTAAAGACTGAGAAAATGTTTTGTACTGAGAAAGTTTAGACAGTATAAACGAAAAGAAAGATATGTAGTGAGTAAGGTTTATTTCTACCTGTAATCTGAATTACTGTCCATAAATTAGAAAGGGTAAAAGAAATGCAGAAATTTAAAAAGGTGTGCACTGATCAGATTAGTCTATAATAATAATCTCACAAAAAATACAACCTGTGCTCCAATAATTGGAGAGGAGAGAATTATTTTTGACTATAATGCAGAGATAAATTATTTATTGGCTGTGAATATAGGCATTCAAATATAACTACAATAGTTCAGTGCATTAAACCTTACTGATTCATTGCAAATTCAATTAATTAACATCACATTGGGGCAGCACGGTGGTGCAGTGGTTAGCACAGCTGCGTCACGGCACCAAGGTCCCAGGTTCGATCCTGGCTCTGGGTCACATTCTCCCCGTGCTTGCGTGGATTTCGCCCCCACAACCCAAAGATGTGCAGGGTAGGATGATTGGCCATGCTAAGTTGCACCTTAATTGGAAAAAATGAATTGGGTACTCTAAATCTATATTTTTAATAAATGACCATCACATTGACCTTTGCAAAGTGGCTGTAACTACATTTGAACAGACAAATATGAAAATATTTATCTTGAATACAGAAAAAAAAATCCTGTTGTGTTTTCCTCTTTGTGGCCTTTGACTTACCTGTAGCTGTCTTCAATGGGAAGAACACACTTGTGGTGTCAATTCTGCAGAGACTATGTCAGGGTGAGTAACCGGTTGCATGAATTCAATACCACTCTGGTTGGCATTGGTAACATCCAGTATGCTTGATGTATGTATGGCAAGATGCCAAGACATTGGTTTTCTCAGAAAATTTGAGTTTGTGAAGAGTGGATGAAAGGCTTCTTTCTGTTGAATGTGGGATGTAAAAAATAGCAAACTGCAACCTGAGGAGATATTTCACATTCTATTTTTGCTAGCAGTGTTTTTATTTGTGTGTGCCTCAATTTTAAAGTTCCCATCCTTTGCAATGGTTTCCATGGCCTCCCCTCCCTATCTCTGTAACCTTCTCCAACTTTGCACCTCCAAGATGTTTGCTCTCGAATTTTGTCATTCCTGATTTAATTGCTTCACCATTGGTGGTTGTACCTTCTGTTAATGAGGCCCACAGCTCTGAATTTACCTCCCAGAGTCCCTCTGCATCTCTATTTCTCTTTCCTCCTTTACGATGCTTCTTAATAATTACGATTTTAACCAAGTTTTCCCCTAATTTCTTATGATGTGACTTGAGTGTCAGATTTTATTTGATAATGCACCTGTGAAAGCCCTTAGAATGTTATACTTTATTAAAGATGCTATTTAAATACAAGTTATTAATTAAATCTTAATGGCAGATCTGTCATGAGCATAAAACTTACTTCATATCTCATTATTTTGAGTCATACATTTTACAACAATTAATCTGATATTAACCTTTGTTCTTTTTCTTTCCCCAACCTCCAGATCCCCTGTCCTACCATAGCTGCAGCCCCCTAGCCAGAATCATCTTAATCAGATGCTATCACTGTGGAAAAAGACTGTTGGGTTTCCCAAAATAGTTTTTAAGTAGTTTTTTCGTTTATGATAAATACTGATGAGAGAGATTATTGTGGGGAAATTGTGTTATCCGGTTCCAGCATCAGGGGTTCTCATGTGCAAACACATAAGTAAAATTCCCTCTTGATTATACCAGAAAAATGCAGTTGCGTGCCTGCAGTTTACTGATATGCAAAGTGAGTGAGTGAGACTCTTTGCTAGATGCATCACCAACCAATGTCCAGTTTTGGAGTCATTGGTGAACCAAGCATTGATTCGGAGGCTTTTTGAACCATAAAATATAAGCTGAGACAATGATGGTGGTTTTCCGGTTGATCCATGGGCAGAAGAGTGGGGAGCCAAGCCATCCTTTAGGTACAGTGGAGTTGTGTAATGATCTTGGATGTTAGTGTGTACATGTTGACCTGGAAAATCAGTAGTGGAGCATGGTGCAGCAAGAGCAGAGATTATGCAGCCGGGAGATCAATACAGATGCGACATACATCAGTATAACTACACCATTCTACCTCAGCAAACCAACCTTTGGCTAAAGTTTAATTGAAGTATTCTATTTATATGTATACAAAAAGCATCAAAACAAATTCTATTGAACACAAACACCTGTTTTTATTACACGTATATGTCCATAAGACCATAAGACATAGGAGCGGAAGTAAGGCCATTCGGCCCATCGAGTCCACTCCGCCATTCAATCATGGCTGATTTCAACTCCATTTACCCGCTCTCTCTCCATAGCCCTTAATTCCTCGAGAAATCAAGAATTTATCAACTTCTGTCTTAAAGACACTCAACGTCCCGGCCTCCACCGCCCTCTGTGGCAATGAATTCCACAGACCCACCACTCTCTGGCTGAAGAAATTTCTCCTCATCTCTGTTCTAAAGTGACTCCCTTTTATTCTAAGGCTGTGCCCCAGGGTCCTAGTCTCCCCTGCTAATGGAAACAACTTCCCTACATCCACCCTATCTAAGCCCATATATAAATGAATATAAAGGTAACTTGGCAATAGGTGGTACTGAAAACGTAATGTAATTTGACCAAATATTCACAATTAGGTGGTACTTAATGTAATGTTGAATGCAAGATGCTTTCCCTCCCTCCCCAACCTAGACTTCACAGGTGCAGCTTTTATTTCTTCTTGCAGTAGCTTTCCCTGCACCTTTGACTGGATTTTTGGTTGCATTTCTTCTCCCATTAATGTCTCAGTACTACATCTCTGAACTAATTTCCCTTCCTCAGTTTGTAATTTGAGTTCCACACCCAAACCTTCCCCCCCCCCCCTCCCCCAACTAGCCTTCTCCCTTGTCTCTTTCCTTAGAATCCTCATGACGCCCCCTGTCCTCTTCAACCACGAGTAGCCCAATGGAGGATAAGTAGATAACCTGTGTTCAGAAAATTGTCAGTAAACCCTTTTGTAATTGGCCACTGAGTTTTTAGAAATGGAATTTATCTTACTGAATTGATTATTTTTCCTCTCCTCTACCATCACACCTTTCTCAGATTTATTCAGTTGCATTACCCAATTCAGTGCTTGAAGTCCATGCTCCTACATGTTTGGCACAATATTAGAATGCCAGCATGCAGTGGTATTAAATGTGTAGCTCAATGCATGACACAAACATTAACAATGCAAAAAATTATAAGAGTTTTTTTTTTATGTATGCTGTTTCCTTTTTTGCATTTGGAGATTTTTTTGGGTGTGATTGAGATTTGCATCTCTGATGGGGAAAATGTTCAATTTGATGTCAAAGTAATTTAATAATTTAATCGGTTATAGATGAAGCTTGTATCAAACGTTATCAAATCTTGTTATAGGATGAACATGAACAGCACTCAAGCGGTAAAAGAAACACCTGAAAAGGAAAGTAAAGTATCACAGGATATGTCCATGGTAAAGGAAACTTCCTGCATGAGACCGATTCTTTCAACAGATGAAAGACAGAAATCAACGGAAAAAGAAGAGAGACAAAGGATCACCACTGTTGATAAAAAGCCACCCACAATAACAACACTCAAAAATGTTGAAAACAAAGGCAACGTCTGTTCACAAAAGCAATCCCTCTTAATGCAGGACTCCTTTCATCCAGTGGGAAGAAAAAGGTGAAAGTTCAAAATATTTAACAAAAGTTGCTCTGGAATGCAGTTTGCAGCATATTTCGAAAAAGCTGAAATTAAACAGGAAAATGGGCCAAAAAAGACCAATACAAGCCATCCGGCAATCCTTAATTAAAAAGAAATAGCATGTTGTTCCCTTATTCTCTTGTATCCTTAAATTCTTACGTTTACCAGAATTTCATTTAGGAAGTAATTGAACTGAAATTAAAAATCTGGAAATTAAACTTTTTTTTCCCTATGTGTGCAAAATAAACAGGGAAAGAGAAGAGGCCACATCATCCCAGGCTAAATTTGCAAGAACAGAGGAGCCACATCTACCCACTGATCAGCAGCTGTACATCACAGATTCTTCACTGGAAAAGAGAGACTGCAAGTTCACTGGCCATGAGACCAAGTCTGAATATATTTCTGCAAACCAGGACACTGAGAGTTTTGGAAAAAGACCTGGAGGAGTTGGTGAAGAAGAAACATTCAGCAGTCAGGGCCCTAAGAAAATGGAGTTTGTTCGTGAAAAGGCAGTACGAAAAAGAAAAGACCCAGAAGATGGAAGTTTGAAAGATGACATGATCCTTCCCAGGGATGAACAGCTGGGAGTGAATAAAAAGAGAAAGGTAGAACCTGAGGTTTTATTTTTCAAAGATGAAGCTGTAGCAGTAGGTGGAATTAAAGCATCGGTGAGTAGTGTTTTCTAAATTGATGGCTTTATCTGTTGTGTACATAGACAATCTTTGCAAACACAAGACTGGTACTATATAAATGCAAGCTTTATAAGAAAAAAATTGCTGTTTCTTAAAACTGACCACTTTCCTTGGCATTATGTTTGAAAGGATTGCAACCAATCATCAGTAGCCACATGTTTGTTTTCAAAGAACAGTACAGCACACAAACAGGCCCTTCCACCCTCCAAGCCTGCGCCAATCATGATGCCTGTCTAAACTAAAACCTTCTGTACTTTGGGTTCTGTATCCCTCCTTTTCCCTTCCTAGTCATGTATTCGTCAAGATGTCTCTTAAACATTGCTATTGTATCTGCTTCCATCACCTCCCCGCCAGCAGGTTCCAGGCACTCACCACTCTTGTAAAATAAAACCTGCCTCGCACACCTCCTCTAAACTTTCCCCCTTGCAGCTTAAACCAATGTCCCATAGTAATTGACTTTTCCACCCTGGGAAAAACCGTCTGACTATCCACTCTCCATGCCACTCATAACTTTGTAAACCTCTATCAGGTCACCCTCTCAACCTGTATTGTTCCAGTGAAAACAATCTGAGTTTATCCAGCCTCTCTTCATAGCTAGACCAGACCACATCCTGGTAAAACCTCTTCGGTACCCTCTCCAAAGCATCCACATCCTCTGGTAGTGTGACGACCTGAATTGCATGCAATATTCCAAATGTGGTCAAACTAAATTTCTGTACTGCTGCAGCATAACTTGCCAATTTCTATACTCAATGCCCTGACCAATGAAGGAAAGCATGCCATATGTCTTCTTGACTGCCTTATCCACCTGCGTTGCCTCTTTGTGATCTGTGGATCACCCAGATCTCTCTGCCTGTCAATACTCCTAAGGGCCATTTACCGTATAATTCCCACCTGTATTAGACCTTCCAAAATGCATTACCTCACATTTGTCTGGATTAAGCTCCATCTGACATTTCACCACATAGGATGCTATATCCTCTGACAATCCTCTTCACTACGCATAACTCCAGCAATCTTTGTGTCGCCCGCAAACGTACTAATCAAACCAGCAACATTTTCCTCTAAATCATTTATATATACTTAGAACACCAAAGGTCTCAGCACTGATCTCTGCGGAGCACCACTGGTCACCGCCTTCCATTTAGAAAAGCACCCTTCCACCGCTACCCTTTGTCTTCTCTGGCTGAGCCAGTGCTGCGGCAAAGAGTTCCACAGATTCACCACCCTGTGGCTGAAGGAATTCCTTCTTATCTCCTGTTTTAAAGGATCGTTCCTTTAGTCTGAGATTGTGCCCTCTTTTTCTAGTTTTTCCTACAAGTGGAAACATCCTCTCCACGTCCACTCTATCCAGATTTCCGCAGTGTCCTGTGAGCTTCAATCATATTACCCCTCATCCTTCTAAACTCCAACGAGTACCACGAGTTAGAAAGCCACATAGGAGATTTTCATCGGACACATTTGGAATATTGCATACAATTCAGGTCGTCAAACTACCAGAGTATGTGGATGCTTTGGCGAAGGTACCGAAGAGGTTTTACCAGGATGTGGTCTGGTCTAGATATGACCAAAAAAAAGCCAAGCAGCGTGCCTTAATGACTATCGTCCAGTGGCTCTGACATCCATCATCATGAAGTGCTTCGAAAGGTTAGTCATGGCACAAATCAACTCCAGCCTCCCGGATTGCCTTGATCGACTACAGTTCGCCTACCGCTGCAACAGGTCCACGGCGGACGTCATCTCCAGGGCCCTGCACTCTACCCTGGAACACCTAGATAACAAAGACACCTATGTCAGACTCCTCTTTATCGACTACAGCTCAGCCTTCAACACCATCATTCCTACGAAACTCATCTCCAAACTCTGTGGCCTTGGCCTCGGCTCCTCCCTCTGCGACTGGATCCTGAACTTTCTAACCCACAGGCCACAATCAGTAAGGATAGGCAACAACACCTCCTCCACGATCACCCTCAACACCGGTGCCCCACAAGGCTGTGTCCTCAGCCACTGACTATACCCTTGTACACCTATGATTGTGTGGCCAAATTCCCCTCCAACTCGATTTTCAAATTTGCTGATGACACCACAGTAGTGGGTCGGATTTCAAACAATGACGAAACTGAGTACAGGAATGAGATAGAGAATCTGGTGAACTGGTGCGACGACAATAATCTCTCCTTCAACGTCAACAAAATGAAGGAGATTGTCATCGACTTCAGGAAGCGTGGTGGAGAACATGCCCCTGTCTACATCAATGGGAACGAAGTAGAAAGGGTCGAGAGCTTCAAGTTTTTCGGTGTCCAGATCACCAACAACCTGTCCTGGTCCCCCCATGCCGACACTAGTTAAGAAAACTCACCAACGATTCTACTTTCTCAGAAGACGAAGGAAATTTGGCATGTCACCTATGACTCTCACCAACTTTTACAGATGCACCATAGAGAGCATTCTTTCTGGTTGTATCACAGCTTGGTATGGATCCTACTCTGCCCAAGACCGCAGGAAATTACAAAAGGTTGTGAATGTAGCCCAATCCATCACGCAAACCAGCCTCCCATCCATCGACTCTGTCTACAATTCCCGCTGCCTCGGAAAGGCAGCCAGCATAATTAAGGACCCCACGCACCCCGGACATTCTCTCTTCCACCTTCTTCCGTCAGGAAAAAGATACCAAAGTTTGAGGTCACGTACCAACCGACTCAAGAACAGCTTCTTCCCTACTGCCATCAGACTTTTGAATGGACCTATCTCGCATTAAGTTGATCTTTTCCCTACACCTTGCTATAACAGTAACATTATATTCTGCAGCCTCTCCTTCCTTCCCTATGTACGGTATGCATTGTTTGTACAGCATGCAAGAAACAATACTTTTCACTGTATACTAATACATGTGACAATAATAAATCAAATCTAAGCGTGCAGACCCAGAGTCCTCAACCATTCCTCATACGACAAGCTCTTCATTCCAAGAATCATTCTCTTGTGAACCTCCTCTGGACCCTTTCCAAGGCCAGCACATCCTTCCTTGGATATGGGGCCCAAAACTGCTCACCATACTCCAAATGGGGTCTGATCAGGGCCATATACAGTCTCCGAAGTACATGCCTGCTCTTATATTCTAGCCCTCTCGACATGAATGCTAACATTGCATTTGCTTTCCTAACTGCTGACTGAACCTGCACGTTAACCTTGAGAGTCCTTGTTCAAGATTCTCTTAAGTCCCTTTGTGCTTCTGATTTCCTGAGCATTTCCCCATTTAGAAAATAGTCTATCCCTCCATTCATCCTTCCAAAGTGCATAACCTCACACTTTTCCACATTGTATTCCATCTGCCACTTCTTTGCCCACTCTCCTAGCCTATCCAAGTCCTTCAGCTCCCCCAGCTTCATCAATACCACCTGTCCCTTTACATATCCTTGTATCATCTGCAAACTTTGCAACAGTGCCTTCAGTTTCTTTTTCCAGATAATTAATGTATATTGTGAAATGTTGTGGCCCCAGCACAGACCCCTGAGGTACACCACTAGTCACCGGCTACCATCCTGAAAAGACCTCACTCCCTGCCTTCTGCCAGTCAGCCAATCCTCTATCCATCCCTTAACACTATGGGCTCTTAACGTATTTAACAATCTGCTATGGGGCATCTTGTCAAAAGTCTTCTGGAAATCTAAATAAATCACGTCCACTGGTTCTCTTTTGTCTAACTTCCTTGTTACCTCCTTAAAGAATTCCAACAGATTTATCAAACATGACCTCCCCTTGACGAAGCCGTGCAGGCTCAGCCCTATTTTTTCACGCACTTCCGCGATCTCATCTTTAATAATGGACTCTAAAATCTTACCAGTGACGAAAGTCAGGCCTATAATTTCCCGTCTTCTGCCTCCGTTCTTAAACGCGTGTTACATTAGCCACTTTCCAGTCCTCTGGGACCTTTGGGCAGCACGGTAGCAGAGTGGTTCGCACAATTGCTTCACAGCTCCAGGGTCCCAAGTTCGATTCTCGGCTTGGGTCACTCTCTGTGCGGGGTCTGCACGTTCTCCCAGTGTGTGAGTGGGTTTCCTCCGGGTGCGCCGGTTTCCTTCCAAAGATGTGCAGATTAGGTGGATTGGCCATGATAAATTGCCCCTTAGTGTCCAAAATTGCCCTTAGTGTTGGGTGGGGTTACTGGGTTATTGGGATGGGGTGGAGGTGTGGGCTTGGGTAGGGTGCTCTTTCCAAGAGCTGGTGCAGACTCGATGGGCTGAATGGCCTCCTTCTGCACTGTAAATTCAATGATTCTATGATTCCTGCCACCCGTGATTCCTGAAAGATCAACACCAATGCCTCCACAATCTCCTCAGCTATCTACTTTAGAACCCTGGGGTGTAGTCCATCCAGTCCAGGTGATTTATCCACCTTCAGACCTTTACGTTTCCCCAGAACCGTCTCCTTAGTAATGGTCACTGCACTCACCTCTGCCCCCTGGTTCTCCAGGAGCTCTGGTATCTCCATCGTGAAGACTGATGCAAAGTAACTATTCAGTTCCTCCGCCATTTCTTTGTTTCCTATTATTACTTCTCCAACCTCATTTCCAGTGGTCCAATGTCTATTTTTGCCTCTCTCTCACCTTTTATATATTGAAAAAAATCCCTTCCTATTTTCTTTTATATTACTAGCTAGCTTACTCTCATATTTTATCTTCTTCCCACTTATTGCTTTTTTAGTTGTCCTCTGCTTTTTTTTTTAAAGGCTTCACAATCCTCTGGCTTCCCACTAATCCTTGCCACTTTGTCTACTTTTTCTTTTGCTTTTATGCTGTCCTTGACTTCCCTCATCAGCCATGGATGCCTCGTCCTTCCCTTGGCATGATTCCGCCTCCTTCGGATGAATTTCTGTTGTGCCTCCCGAATAACCTTCCAAATCTCTGTCACAAGCTGCTCCAAAATAATATCTCTTGGACATTCCACAAATTCCTTTTCTTGGAACCCATTATCAACCTGGTTTTCCCAGTCCAACTGCATATTGAACTCCCCCATCATTATTGTAATATTGCCTTTTTTATATAGCCTTTTCTATCTCCTGATTTATTTTCTGCCCCACATCCTGACTACTGCTAGGGGGCCTGTACCTTTGTGATACCTCAACTCTACCCACACAGATTCTAGGTCTTCTAATCCTATATCGTTTGAACTTCATTCCTTACTACCAAGGCAACCCCACCCCCTCTGTCCATCTGCCTGTCCTTCAATAGGACACATATCCTTGGATATTCAGATCCCAGCCCTAATCCCTTTGCCCACAAAATCGTACCGGTCAATTTCAATGTGCGCATCAAGCTCATTTATCTTGTTCTGTATACTGCACGCATTTAGGTACAACACCCTCAGTGTTGTATTGACCACCTCCCTTTGATCACCTCCCTTCTCACACTTGTCACACCACCTCCTATACTCTCTGTTCTATTATGTGGTCTGGAATCTTTACTAACCTCTCCTGAGCCCTCGGCTCCTTTGTCCTGCCTTTCTTACGGATTTTTCCAGTCAGTGTTGAAGATCAGTGCCTCTACTATACCAATGTTTTGATCTTTGGCATGGTAAGATTGGGATGGGAAAATCTATTGTTGATTAGATTTTTCAATTTTTTGTAAGTGTTTTGCCTACATGTGGGATTTTAAGAATATTATTTTAAAACGTTACTCAACTTGTAATAAAACTTCAGACATATTTTTATCCACATGTACAGATTCCACATAAATTAGTCATTTTTTTAAGTCAAAAAATGCAAATTACCTTGTGCATAAGAAAAATTTCTATTGCATGCCTTGTCCATTAAATTTGTTTAGCAACTGATCATATTTTTACTAACTAACATTTTTTTAGAGAAATGTAGCCACTATTAAAACTATACCCATTGTACCTAGATTCACAACGCAGTTTGCATAAAAGATAAATTTGGGGGTATGTTAATTAAGTGGAAATTCTGGAATGTAAATGTATTTTATTTTTTCCTTGTATTCAAGCATGCAAAGACATCACAAGTCAAACAGGAATCCGATATTAAGCACAAATTACCTGTAGATCTTAATAAGGAGTCAAATAATGTAAGTATTTTACACTATTGCAAATCCAACCATATTAAATCATTACTAAAAAGATTAATTAGATCAGACTTAGTTATAAGGTTTGTGAAGTTCTGCACCTTCCAGTTAAGTAGCAATCTAGATTGCCGTTTTTTATAAGATCACTTTTATAGTGGTCTCGTCTGTCTTAAACGACAGTAATGATCTTAATCCTGGCTGACCAGAATTAGGTATTGCAGCAAGTAGTATTAAAGGAAACGAGCCAACCAATCTAAATGAATATTGCAACTAAAGTGAATGTTCTGGTAAATAAATGACTAAAAAGTCTTTCAGATGATGGTTGTTCCTGTAATTATTTTTTATAATATCAGAAAGATGACTTTGGATGCTATCTAAGTTGCGGTGCAACTGAGAGAGGTGTGCCCCAAAAAGCCGGTGGTGATCAGGCTGATGCAATATATCTGGGTTATGTAGCATTAATTCTTAGATCCCTAGTTTCACTACAAGCGAAAGAATACCCACTACAATTCCGAGGCCAATCATGTGCATGGGAGTTTGCAGTTTAAAAAATATTCAGGTTTGTTTATTTCCTCTTTTAAAAGTCAGCTAACTGGAAAATGGCATATTTGCATGGAATTTTATGTTGTCCTAATGTGAGGTTCATACTTTGTAGTCTGTGTCAGTAAGTGGAAGATTTTGGGTGATCATTGGATGACCAGCCTGAGACTTTGAAGTTGTTCATTTAATGTGTTATAAATTGATTTGCATCTATCATGAACTGTATAAAGAATGTCTACGCAGATAAAAGTTACATTTCACGGAATTGTTAAATAGTTTGGAGTTTTTTTTCAATTCTAATACCTGTCACACTCGAATTTTCTTTCTCTCTTGTACTGTACAATCAGTGTTCATCCCGGCTATCTGATTAATCTGTGTTAATTATCGTCAGCCCCTTTGGTCCACATACACAAGTTGATCAAATAAACAATTCCATCAAACAACAATTCCATAGAAACACTGAAAGCACCATTTCAGTCAATACTCTGGAGCAGAAATATTTTCCCTTGCTATTATGCATAGTTCAATCAACATGTTTTATCTGCTTTGTTGTTTCTTTAATCTCTCCACGCTGCCCAATCCAATTTTGCACTATGACTTAGCATTATTTTTGATCACTTGTCCTTGCATTTAGATTGCCAAGATTAAATACCAGAGATGTATATATGGTGCATTCTCCATGGCAACGCCTCGACCAATCAGAATCTACTTGCCAACCAATCAGCACTCTTCTTATGAAGTATAAATTGTTGTTCACATTGCATTTAGTATTCTTGGAAATGTCCTGATCAGTGCAAGATGAAAAGGTTTGACATGTCTTTTGTTCAGCAATACGAAGTTCTGGACTACCAAACAATTGGTGGTGGTGGTGGTTGATGGGAAATGTTCAGAATGGAGTACAGTCACAAGTGGAGTACCACAAGGATCTGTTCTGGGGCCGTTGCTGTTTGTCATTTTTATCAATGACCTAGAGGAAGGCGCAGAAGGGTGGGTGAGTAAATTTGCAGACGATACTAAAGTCGGTGGTGTTGTCGATAGTGTGGAAGGATGTAGCAGGTTACAGAGGGATATAGATAAGCTGCAGAGCTGGGCTGAGAGGTGGCAAATGGAGTTTAATGTAGAGAAGTGTGAGGTGATTCACTTTGGAAGGAATAACAGGAATGCGGAATATTTGGCTAATGGTAAAGTTCTTGAAAGTGTGGCTGAGCAGAGGGATCTAGGTGTCCATGTACATAGATCCCTGAAAGTTGCCACCCAGGTTGATAGGGTTGTGAAGAAGGCCTATGGAGTGTTGGCCTTTATTGGTAGAGGGATTGAGTTCCGGAGTCGGGAGGTCATGTTGCAGCTGTACAGAACTCTGGTCCGGCCGCATTTGGAGTATTGCGTACAGTTCTGGTCACCGCATTATAGGAAGGACGTGGAGGCTTTGGAGCGGGTGCAGAGGAGATTTACCAGGATGTTGCCTGGTATGGAGGGAAAATCTTATGAGGAAAGGCTGACGGACTTGAGGTTGTTTTCGTTGGAGAGAAGAAGGTTAAGAGGAGACTTTATAGAGGCATACAAAATGATCAGGGGGTTGGATAGGGTGGACAGTGAGAGCCTTCTCCCGCGGATGGATATGGCTGGCACGAGGGGACATAACTTTAAACTGAGGGGTAATAGATATAGGACAGAGGTCAGAGGTAGGTTCTTTACGCAAAGAGTAGTGAGGCCGTGGAATGCCCTACCTGCTACAGTAGTGAACTCGCCAACATTGAGGGCATTTAAAAGTTTATTGGATAAACATATGGATGATAATGGCATAGTGTAGGTTAGATGACTTTTGTTTCGGTGCAACATCGTGGGCCGAAGGGCCTGTACTGCGCTGTATTGTTCTATGTTCTATGTTCTAATTGAGGAGAAAATTGAGATTTTGGGAGTGCCTTTACTGAAGATGGCTATTAGGAGACTTAAAGACCTTACATAATTGTTAAACTTTTTCCATAAGGTTAATAATTACACTGGTTTGGGAATCAATGGCAAGCAATTTAAAATTGTCACTCGGTGAGCAGAGATCAGGAAAAAAATCTTCATACAAATAGCTGTTGGATCATAAAATGCTTTGCCAGGGGAATTGTTCATTTTTAATTATGCATCTTTTAAACGTGAAAGTGGTAAACATTTGATGTCGTGAGAGATGCAGGCTTTTGACGAAGGAACTAAATTACAGGATTAGTTTAGATTGCGCCAAACTGGCAAAGACATCATAATGCAAATTTGTATGGTTCCTCTCTTCACTGACCTCTTTCCCACTATTTCTTTTTCTTTCATTTTCTCTAAATAAAACCTGTTGCCGTCATGGGATCGTAAACCAGAAACATCAAGCAGTATTAATATTCTACACTATTTACAGAGACTGTTGAAACAAGACACCAAGGGATGTGCAAACCTAATTGTTGAAGGTGGTCGGACAAGTTGAGAGTGCTTTGTTTAAAAAAAAAAAAAAAAATTCTTGGCTTTATAATCAGGGATATAAATTAAATTATGCTAAACCTTATAAATCACAGGTTAGGCCCAGCTGGAATTTCTGTCCGGTTTTGGGTTCCACATTTAAGGATGTTGAACTTGCGGTAGCGGCCATGAAGTGAGAGGTCGCACATAAGGTGGCTCCTGCCTGAAGACTTTTTTTTGGACCTTCCTGCCCATTTTGCGGGTGCTGTGCAGGTAGAAAAGTGGTACAGTGGAGGAACTAGGATTCCTCCTCCGGTATGGGATGTCGAAAAGTTATCAAATGTCGAGTAAAGGGCACTCTTCGGACTCGGAGGACAGGCGTAGCGCAGAAGGAGAAAACATGCCGTAGGCACCTGTGGCATTGTTGCCCGCTCAATAGTCGACTGAAGCTGGTGGTGTTCCTGTCGACAGAATTTTGAGAAGCAAAGGCAGGTGGTCACGGGGTCTTGGGCAGCACAGGAAAAGGTGGAACAATGGTTGAAGTTGCAGAACTCGCCAATCCAAAAGTATTGACAATTTGAGAGATCTAGGTGTAGTATTGACAGTCAGAGAGATGTAGGTGTACAGGTCCACAGGTCACTGAAGGGGGCAACACAGGTGGAGAAGGTAGTCAAGAAGGCATACGGCATGATTGCCTTTAATGGCCGGGACGTTGCGTATAAGAATTGGCAAGTCATGTTGCAGCTGTATAGAACCTTTTAGTTAGGCCACACTTGGAGTATAGTGTTCAATTCTGGTCGCCACACTACCAGAAGGATGTGGAGGCTTTAGAGAGGGTGCAGAAGAGATTTACCAGGATGTTGCCTGGTATGGAGGGCATTAGCTATGAAGAGAGGTTGAATAAACTTGGTTTGTTCTCACTGGAACGACGGAGGTTGAGGGGCGACCTGACAGAGGTCTACAAAATTATGAGGGGCATAGACAGAGTGGATAGTCAGAGGCTTTTCCCCAGGGTAGAGGGGTCAATTACTAGGAGGCATAGGTTTAAGTTGCGAGGGGCAAGGTTTAGAGGAGATGTACGAGGCAAGTTTTCTACACAGAGGGTACTGGGTGCCTGGAACTCGCTGCCAGAGGAGGTGGTAGAAGCAGGGACGATAATGGTGTTTAAGGGGCATCTTGACAAATATATGAATAGGATGGAAATAGAGGGATACGGACCCCGGAAGTGTAGAAGAGTTTAGTTTAGACGGGCAGCATGGTCGGCGCAGGCTTGGAGGGCCGAAGGGCCTGTTCCTGTGCTGTACTTTTCTTTGTTCTTTGTTTGTGGAGGAGACGGTCTCTGACCATGAGAATCGGATTGCCTCCTTGATGGCCGAGGTGATAATGATGTTGGAGGGGCAAAAATTGATGAAGGTCAAGATTGATGACCTGGAGAACCGCTCCAGTCGGCAAAAGTTGAGGAGCGTTAGGCTGTCCAAGGGCATAGAAGGAGCGAACGCCACAAAATTTGTAGCAAAGAAGTTTGAGCATTTGGTGAGGGAGGGGGTCTTTACAAGCCCATCAGTCACTGAGGAGGAAGCTCAGAACCTGGGAGCCGGCACGGGTGATCATTGTCCCATTACACAGGTACTTGGACAAAGAATAGATCCTGAGGTGGGCTGGGGAGACATGAGAGTGCAGTTGGAAAGGCCACACCGTCAGAATCTACCAGGGCTTGAAATGAAAATGAAATGAAAATCGCTTATTGTCACAAGTAGGCTTCAACAAAGTTACTGTGAAAAGCCCCTAGTCACCACATTCCGTCGCCTGTTCGGGGAGGCTGGTACGGGAATTGACAAAAATGATGGCCAGGTTTAATAAAGTCAAGACTGCTCTTTTTAGGAGCAAGGTGAGGTTTGGAATGATGTACCCGGCTCACCTCTGGATCACACACGGAGATAGCAGCCATTATTTTGACACACTGCAGGAGGTGATCAATTTTATCAAGGAACATGGTCTCGGGGACATTTGGCCTGCATGGCTGAGTTTTGGTAGTGTGTTTGGTTCTGTTATCATTGGATTTTCATGTTATGGTTTTGTATCGTTTTGTAATATCTGTTGCCCTGTGTTGGGGGTGTGGATTTTTGGATGCGTTAAAGCAATTGTTAGGGAGGACTTCCGCTAGTGACTATGAAGGAGGAGGTCGCACATTTGGTGGCTCCCGCTCGGGCCGGGCCTTTGGACCTTTTTCCCCGATTTTTTGTCGGATTTGATTCGGAAAATTGATGGTGGATGCAATTGTGAAGAGGAATCCTACATCAGTGCATGGAGAGGCGGACCAGGAGTGCTCTCAAAGGAAGAAATAGGCTAACAAAGAGAAGGCTTGGGCTGAGGCTGCAGTGGGAGAAAGCATGGCGGACGACCGGAGTCATGGCATGGCGACGCTACGGTCGACGGAGCGGCTGATGCAGTTCATACAGGAGGGCTTCGCCAAGCAGAAACAGGAATGCCTGGATCCGATTAAGGAATCGATTGCGCGGCTGGAACTTAGACTGGATGCTCAAGATCGGGCGATCCAGAAAGTGGAGAAGGCACTGACTGAGCAGGAGGAACACCAAACAGCAATGGAGGTGGAGGTGGGAATGCTGAGAGACCAGCAGAAAAGGCTCCAGGAAAAGGTGGAGGATCTAGAAAATAGGTCCCGCCGGCTGAACTTGAGAACCGTTTGTCTCCCAGAGGGATCTGAAGGATCGGACGCAGGGACATACATAGCGGGCATGGTCGAGAGGTTACTGGGGGATGGGAAGTTCTCTTGACCCTTGGAGGTGGACAGGGCTCACAGAGCGCTCGCGAGGGAGCCGTGTGTGGGGGACCCCCCGAGGGCAATGGTGGCGAGGTTCCACAGGTACCTGGACAAGAAGTGTATTTTATGGTGGGCCTGGCAGACACGGAGCTGAAAATGGGAGAACAGCATCCTGCGCATATACCAGGATCTGAGCGCGGAGAAGAGCAGGGTTCAACCAAATAAAGTCTACCCTTTTTAAGAACAAGGTTGAGTTTGGACTGTTGTATCCGGCCCGTCTTTGGTTCACGTATGAGGAACAACATTTCTACTTTTTGAGTCGCCCGAGGAAGCGATGGACTTCACTAGAAGGAAAGGGCTGGTAGCGGACTGAGGTGTTCGAACTGTGCTGCAGCATTCATGTTAAAAAGGTTTTTGTTTTTGGACGTTATTTGTAATGCCTTCTGTATTGATTGGGGGCCTGCTGTAAAGCGGTCTGAGTTAAAGTTTGCATTTGCACTGATGGGGGGTGGAAGTGTGAATTTTAGATGTTGGATCTTTTTGATTTTCTTTGTGTTTCTTTCGGGCAATTGGATTGGGATTGCTCTCTTTTGCATATGTGTGTCAGAGCGGGGGGAGGGAACAATAGGTGGGAAAATGTCTGGCGTTATGAGCGGGGGCCACCAAGTGCTGGGCGGGCTAGCTCACAGAAGCACAGTGGGGGATGAGCAAATGTTATGCTTGTTGAAGCGGGTGGTGTACATAGTGCTGTTACTGGGGGGGGGGGGACTTTTGCTGGGCGACAAAAGGGAGGTCCGGGACGGGGGCTTCCTGGGGGCGGGCCTGCGGATGCATGGGGCGCGGGCTGGAGACTGGCCCAAGAAATGTGATGGCTGATCGGGGGAGGAGGGGGGAGGGGGCGAGAAGCCCCCCAACCAGGCTGATCACATGGAACGCAAGGGGGCTAAATGGGCCGGTTAAGAGGGCACGCGCGTTCGTGCATTTGTGGGGACTGAAGGCGGACGTGGCAATGTTACAGGAGACGCACCTTGGAGTAACTGACCAGATCAGATTAAGGAAGGGATGGGTCGGACAGGTTTTCCACTCGGGGCTGGACTCTTAAGACCAGAGAGGTCGCGATCCTGATTAACAAGCGAGTGTCATTCGAGGCGGAAAGAATAGTTGCGGATGTGGGAGGAAGTCACATGGTTAGTGGGAAGCTGGATGGGCTGCTGTTGGTGCTCGTGAATGTGTATGTGCCAAATTGGGATGATGTGAAGTTCATAAGGAGAATGTTGGGGAAGATCCAGGACCTGGATTCACATATGTTGGTCATGGGGGGCGGGGGGGGGGGGGGGGAGTTCAACACAGTCATTGACCCAGGGCTAGACCGGCCGCGCTCAAGGACAGGCAGGGTGCCAGCAATGACAAAGGAGCTAAAGAGGTTTATGGAGCAGATGGGGGGGGTGTACCCATGGAGATGTGGGCGGCCGTGAGTGAAGGAGTTCTTCTACTCTCACCTGCATAAAGTGTACTCCCGGATTGACTTTTTTATCCTGAACAGGGCTTTACTGACGGGGGTAGTGGACACTGAGTATTCAGCGATCACGATCTTGGATTATGCCCCGCACTGGGTTGACCTACAGGTGAGCAAGGAAGGTGGCCAACGCCCGCACTGGAGACTTGATGTTGGACTTTTAGCAGATGAGGAAGTGTGTGGGCGGGTGGGGAAATGTATCCAGAACTATCTGGAAGTTAATAACACAGGGCAAGTCTCGGCTGCAATGGTCTGGGAGGCGCTGATCTCGATACGGACCCACAGTGAGAAGGCAGACAGAGCAGAGCAGACCGACTGATGAGGGAAATACTACAGGTCGACAGGAGGTTTGCGGAGACCCCAGAGGCAGGGCTTTTAAGGGAACGATGGAGGCTACAGGCGGAGTTTGGCTTGTTAACTACAGGGAAGGCGGTGGAGCAGCTGAGGAAGGCGATGGGGGCGTTTTATGAATATGGAGAGAAGGCCAGCAGAATGCTTGCGCAGCAGCTTAAAAAGAGGGAGGCAGCCAGGGAGATTGGGAAAGTAAGAGACAGGGATGGGAACCTGGTCAGAGATTCAGCAGGGGTTAATAAGGCATTTAAGGAGTTTTACAGCAGGCTGTATGAGTCGGAACACCCAGCTGGGCCAGAGGGATGAGGAAATTCTTAGGGGGGCTGAGGTTCCCAAAGGTGGTCGAAGGGTTGGTAGAAGGGCTGGGGGCCCTGATTGGGTTGGAAGAAATAGCAGAAGGGCTGAAGGCCATGCAGTCAGGTAAAGCCCCGGGACCGGATGGGTACCCAGTGGAGTTTTATAAAAAGATGTCTGGGATACTGGGGTCGCTGCTGATGACATTTAATGAGGCAAGGGAGAGAGGGGTGCTTCTCCCGATGATGTCACAGGTCACAATCTCATTGATCCTGAAGTGGGATAAGGACCCGGAGCTATGCGGATCCTACAGACCGATCAACCTACTAAATGTAGATGCCAAACTGTTGGCCAAAATCTTGTCCTCTAGAATTGAAGACTGCGTTCTGGACGTGTTTGGGGAGGACCAGACGGGATTAGATAAGGGTAGGCAGTTGGCGGCCAATGTAAGAAGGTTGCTGGATGTGATCATGATGCCCCCAGCGGGCAGGGACGCGGAGGTAGTGGTCGCAATGGTCGCAGAGAAGGCATTTGATCAGGTGGAATGGGATTATCTATGGGAGGTACTGGGGCGGTTTGGATTTGAACGGGGCTTCAATGACTGGGTCAGACTGCTGTATCTGGCTCCCGTGACGAGTGTACGGACGAACAGGTTGACATCGGGCTATTTTAGGCTGCACCGGGGACGAGGCGGGGATGCCCCCTCTCCCCACTGCTGTTTGTGCTGGCCATAGAGCCGCTGGCAATTGCGTTGAGAGCCTCAAGGGGCTGGTCCGGGGGGGAACACAGAGTCTCGCTATACGCAGACGACCTGCTCCTATATGTTTCGGACCCACTAGAAGGGATAGAAGAAATTATGAGAATTCTGGGGGAATTTGGCCGGTTTTCGGGTTATAAATTGAACATGGGGAAAAGTGAGATGTTCGCGATCCAGGCAAGGGGGCAGGAAAGGCGATTGGGGGAGCTTTCGGTTCCTAGGCATCCAGGTGGAACGGCTACACAAGTTAAATCTGGCCCATCTGGTAGACCAAATGAAGGAAGATTTCCGAAGGTGGGACGTGCTCCCGTTGTCACTGGCTGGGAGGATATAGACAGTGAAAATGATGGTCCTCCTGAGATTCCTGTTTGTGTTTCAGTGTCTCCCCATCTTTATTCCACGGTCCTTCTTTAAATGGGTCAATAAGGTGATCTCTGGCTATGTATGGGTGGGTAAGACCCTGCGAGTAAAAAAGGGGATGCTGGAGGGCAGCCAGAGGGAGGGCGGGCTGGCTCTGCCGAACTTTAGTAATTATTATTGGGCGGCGAATATAGCCTTGATTAGGAAGTGGGTGGTGGTGGTGGTGGGGGCGGGGGGAGGGGGGGGGGGGGGTCGATGTGGGAGCGAGTAGAGGCGGCATCATGCAAGGGCACTAGTTTGGGGGCATTGGGTAACAGCGCCTCTGCCGGCACGGTACTCCACCAGCCCCATGGTGGTGCCGGCCCTGAGAGTCTGGGGACAATGTAGGAAACGTGGGAGCAGAGGGAGCATCGGTTTGGTCTCCAATCTGCAATAATCACCGGTTTACCCCGGGGAGGCTAGGTGGAGGGCTCCGGAGATGGCAGAGAGCAGGGATCGAGAGGATGGGAGATATGTTTATAGAGGGGAGCTTTCCCAGCCTGAGGGAGTTGGAGGAGAAATTTGAATTGACAGGAGGGAATGAGTTTAGGTACCTGCAGGCGCAGGACCTCCTACGCAGATAGGTCTCAACCTTCCCGCTCCTACCACCAAGGGGGATACAGGACAGGGTAGTTTCCAGAATGTGGGTGGGGGAAGGGAAGGTTTCTGACATTAACAAGGAACTCATGGGGTCAGAGGAAATGCAGACTGAGGAGCTGAAACACAAATGGGAAGAGGAGTTAGGAGGAGAGATAGAGGATGGTCTCTGGGCGGACGCATTGAGTAGAGTCAACGCGTCCGCAACATGTGACAGGCTCGGCCTGATACAGTTTAAAGCCGTTCACCGGGCTCACATGACAGTGGCCAGGATGAGCAGGTTCTTTGGAGTAGAAAATAGGTGCGCAAGGTGTACGGGAGGACCAGCGAACTATGTCCATATGTTCTGGGCATGCCTGAAGCTAAGGGGATTCTGGCAGGGGTTTGCCCATGTCATGTCCAAGGTGTTGAAAACAAGGGTGGCACTGAGTCCAGAGGTGGCGATTTTCGGAGTGTTGGAAGACCCGGGAATCCAGGAGGAGAAAGAGGCAGACGTTCTGGCCTTTGCCTTTCTGGTAGGATATTATTAGCTTGTAGGGACTCAAAGCCCCCGAAGTCAGAGACCTGGCTAACTGACATGGCTAGCTTTCTCTGTCTGGAGAAAATCAAGTTCGCCTGGGGAGGGTCAATGTTAGGGTTCGTCCGGAGGTGGCAGCCGTTCGTCGACTTCTTTGGGGAAAATTAACCATCAGCAGAAAGGGGGGTTGGGTTGGGGTTTAGTTTAGTTTAGAGTAGGATGTTAGAAAAGGTGGGACCTGTGAGGGAGGAAAAAGGCTTTTGCACTATGTTTATACTTGTATGTACACTGTTTCTTCTGTTGTTGTTATAAAACCATAAATACCTCAATAAAATGTTTATTAAAATAAAGCAATTGTTAGGATTGGGAGGGAGGTGGGAAGGACGGATTTGGAGTACAAAAAGAGTGGATTCAAGTAGGGGGGGTTGGGGCGTGGAACTTTTTGTAAATATAACTTGCATTTCTCCCCAGGTCAGTTCTCCCCTGCTAGCAAAGATGCTGGTTAACGAGAAGTGGAGTGGGGGAGAATGTCATGGCTGGGTTTTCTTTTGTGGGTTGAGATAACAACCCAGGATGGTTGGGTTTTCTTTGGGGTTGGTGGGGGGAGGAAGGATGTTTGATGGGGTGCAGGTGGAATTGGGAGGGTGGGCTGCTGACAATTTAGGTCTCTTTGTTGAACTGTGCGATGGAGGGAGGTGGCGGTAGCCATCTTGAAATCTGGGCAAGGGAGAGCCCTGTGAGCTTCCCTTAAGCCTAGGATATGTCTGGGAGGGGGCGCGTGGGGTGAGGCCGCCAACCAGACTGGTCATTTGGAACGTGAGGGGATTCAATGGGCCGATTAAAAGATCTGGGGTGTTCGCCCATTTAAAGAGCTTGTAGGTGGATGTGGTTTTCTAATAAGAGACTCGCCTGAGGATTAGGGATCAAACAAAGTTGAGGAAAGGGTGAATGGGACAAGTGTTCCATTCTGCATTTGACGCGAAGACGAGGGGAGACTCCGTGCTTATTAATAAGAGGATGGCCTTTTCAGTGGGTAATATAGAGGGAGATCCGAGTGGTAGATACGTGACGGTGAGTGGAAGGTTGGAAGGGGCCCCTCGGGTTTTGGTGAATGTGAACGCACCCAATAGGGAGGATACAGAGTTTCTTGAGTGGGTGCTGACGGCGGTCCCGGATTTGGATTCACATCGGCTGATTAATTGTGTGCTTGACCCCAGATTGAATAGGTCGCGTCCTAAATCCCTTAAGATATTCGGGGTGGCAAAGGAGTTGCTTGAGATCATGGAAAAGATGGGGGGGGGGGGGTTTGATCCATGGAGTTCTCCCTTTTCTCACTTGCACAGGGTTTACTCCCACATTGACTTTTCCATAGTGGTTAAGGTATTGCTCCCTAGAGTGGTAGGGTCGAAATATTCGGCAATTGTCATATCTGAACACGCTCTGCATTATGTGGATTTGTGTTTGAAGAGCGATTGAGCCCAGCGATCTCTGTGGAAGTTGGATGTGGCATTGTTGCCGGATAAGGGGGCGTGTGAGTGGATAGCTGCGGTCATAGGAACGTACGTGAAGTTGAGGAGGTCTCTCCTTCCACGTTCTGGGAAGCATTAAAAGCGGTGATTAAGGGGAGCTGATATCGATTAAGGCACACAGGGAAAAGGGGGGACAGTGTTGTTGGAGGCTATTCTGGCGGTGGGCCAGCAGTACTCGGCTACCCCAAAGGAGGAATTGTTGAAGGAGAGGAAGGAGCTTCAGATGGAGTTTGAATTGGTATCGATGAGGAAAGTGTTTGGCCAGTTGCGTCGGGTACGAGGGGCATTCTGTGAATGTGGGGAGAAGGCCAGTAGGTTGCTGGCTCACCAGTTTGAGATGGCAGGCTGCCTAGAGGGAGATAGTACAAACCTGGGGGGTGGAGTGGTTTCTGAGAGGGGGACTCTGACATGAAACGGTTCTGAGATGGGTTAGACTTCCTGGTGGTGGAGGAGGAGAAAGCGCAGGGGCTGGAGGCTCCGCTGGGGTTGGAGGAAATTGAGGTGCATCTGCTCTATGCAGTCTAGGAAGGTTCCGGGCCTGGATGGATTCCCACCAGTGGAATTCTGTAAACAAAAAGTTGCAACGGAGCCAGGGCCTCATCTGTTGTCAATGTTTGATGATTTGTTATCCTGGGGAGAGTTGCTGACCACATTGGCGCTGGCTTCTATGTCTCTAATCCTGAAAAAGGATAAGGATCCAAAAGGAGTGTGGGTTTTACCGACCCATTTCTCTATTGAATGCCGACGCAAAGTTGTTGGCCAAGATGCTGGCAACAGGCTTGGAGGAATGTCTGCTGAGGATAGCAGTTGAGGATCAGACTGGGTTTGTGAAGGACCGACAATTCTCGGTTCATATAATGAGACTATTGAATGTGATGATGTCGCTCCTGTCCGGTTCGGAGCTGGAGGTGGTAATCTCAATCGATGCAGAGAGTGTTCAACCGGGAAGAATGAGAGTATGTCTGAGATGCTGGGACATTTTGGGTTTGGATCCATGTTTATTTCTTGGATCAGACTGGTGTATAAGGCCCCACGCAATCGTTCATACTACTGCATTAAGCTCCGGGTACTTTTGATTATATAGCGGAACAAGGCAGGGGGTGTCCACTTTCCCTGTTGCTTTTTGCGTTGGTGAACTGCTGGCTATCGCACTGAAGTAATCAATGGAGAGAGGAGATATGGAGCACCGAGAGTCCTTGTACGCAGACAACTTGCTGTTTTATGTATAGACCTACTCTCCAGCGTGGGAAGGATTATGCAGGTGTTCAGTAAGTTTGGCTTCTTTTCAGGGTGTAAACGTAATGTGAGGAAAAGTGCAGTGTTTCTGGTGAGCCCTCGGGGCCAGTGAGGAGGCCTGGAGAAGTTGCAATTTTGGCTGGCTAGGTTGGATTTCAGGTGGCTCATGACTGGGCATTGTTGCACACATTGAATTTGGCCAGCTTGATAATGGGGATGAAGGGAGATTTGAAGAGGTGGTGTGCACTGCTGCTATCAGTGAGAGGGGGCGCGGCGAGGTTGGTGTTGCCGAATTTGATGAACTACTGGGCTGCAAATGTCGAGAAGGTTGAGAAAAGGATCTTGGAGGAAGAGTTGGTGTGGGGCTGATGGATGCATCTTCCTGTACAGGTCGGGTTTGAGGGCATTGGTGATGGCTGCTCTTCCATTCTCACTGGCCAGGTACTCTGCGAGCCTGATGGTGGAAGTCTCATTAAGAGTTTGGAACCAGTTTAGGCAATATTTTAACATAGAGGCAATGTCATTTTGTGCGCTGATATGTGGGAAACACAGATTTATGCCAGTGGGGTTTGACTCGACCTGCAGAGTCCAGAAATGGGAGGGAGTGGAGAGATTTAGGGATTTAGTTGTGGAGGGTAGATTTGCGGGGTTAGAGGAACTGGTGGAAAGGTCCCAGGGGAAATGGGTTCGTGTATCTCCAGGTTAGGAACTTTTTCCGGAAGGAGTTGGCCACTTCCTCGGTTGCCACCCCCCTCGTTGATGGACAATGTAGTGCCTGAGGATGTGATAAGGGAGGGGAAGATTTTGGACATCTTTCGGCAGTTGGTGGAGAGGGAGAGGGCCTCGCTAAGGAGATCAAGAGGAAGTGGGAGGAAGAGTTGGGTGGTGCATTTGAAGGGGGGAGGATATGGGGGGGTATGGAGTGGGGCCTTACATAGGATAAACTCTACCTCCTTGTGTGCGAGTATGAGCTTAATCCAGTTTAAAGTGGTGCACAGAGTGCACATGGCTAAAACGTGTATGAGTGGGTTTTTTTCAGAAGTGGAGAACAGATGTGAATGGTGTTCAAGGAGACCGGCGAACCATACACATGCTCTGGTCCTGTCTGAAATTGGGGGAAGTTCTGCGAGTTGTTTTCTGAGATAATGCCAGAGAGGGTGGTGTCCAGATCGTTAGTGGCAATATCTGGGGTATCGGATGAGCTGGGAGTGCAGTAGGGGAGAGAAGCTGATTTGTTGGCATTTCCCTCCTTGATAGCCTGGAGGAGGATTTTGCTAGGGTGACTGGTCCCAGAGCCGCCAAGGGTGAGTGGATGGGAGATCTGTCGGAGTTTCTGAGTCGAGAGAAAATGAAGTACACCATTAGGGGGTCGGAGAACGGGTTCTATTCGTGGTGGAGGTAGTTTATCTCCAAGAATTGTTAGTCGTCAGCAAAGGGTGGGGGCAGTAGGTGGGGGGGCGGGGGGGTTGCAAAAATAAAACGGGACACAGGGTGGGATGATGGATTGTTTGGTTCTGAAAATTTTATAAAGTTGAATGAGTGTTGTGTATTTTGCAAAATGGAAAAAGTCCTGAATAAAAAGGATGTCAAGGCCTTGGAGAAGGTACAGAGAAAATTTATTAGAAAGGTACCAGGAATGACAAACTTTTTAATACTACTAATCTTTATTAGTGTCACAAGTAGGCTTGCATCAACACTGCAATGAAGTTACTGTGAAGTCACTGAAGGAGAATTTATAATGTCCAATTGTAGCCACCTGGGTTGGCCACTTCCCGAATTAAAATGGAGGTCCGCAAAGACTACAGGGAAATTCAGCCAACACAGGCAAAAACTAGCAAGTACAGAAATCCTGTGTATTAGAACTTGCAAAAGCCCAGACAGCACTGAAACTCACAGCCATCTGCATACTAATGAGCGATCCCCGGGAACAATCGAAACATTTAAGGTGAATAAGGCCAAGCCAGACTCCTCGGCGCCAGCAGGAGCCAAGACAAAGGAAGGCCAACGGACACTCCGGGACCGCCCAGCGATCAGGGAACAACTCCAGTATTGGAGAAATCGATCCAAGTGATCGGAACGTAGTCCAATCACTTGGAACCAGATACGGGGTCTGCCCCGAAGGGCGGGAAGCCCCTGGGGACCATAAAGTAGAGCCCCCCAAGTTCAAATCGGTCTTCTTGGCAGGGTCACTCAGCAGCGAATCAACCCTTGAGAGTGAACTGCCCAAGCTGCCGCACAAACCAAGTAGGTCTCCAGTCAACGCTCGCTAAGAGATAGGTGCTCCTAGCTACCATCCACACCAGCTTTTGAATCCTGCAGACTCCGATCGAACGAAAGGCCATTTGTTCCCCTGACCTGGTGGACCAATTCCAAAGCTAAGTATAGGCCTTTTAGTGATAGAGAATAGTCTAGAAAGTAGAGTTTATGCATGAGTAGTGATTTACTGTTTATAATAAATGTTTTGATTTGAATCTTACTAATTGGTGTGTTGAGTTATTGATCAGTACTTGAACTTGAACCTCGTGGAGGTATCATAAAGATACCTGGCGACTCTAGAGCAAAGGTTAAACAAACAGAGCAAATTCCGAATTAAGAGCCAACCAAAAGTTAGCAACACAATTCACCTAACAAGCACGACTTTTTAGACTTGGAGGAAATCGGAGCGCTCGGACGAAACCCACGCAGACATTGAGAGAACGTGTAGACTCCGCAAGTGACCCAAGCCGGGAATCGAATACGTGTCCCTGGCACTGTGAAGCAACAGTGCTAACCACTGTGCTACCATGCCATCCATTACCTGGAGAGTCGAATAATAGAAAAGTACTGTCAATATCAGAATCGGTTTTCAGAAACAGAACAGCACGCAGGACAAAATGGTGGCATAATGTAGCAAACTCCCAACTGTCTGAGGTTGTGCTCAGGCAATCACTTAACTGAAGAATAGCCTTCAAGCTCCAGGCTCCAGACCACGTGGGAACCAACCAACTAAACTTCCACTAGTAAATCACAAAAAATACTTCCACTAAATTTGACTTATAACATGTCCTTTTATAAAAAAGGAAATATTTTATTTTAATTTGAAGTGATTTTCATGCGCATTAATCTGTAATTCATCATCTAGAAAAAAGATGCACCCTGTCCCAGATGTGGGTATAAATATGAATGTAAGTAATAGGAGTAGATCATACAGCCCCTTAGGTTTGCTCACATTGAGCTTGTACAGCAACTTCACTTTCCTGACCTTTCCTTGTATATCTTGATTCCCTTCTTGCCCAAATAAATTACCAATCCCAACAGCTGAGCCTCTGGGTGGAGAATCAGCCATACACTGAGTGAAAAGATGGTTCCTCATCTCAGGATAAGGTTTTGTGTAATTTTTTAAAAGAATAAGGAAATATGTTATTGCAATCATTACAGGGCTTTTCTGAGAGCAGAACTGGATTGCTGTGTGCAGTTTTTATCACCTTACCCAAGGAGAGATACACTTGCCTTAGGGATGCTAGAAAGATTCACTAGATTGATTTGGGGCTAAGGATTATTTTATGAGGAGAGATTGAGTAGAATGAACCTAATGTACCCCAAATTTAGAACAATGAGAGATGATCTCATTGCAACACTGTACAGACTTGACAGGGTGAGCAACTCGATGAATGATGGACAATTGTGAATCAGCAATTCCTGTGATAATTATGCTAATATGTTTGCTTTGTTTTGTAGTATTTAGAATTACTCCATGAATCTGAAAATAATGAAGCTCTTCCAAGCAGACTTCTGGTAACTGTGTTCAAGTCGCTTGTTGTTAACCAGCCTGGAAGAGGAAGAATACTTGCCTCAAGTACAGAGAACAGCCAATTGAAGAACTTTAAAAAATTTAAAAAGGTTAATAACGTATTATGCTATACTTCTTTCGTATGGATAATTTTTTGGTGTTTCAATCTATGCTTGTTGTGTGAAAATCAATCTTGGCTGCCGTGATGCTGTTGTTAATGTGTAAATCCACCAGCAACTTGAGGGATTAAGCAATGCGCTGTGAGTTGCAAATCTTCAGAGCTTACTCTTAAATGCAGTCTGTCCATTTTTATTTAAGTGAGGATTTTCTGTGCTGCACCACGGTGAGTTTTACAGACATGGCCCACCATTGGCCAGTGGCGGGATTTTTCAGTCCCGCTGCTGTCAATGGGTTTTCCCGTTGTTCATACCCACTTTGGGGTCGGAAGATCCTGCCGGTGGGAACAGCCGGAAAACTTTAGCTTTAATCTTTCATGGGATGTGGGAATTGCTGGCAAAACGAACATTTGTTGTCCATGCCTAATTTCCCTTGAACCGGCCATTTCAGAGAGCAGTTAAGAGTCAACCACATTGCTATAGATCTGGAGTCGTATGTAAGCCAGACCAAATTAGGATGTCCTTCCCTAAAGGACATTAATGAACCAGGTGAGTTTTTATAACGATCAACAATGCTTTCATGGTCACCATTGCCGAGGTTAGCTTTTAATTCCAGATTTATTAATTGAATTTAAATTCCACCAGCTGCCGTGATAGGATTTGAGCCCCTGTCTCTAGAGCTGATGGTGTGACCATAGACAACTTGTTTTCCATCTCAATTCCCTTTTTTCACACCGTTCTTCCCCTTCCGATATTCTGCTTTTAGATACCCAGAAACTGCCATCTGCCTAGCTGCAACAGCCCAAGAAGGAAGAGAGAGTAACAGCACAGCGTGGATGAAGAGGCCCTGTCATTTGTTCTGGTGCTTACAGCCACCAGTTCAGATATGAACACTGTAAATAGCATGGCCGCTAGTATAGATTTGGGAAGTGGTGAATTATCGGGCATGAGTGAGCTGCAGCTTTTCTTAAATTTGTCCATGGGGAGGTAGACGGCGCTGGCTAGGTCAGCATTTATTTCCTATCCCTGACTGCCCTCAAGATGTTGGTGGTGTTCTGCCTTCTTGGACCGCTGCAGTCGATATGTTGTAAGAGCACCCGCTCTTAGGAAGGGGGCGGGGGGGGTTCACTTTCCAGCAAGGGCCAGGGAAAAGGATGGTTTGTTTGCCAGCTCTCACTGAAAGATAAAACTATAATTTAGTTATGCTGCAGAGGATTCGTTTGATGACCTTTGTTGGGTCGGCATTCAGGAGAGTGCTGATGGACAGACAGACACACACACACACACATGCTTTGTGCATTGGCTAGCCTACCAGTCAGTCTTGGTCTCTCTGCAGACCCAGAGACACTTTCATTACTGCCCCAGACCTTGTATGGACAGGTCACCTAAGTCTCTGACTTCTTGAGAGGATGAAGAAACATTCTCTGACAAATTCAGGAACTCAGCACAGTACCTCCAGAAACACTGTAGCGCACGCCCAGACACTTTACAACAGAAAAATAAGTTTTTCAAAATCAACTTGACTGCAAATTGAATGCCTGGCTCTTCATGTCACACTGGTACAAGATTCAACTTGTCGATCAGCACTTGGATCTTCATTTTTTTTTTTAATTTAGAGTACCCAATTATTTTTTGTTCCAATTAAGGGGCAATTTAGCATGGCCAATCCACCTAACCTGCACATCTTTGGGTTGTGGGGGTGAAACGCACCGGCGCAAATGGCGCTGATTCTCCACTCCTCGGAGAACATCGGGCCGGCGCCGCGGGAAAAAATGGCGCGAACTCTCGCGCCCATGCGGCGCGGCATGGGAGAATCGCAACCCCTGTCTCTGCAATTGTTCGCTTTCCACCACCTAAACTTTTGGCAATCTAGCGATGCAGGAATTAATTCAATGGGTGTTCTCAATCCATTGTCGGGAGTCCAGAGTCACATCCGCCAGGTTGTGTGTCATCTGGTTAATGCTCAAAAGGTTGCTTCTGGCAAGTGTCTTTCTCGAGAAGGTGGGCCAACTGAGCCATGATAGAAATGGCTGGCGGCCCGACATGTCCGGCAAAAGAAGCACTTGCGCTTCCATGGACAGCTTTTTGAGTTGGAATGTAGAAAGAAGTTGAAATGTCCCACTGCAGCAGGATAGAGCCCTGTGTCATTCCAAGCAGTTCTGTGTCTGTCCAAGAAAATGTTTTGTGCTTAAAGGTAGCTGATTGCTTGTGGCCTGCTTAAATGAAAACTATATACAGGAAAATGTGCAGTCTGATGAGAATATGTTTTCATTCAGCATCTTTTAACTGATTTTTAAAAAAACGTATTAAATGCATGGTTGAATCGTATGCATTGATTTGTTAAGTATTATTTCAGCTAACAATTTGTTAAAACTGTTTTCCATTGTTATAGTCTTTCTACCCTGGGGCAGAAGAACTTCCTAAAATTATTGGGGGCACAGATCTGAAGGCTTATCAAACCAAGAAGAGCTCCGAAATGGAAGAATGGTTAAGACAAGAAGTGGAGGTATGACATGGATTAGTGATCAAGGCCTGGGTTTTCTTCTGTGTTTACCAACCTGCAATTCCTTTTTTTAAATCCTTCAATGCATGCAAAATCATGGCAGGTTGACCATAGAAGCAGAAAACCCTAGCTAAAGAGATTTGTTAAACTTAGACTGAATATTTCTCAATCTGGATGTCTTTTAATTACATCCAAACTGCATCGTAATATATTCCATAATTTGTTTGACCCAGGAGCAAAGCCAGCAAGCTAAAGAAGAAAATCTTGCTGATGACTTGTTCAGGTAAGAAACAAACATTTTTTAAAGAACTGTGAATGATGTAAATAAGTGAAGAGGAGCAAACCTCCGCCATGCTGTTGTTAGCTCAAGTTATTACCATTAAGCAGCTCTTCCTTGAGGTTTTCCCCGACCTGGTCAGTGCCCTGTAACGACAAAGCTGAACTTGTTTTTAAATTCAGAACTTCCATCTCACCAAGAAGGTTTCAGGCCAACCCACATCCCACAACCTGCTCTGAAAACAGTTTTGCCAGCTGTGATCAATTCTACCACAGCAGCTGAGGCAATCTAGAACATTCTGAATAAAATAGCCCATAACATTCTTTATTTTTAAAAAGCTCATCCTATTTCCAGTGTTAACGGGTTATTTCAATTTTATTTCTTCTGCTACATGCATTTGATCAAATCACCGGCTGATCTATTCTTGTACTCGCTCTCTTTGTCTTACTTATTTTCTTTTTTATGCATCATCTTTACTACAACAAAACGTTTTCTGAATTTAGCTTATGCATGACTAGGTGGTTCAATTTGTTTTTACTTCATCCCCGAGTAAAATTGCAAGTATCTATAGTCCCATTGTATGATTTGTTTCCCAAGTGAAATGAAATGCAGATTAAGGACAGGATTTAATGGAGGCGACAAAAGTCTCACCCACCAGCTGGAGTAACAGCAAGAGCCCCCCCCCCCCCCCTCCCCCCGCTCACCTCTTTTTGGACAGGTCCGCCATATCAAGTGTCCCACACTTAACTGGACAGCAGATTTCCTTCCTCAGGATCTACGACCCCAGGGTTGAAGTCCTGCCGTTGAGAGTTGCTGGCCAGGTCATCTCTATTGAACAGTGCCATTGGTGAGGTGGTGTCTGTAGCCAGTACAACACCCACACAAGGCCAAGTATCATTGTTGGATCTGAAGCCACAGGAGTGATGGGAAAAGGTTGTTGGGGATCTGCAGAGAAACTGGAGGTGGGTCAACAGCAAGGACAGTATGTCCGGCAAAAAAGGACTTGGCTCCTATGGATAGCATTTTGAGTTGGAGTGCCGAAAGAAGTTGAGATGCCCCACTGCAGCAAGATATAAGCCCTATGTCATGTCAAGCATTTCTGTGTCTGTCCAAGAAAATGTTTTGTGCTTAAAGGTAGCTGATTGCTTGTGCAAGCACAGGGTTGTCCGGGTGATGGGCTCATTTCCCACCTGATTAATTGCGCCCTACCCCCGGCCACTATATATGTTTTCCTGTTCTTACAGGGGATGTAGATGCTGCTGGCAAGTCTAATGTTTGTTGCCGATCACTAATTGCCCATGAACTATTGCCTTGCTCAGCTATTCCTGAGGGTAGGTCAGAGTTGATCACTTTGCTGTGGGTCTGGAGCCATACCAGGGGAGGACAGCAAATGTCCTTGTCCTTCCCTGAAGGACATTTGTGAACCAGGTGAGGTTTTCAATAATTGATTATCTCAAGCTTTCAATTCCAGATTTTAATTTAAATACCATCACCAGAGGATTAGCCTGGGTATCTGGATTGCTCATCCAGTGACATCACCACTATGCCCCAGTCTTCCTTTAAGCTCCACCTCGTGTTATCCTGGACGGGTTTCTCCGTCCCACCACACCAGTTTTCTGGTGTGGCGCACCCCCGCCGATGGTGGGATTCTCCGTCCTGCCAGCTGGTAAATGGGATTTTCCATTGTGGGCAGTTCAGCTAGTTAGGGGTTAGTTAGGGGCTAGTTTAGCACTCTGGGCTAAATCGCTGGCTTTTAAAGCAGACCAAGGCAGGCCAGCAGCACGGTTCAATTCCCGTACCAGCCTCCCCGAACAGGCGCCGGAATGTGGCGACTAGGGGCTTTTCACAGTAACTTCATTTGAAGCCTACTTGTGACAATAAGCGATTTTCATTTTTCATTTCATTTCATTCATTTCTGCGGCATCTGGAAATCCCGGGGCGTGGGTGCAGTGCCAGCGCAACGGAGAATCCCGACGGCGGAGAATCCAGTCCTCTGTCTTTTTATAGAGATGAACTGAAAATGACTACCCAGCAAATCTTAGTTCCTAGGCATCAGAAGTGTTGCACCAAACCACAATGATTACTATCCCCTACATTCTGAGTAGCTGAATTATACCAATCTGATAGTTCTTTAATAAGCTTAATTGCTACTTCGTAAAATGATTTTGATACATTAATATATCAAAGCTGCCAGTTCTTGAACTGAGGAGTCAGGTTGAAATAGATAAGAATTCAGAATGACCATGAAGAAAGAGCTTGTCTTCTGCGTTTAAAATGACTTTGGATCACTAAGCATCAGTACATATTTGGAGTATTAAAATGGTGCATATACAGACACATTTCAATTGTATTGGTAGTAGCAGGATAATCTTAGCACAGGCTATGCATTCCATAAGAAAAGCAAAAAGTCTGGATTCACAGATCAGCCTGCATCTGTTGAGAGATTCAACCATCAGGATTTCAGCATTTTACCCTTCGAACAGAAACATAGAAGAATAAAGTATTTTACTAGAATTTGAAAGAAGGAGAGTTGAAAATAAAGCAGCAAAGAACTATCAATGTAATGATTGAATGATAAATTATCACACCTAACTAATGGAAGCATTAAAGAAAACAAGGACATGTGAATAGCTATATGACAAGAAATAAGAACATAAGAACTAGGAACAGGAGTAGGCCATCTGGCCCCTCGAGCCTGCTCCGCCATTTAATGAGATCATGGCTGATCATTTTGGACTCAGCTCCACTCTCCAGCCCGTACACCATATCCCCGAATCCCTTTATTCTTTAGAAAGGTATCTATCTTTTTCTTAAAAACGTTTAAAGAAGGAGCCTCAACTGCTTCACTGGGCAAGGAATTCCAGAGATTCACAACCCTTTGGGTGAAGAAGTTCCTCCTACACTCCATCCTAAATCTACTTCCCCTTATTTTGAGGCTATGTCCCCTAGTTCTGCTTTCCCCAACCAGTGGAAACAACCTGCCCGCATCTATCCTATCTATTCCCTTTATAATTTTATATGTTTCAATAAGATCCCCCCGCATCCTTCTAAACTCCAATGAGTACAGTCCCAGTCTACTCAACCTCTCGTCATAATCTAATCCCCTCAACTCTGGGATCAACCTAGTGAATCTCCTCTGCACTCCCTCCAGTGCCAATATGTCCTTTCTCAGGAAAGGAGACCAAAACTGAACACAATACTCCAGATGCGGCCTCACCAACACCCTATACAATTGCAGCATAACCTCCCTAGTCTTGAACTCCATCCCTCTAGCAACGAAAGACAAAACTCGATTAGCCTTCTTAATCACCTGTTGCACCTGCACACCAACTTTTTGCGACTCGTGCACCAGCACACCCAGGTCCCTCTGCACAGCAGCATGTTTTAACATCTTACCGTTTAAATAATAATCCATTCTGCTCTTATTCCTCCCAAAATGGATAGCCTCACACTTGGCAACATTGAATTCCATCTGCCAGACCCTAGCCCATTCACCTAACCTATCCAAATCCTTCTGCAGACTTCCGGTATCCTCTGCACTTTTTGCTTTACCACTCATCTTAGTGTCGTCTGCAAACTTTGACACATTGCACTTGGTCCCCAACTCCAAATCGTCTATGTAAATTGTGAACAATTGCGGGCCCAACACTGATCCTTGAGGGACCCCTCTAGTTACAGGTTGCCAACCAGAGAAACACCCATTTATCCCCACTCTCTGCTTTCTGTTAGTTAACCAATCCTCTACCCATGCTACCACTTTACCCTCAATGCCATGCATCTTTAGTTTATGCAGCAACCTTTTGTGTGGCACCTTGTCAAAAGCTTTCTGGAAATCCAGATATACCACATCCATTGGCTCCCCGTTATCTACTGCACTGGTAACGTCCTCAAAAAATTCTACCAAATTAGTCAGACACGACCTACCCTTTGTGAACCCATGCTGCGTCTGCCCAATGGGACAATTTCCCTCCAGGTGCCCAGCTATTTCCTCCTTAATGATAGATTCCAGCATTTTCCCTACAACCGAAGTTAAGCTTACCGGCCTATAATTACCCGCTTTCTGCCGACCTCCTTTTTTAAACAGTGGTGTCACGTTTGCTACTTTCCAATCCTCTGGGACCACCCCAGAGTCTAGTGAATTTTGATAAATTATCACTAGTGCGTTTACAATTTCCCTAGCCATCTCTTTTAACACTCTGGGATGCATCCCATCAGGGCCAGGAGACTTGTCTACCTTTAGCCCCATTAGCTTGCCCAATACTGCCTCCTTAGTGATTACAATCATCTCAAGGTCCTCACCTATCATATCTTTATTTCCATCAGTCACTGGCATGTTATTTGTGTCCGCCACTGTGAAGACTGACCCAAAAAAACCTGTTCAGCTCCTAAGCCATTTCCCCGTCTCCTATTATTAAATCTCCCTTCTCATCTTTCAAAGGACCAATATTTACCTTAGCCACTCTTTTTTGTCTTATATATTTGTAGAAGCTTTTACTATCTGCTTTTATGTTCTGAGCCAGTTTACTTTCATAGTCTACCTTACTCTTCTTTATAGCTTTTTTAGTAGCTTTCTGTTGTCCCCTAAAGACTTCCCAGTCCTCTAGTCTCCCACTAATTTTTGCCACTTTGTATATTTTTTCCTTCAAATTGATACTCTCCCTCACCTCCTTAGATATCCACGGTCGATTTTTCCCCTTTCTACCGTCTTTCTTTTTTGTCGGTATGAACCTTTTCTGAACACTGAAAGATCGCTCGGAAGGTTCTCCACTGTTCCTCAACTGCTTCACAATGAAGTCTTTGCTCCCAGTCTACCTTAGCTAGTTCTTCTCATCCCATTGTAATCGCCTTTGTTTAAGCACAAAACACTAGTGTTTGATTTTACCTTGTCATCCTCCAACTGTATTTTAAATTCCACCATATTGTGGTCGCTCCTTCCAAGAGGATCCCGAACTATGAGATCATTAATCAATCCTGCCTCATTACACAGGACCAGATCTAGGACCGCTTGTTCCCTTGTAGGTTCCATTACATACTGTTCCAGGAAATTATCCCGGGCACATTCTATAAACTCCTCCTCAAGACTGCCTTTACCAACCTGGTTAAACCAATCAATATGCAGATTAAAATCTCCCATGATAACCGCTGTACCATTTCTACATGCATCCGTTATTTCTTTGCTTATTGCCTGCCCTACCATCCTGTTACCATTTGGTGGCCTATAGACTACTCCTATCAGTGACCTTTTCGCCTTACTATTCCTGATTTCCACCCAAATTGATTCAACCTTGTCCTCCATAGCACCAATATCATCCCTTTTTATTGCCCTGATGCCATCCTTAAACAACAAAGCTACACCACCGCCCTTACCGTCCAATCTATCCTTTCGTGTAGTCTGATACCCTTGGATATTTAACTCCCAGTCGTGACCATCTTTTAACCATGTTTCAGTAATGGCCACTAAATCATAGTCATTCACGATGATTTGCGCCATCAACTCATTTACCTTATTTCGTATACTACGAGCATTCAGGTAACGTACACTTATGCTGTTTTTTATGTCTTTGTTATGAATCCTAACACCTTGATCAGTAACTTTTTGCAAATTATTTTTCCTCTTACTCTTTCTCCTAATTTTCCTTGTCTTTGAACCCATATCTCTACATAATAACCTGTCACGTAACCTGCTGCCTTGATCTCCATTAACCATTATACTGTCCATAGCTTTACACTTCCCTTCCCCCCAACTTGCTAGTTTAAAGTCCTTGTGACCAACCTATTTATCCTATTCGCTAGAACACTGGTCCCAGAATGGTTCAGGTGAAGACCGTCCCAACGGTACAGGTCCCTCCTGCCCCAGTACTGATGCCAATGCCCCATGAAATGGAATCCCTCTTTCCCGCACCACTCCTTTAGCCACGTGTTAACTTCCCTAATTTTCTCAACCCTATGCCAATTGGCACGTGGCTCGGGTAGTAATCCAGAGATTATAACCCTGGAGGACCTGTTCTTTAATTTAGTCCCTAGTGTTTGATAATCCCCAAACAGGTCCTCTTTCCTAGTCTTACCTATGTTGTTAGTCCCAAGGACCACAACAGCTGGATCCTCCCCCTCCCTCTCCAAAATCCTTTCAAGCCGATCAGAGATGTCCCTCACCCTGGCACCGGGCAGGCAACATACCATGCGGGACTCTCGATCTGGCTTACAAAGGATGCCATCAATCCCCCTAATTATGGAATCCCCTACAACTACCACTTGTCTTTTTGCTCCCCCCTCTTGAATGGCTTCCTGTACCACTGTGCAGTGGTCAGTCAACGCATCCTCCCTACAGCCCTCTTCCTCATCCACACAGGGAGCAAGTACCTCATACCTGTTGGACAAGGTCAAGGGCTGAGGCTCCTAAACTCAGGATCCCCCTACCTGCCTCCCTTGCAGTCACACCACTCTGTCCCTGACCACTGTCTGAATTAACAGTACTTATTCTACCGGGTGTGACTGCCTCCTGAAACAAAGCGTCCAGGTAATGTTCCCCCTCCCTGATGTTCCGCAGTGTGTGCAGCTCGGTCTCCAGCTCATCAATTCTGAGCCGAAGTTCCTCGAGCAGCCAACACTTGCTGCAGATGTGGTCACTGACGGTCTCAATGGGATCCACCAGTTGCATCATCATACAGCAACAGCACATCACCTGCCCAGCCATATTCAATTAGTTAATTAATTTAAATAATAATTTTTTTTATATATATAAACTCAAGGATAAACCCGAACACCAACAAAAACACAGCCCTCTCTCGCCACTCACCCGAACTCAGTCACTCACCTAAACTCAGATGCACTCTGTTCCAATCAGCATTCCGTGTCTAAAGGCACTCCTGCCACACCTTTTGTGCACTCACCTCTCCCAGCACATGAGATAGCAATTTTGAAAATTTGTAGATCAGGTTTAAAATCAAAACAAATAATGATGGTAAAGTACAGTGTGCCCACTAGCTAAAAACAATTGGTCTAGAAGACCGTGCTGTCAATAACATTCCCAGAGTTGCTGACTATGATATTCACCCTCTCCCAGAATCTTGATTTGGTACACCCTGTCCTCATCTTTCACTGTACCAGGCACCACATTCAATGGATCATCCTTCACCATTTCTACCACTTCCTGTACAACCAAACACATATTCCCCATGCCTCCCTTTCACCATTCTGAGGGGATCATTCCTTCCACAACACCCTGGTTCATTCTTCAATCACATCAAACCCCATGTCTCTCACCATCCCATGCCACCTTCCTGTGCAAATGCAAGAGATGCAACACTTGCCTTTAGCCGCCTCTCATTTTGTTCTGTGCCCTGTCAATCTTTCCAGTTTTGGTATACTGTATTCACTGCTCGTGATGCAGACTTCTGACCGTTGGAGAACCAGATGCAGATTGGATGATTATTTTTCAGAACATCTCCATTCAGTCTGCAAGAGTAACCTTGTGCTTCCAGTCACTTGTCATTTTCATTCAATGCTCCCACTCTGATCTCTCTGACCTTTGCTTCCTATGTTGTTCAAATGAAGCTCACCAGAAGCTCAAAAACAGCACTTTATCTTTTGGTTAGGCACTTTACAGCATTCCGGGAGTTAATCAATTTCAGATCATAACCACCATGCCCATTCTTTCGGGCAGTAGGTGTTAGGACTCATTTTTCAATTGCCATTTACACCACAGATCGCTGGTGATTCACAAGGATTTTCCAGCCAGTCCACAGGTTGGTCCAAAATGAAAGTCACTGACACCCAACACCACCACAGCTGAGGCCATAAGAGAAAAGAGGCCTAAGCCCTCATTCGCGCCACTTGCATGACACCACACAACCAATCCAGCTCCTGTATGTGTAAGCGAGTCATCATAACTGAGCAACTATGTTTTAAAAGCAAAATTTATGTTACCGCTCATGAAGTATGATTTGATTTAAATTTAAGATACGTAGTTTCTCAGATCATTGTGAAAATTTTATAACTTAGAATGCTTTAAACAAATATATTCTCTTGTCGCATTAATGTCTATACTGTTATTTCTGGCATGAATTAATTTATTTGAAAGTTAATTTTTAAAAATGCGATACATTTATTTAGTAAAGAAGCAGGGAAATATAATGTCTGTAAATTCCCATTTAATTCCGATGATTTTTTTTTGTAATGGCAAGCAAATGTATGTGGGATAGGATCAATAAATGGTATGTCAGTACTTTTGTCCTGTCTACGTGGTCTATGAATGAAAAGGTTTGAGAAACACTGCTCCAGATCAATCTTCCATTTCATTACTTGTGCCATTACCATCCCATTCGGCTTGCATTATCATCCATTTGACATTTAATCTCTCTTGCATTCCATTCTGTCACAGACCTTCCTTTTGTTCTTTCCTCTCCTTTCCCTTTGCCCGTCTCTGCACCCCTTTCAAACCTGAGTCTGTAACTGTTTTTCCAACCTGATCATCATTCCGATCATCGGTCTGAAATATTAACTTTGTTCCTCTGTTCGCAGATGCTGCCGTACCTGTGGTATTTCCAGCATCTTTGTTCATTGTGCAACTTTTATTCCTAGTCTCTGTGCTGGTTGACATTCTGAATAGTTCTTTCTCCAGCTTCTTCCTTCCGTTTTAAAACTGCAATCATGACCCCTCTTCCCTTTGCTCCACCATTCCTTCCGGTCGCTTGTCAATTTTATTCAATGCTTCCCACTCTGGTCTCTCTACTCATAGACCTAGCTTTTTGACATCTCTCCTTTGGCACAATGACCAGTTTCCTGAAAACATTTGTAAAATACTTCAGGTTCTGGAAACCTGAAAAATAAATAGAAACTGTGGAAACCACTCACAAGGTAGACAACATCTTTCAAGAGAGAAATTTGGGTCACAAAAAAGGTCCCCGACTTCAAATGCTAACCCTACCTTCCTCTATTTTCTTTAGTCTCTGAGAGTACCTTGGACCATACTTATGCATAGCTACCGCAACCATTTTAATTTTGATAGAAGTTGCTACCAGAGGCCTGATTCCTCATGTTGAGCACGCTTGCAGGGAATGCTAATAAGATGTCAGAGACTGTAGGTGCCGAGGTTTATCAAAAATGCTCGACTGAGGAATCAACCTAAGCATCTAATTAGAGCATATCTTGTGTCAGTTGACTGAGACTGCAAGCTACTGAGGAAAGAATAAGCAGAAAATTATATCCTAGTATTTTAGGTGAGATGGGATTATGTATCAACATGGCCCATGTATGGTGTGCCGACAAACTATTAAAGAAAGTCAAGCTGCAGAAGTTTAAATTCACTTATATTTATATGCTTGACTTTGTAACCTTAAAATCATAAATTGAAACTCTGGCATATTGGGATAGTTGTAACTGCTAATCTGTTCCACATTTATTTTTGGAGTACTGTAATGCTCCAGTCTAATAAAATGATAATGGTTTCTAAATCTAGCATACTGCAACTCTTTTATTTTGTGACCCTTCGTTGGGATGTTTTAAATCTTGAAAATGTTGAGATTTTCTGTTGTTGGGAGTTCTGAAAAATTGATGCAGTAAGTTGTCCAAGAACTTCAGAAAACAGAACAATATTTGTCAGTGTACTCAGTGCTGCTAGGAAATATTGACATAGACTTTACAAGTGCGCAAATTTTTTGAACATTGTAAGGTAATAAGCATGTTGCTCAGAAACAATGTTTGCCTATAAATAAATCTTTGGTTAAATGATGATGTAATTCACTTCCGAAAAGGGTATATTTTCCTGCCTAAGCAAAAAATTGTTGAGGAAGAGGTTAGCATTATAAAGATAAAAGCTTGGTCACAAATCATCAACTCAAAATTCATGCATGAATGCAAAGCATCGTAAAATACTACAAAAAACCAACAGATTTTGTTTTTATGACTGTTCTCCCCGTGTCTGCATGGGTTTCCTCCGGGTGCTCCGGTTTCCTCCCACAGTTCAAAGACGTGCAGGTTAGGTAGATTGGCCATGATAAATTGCCCTTCATGTCCAAAAAGGTTAAGAGGGGTTATTGGGTTACGGGGATAGGGTGGAAGTGAGGGCTTAAGTGGGCCGGTGCAGACTCGAATGGCTTCCTTCTGCACTGTATGTTCTATGTTCTAATGGAGACTGCTCAAACATCTTTCAGCATACACTCTGAAGGCCATTTGGCCCATATATCTCCATCCAGAGGGATCGCAAAGCCTATCCATTTCAGCATCCAAATGCTTCTCGAAAGGTTCGGAGGTATTTCTGGAAGTCAGTTTGATTGTTGAATTCCTCTCCTCTGACCTAATATTATTGAACCTGTGTGCTTGTCCAACTCACTTTTTAAAATAACCTGGATTTAGTTTTCCCATTTACTCAGTCAAATACCTCTATAAAATCACTTCTCAAGTTGAAATGCTAGGTTTTTCTAAACTTTCCTCATAGTTCAACTCTGAGATCAATCTTGTTTTTTCTATATTACATTCAGAGTTTAAATCTTCCCCTTGTGCCCTGGTGACTAGAAATGAACACAATCCTTAAATTGTGGTTTGACCAGGGTATTATGCAGTTCTGTCACAACTTCCTCTGATTTGTACTCTGCTATTTTGGTTCTATATTGATCAGAAATGTTAAATCTCAACTTTGACTCCTGTTTATTTTTTTCAGTTTGTCATCATTTATGATGCACATAGGTGACTTTTATTTTCATTTAATTCGCAATACTTTGCACTTGTCTTAATTAAAGTTTGTCTACTATGAAGACCCAGGAGGCCCAAGAAGCTAAGTAAACAGTTTATTTAGGTCAAAGAAAACGGCCGCTACTGGGACGTGTACCCACAATTAGCCCGTCGGGACTACCAGTATGCCGGTTTGTATCCGGCTTTTATATAGGACGGGATTTACCGGCTGTTCACGCCGGCAGGATATTTTGGTCCCACACTGGTGCACAGGTTTCCTGGTGATTAGGGTAGATCCCGCTGGTGGGCCGCCTCTGTTACTGAAAAATACGCGGCGGGTTGGTGGGTAAATCCCTCCCATAATCTAGTAATGAACCTCACCTGGGTGGGCCTCCACACACTTGTGGCGGGGCCTTGTGTTCCACAGTCCAACGGAGAGATCAATTAGGGTATCCCCATGGACCTCGTGAGGGTTATTACATCTATTATTATACCCATTACATATACTATTATTATGCCTACTTCATATTCAGTCTCCATTTAATTTCTGAGCTACCTCCTCCAAGTGAATTGCTCCTCGTTTAGTATAATCTGCAAATTTGAGCAATTTTTGATCAGTTTCTGATCCAAGTCATTTATCTAAATTAGACACAATTAAGATCCCCACCCCCCCCACTTCTACTTCTGCTATATTATACCCCTTTTCCATCTTTCAGCAATGTTTTTATCCATTTGCAGATTATTACTGTTAGCATTGGGTTTAGTTAATAGCCTTTTGTGTGTAATTTTTCAAAATACTTTTGGATGTCTGTGTGTACCATAAATTTCTGTTTGGCATTTGACACAGTCCACTTAACATCTTACTTCCTCAAAGGAATTTAGATGGGTACTTGAGCAAGATCTTCCCTTTCCACATCCATATTGCCTAATATTTGCTAGGTTGTTACTGTACAAATAATCTTCAAGTTCACTCTGAAGAATCAAAATCGATTGCATATTTCAGGTGGTGTGCAAGGAGGACGAACAGATCATGTAATTGCTTGTGTCTGATGTCCCCTCTCTCCTGCCACTTACCCTTCGTGAACCTGAACACCATGTGTGTCGATTTCCAATCTACTGGTCTCTCCTCAATCTTCAGACGCTCCTTCAATCATTGACAGTGACTTAGTTATTTCTCTATTTTCATCTAGCATTTTGAAATACACATCATCGATATCAGATTTATTTCTCAAGCTAATCCAAGGTTTCAAACTTATTCATGTCTATTTGGGAAAGACCTGAATACTTGAAGGAAGTGAGCATCCTGAATATTTACCTTTCCAAGTTTGTTTTCAATTTGAAGTCATTTGCCATTTGTTTTTTTTTGATCTTCAGTGACTCCCATTTTACAGCCATGAGACTAATAGGGTGGGATTCACCGTTCCTGAGACTAAGTGTTGACGCATGCTCAGAATTCATGGAGTTCCACAACGGCAAAACTGGCACCGCACCTGGACCGATTCAGCTACTGTTAAGGGGTTAGCACCGGCGTCACATGGAACACAATCGATTAAAATGAGAAACAGTGCCGGATTCGCCAGTTTAACAATTGACACTCAGGAGGCTGACAAACTGCAGCTGCATATGCACACTTCACTCCCCACATACACACCATCCCAGCCAACAAGATGGCAGCAAGACGCACGGCCCCACCTTCACAAATGCCCAGCTGGAGACCCTCCTGGTTGCGGTGGAGGGGAGGCGGATGACCCTGTACCCCGGCCTAACTTGGAGGCAGCCAGCCGCTGCCATTTGCCGTCCCTGGGCACAAGTGGCAGAGGTGGTGAGTACTGTGGGCAACATTGTCCGGACCGGCCAGCTATGCCGGAAAAAAACTGCACAACCTCCTCAGGGCGGCCAGGGTGAGCAGGCATCACTGTGCCCCTGGCATCAACTTCCCTCCCATAAACCCGTAACCCTACCTTCCCAACCCAGAGGGTGGCAGAATGGCAGAACCCCCACCCTGCACACCATGCTGGCACGCATACCAGCCGCCATGACCGGGTGCCCTTGCCACTGAGGCCACCAGTTACCCATCCCGTAACAGCCTCCCCGAACAGGCGCCGGAATGTGGCGACTAGGGGCTTTTCACAGTAACTTCATTTGAAGCCTACTTGTGACAATAAGTGATATTCATTTCATTTCATTCGCCTGGGCTGCTTGTGTCGGACTGTCTTAACACTGTCATTTTCTGTTTGCCCCCCCCCTCCCCAGGAGAAGGCTGTCCACAACTGTCAGGAGTGGGAGAAGATTGCAGAGGGAGCGCCGGACATGCGGCCTCTCACTGTGGCAGAGGAGAGGGCCCTGGATGTGGTTGGTGGCCCTGAAAGGGAGGTTGAAGGGGTGGAGTTCGGGCGAGGAAATGAGATCCTGCAGAGTTGTGGTTCCTCGTGACACGTGTGTCAATCCCCCCAACACCATCCCCACACTACCCTCACCCTCACCACCACACCACTCTCACTCCCAGCACCTGCATTGCACACTCTGCTGTTGCAGCTTCCTCCTCAAGCACCTCCAACTCATACAGCCGCAGGGCAGCCCCAGGGCTGTGGCGACTAGGAGGAAAGCCATCATTGCTGGTTGAATTCCAATATTCATTATCTGCAAGGCGTGAAGAGCCAACATGTTATCACGGTGCATACACCCGTGACCAACCAATGGGTTACAATGGGCTACATTGATTGGCACTTCAGATTTGCATGTTCTCTCTCTCTCTCTCTCTCTTTCCCCACCCCCCCTCCCCGGCATTACCCGGCACCGTGATTGCCTCCAGACCTGGCGCATGTCCCTGATGCCAGTGGTACTATTGGTTGGCACTGCCCTTGCCAGTGGTACGCTCCGCCGCATCCGCCCAGCGCCTCCATCGGGGCTACAGTGGGTGTTGCTCTGGGTGGGCCGGTGGGGGTATGGTGAATGGTTGGGTGAGGGCACCCATACGGCCGGAGTCACTGCAGAACCAGGGGCCAAGGTGGGTGGTCAGTGGGGTGCGAAGCAAGATGGCTGCTTTGCAGGCCGCGACAATGGAGATCCGTGGGGGGTCACTCCAGCCACTCAGCCTATTTCCCCCGTCACCTCGCGCCCCCCCCCCCCCACTCGCCCAGCCAGTGTCTGGTCCGGCCGACCACAGCCATGCATCTCCATGTCGTACCTCCTCCCTCATGAGCCACGGCGCCGGTTTCACTATATTTAAATGCACAAGTGAACTGCACGGTCAGGAACTCCAAACCGGGGGGGCGTCTCAAACATGCCAGGAATTGTCGAGTGTGCCAGGATGAAGGCATTGTGCACATTGCCCGGGTATCGAGCACAGACCTGCATGATGCACAGCTGATGGTCACATACCAGCTGCGCATTCGAGTGGAACCCCTTTTGGTTGGTGTAGAGCGGACTGTCATCTGCAGGTGCTCGTAGGGGGACATGTATCCCATTGATCACCCTGCAGCCCACAGTCATGCCTCTCCATGTCCTACCTCCTCTCTCCCTAATCAGTCACAACGCCAGTTTTACGATTCTTAAAAGCACAAGTGAACCGTGCCGTCGGGAACTCAGCCCATTGGTGGTGGAGAATCGCGGAGGCCTCAGAGAATAACGGGTCAGGCCCGCTGATGACATGCAAATGGTGTTTATTCTACGAGCATTCTGGACCGCATTGACGCCACTGTCGAGGTGATGGAGAATTGCGATTTGCCGTCAAATCGGCGCCTGCTGCAATCTCAGCGTTGGAACCTATTCTCCGCCCAATCGAGTTTCCCAATTTCGGCGTCAGCCAACGGAGAATCCTGCCCAGAGTATTTTACATTTGTGTTTAACTTGTAGGGATTTGTGTTTTTCTTGGTCTCCTTTTATTCCTCTGATTTCCCCTTTAACAACTATTTGCATTTCCCAGCAAATTCCCAGCACTCCTGCATGATGCTGTCAAAGTTAACTTTAAATTTGTTAACATAGTTCGTGTCACATTTGTTCAACCAGGGATTGTTGCTTTTTTGAATGTTACTGCCCTCCATGCTCTGCATTCTTTAACGGTGATCCACTTGTCCTCTGCTGAATTTTCATTGAACAACCTTTCAATCCATTTGCTATAGTTGTTCCATCACTTCTTTCAATTGAGCTTTTTACTTACTGTGCTGGGTATTTCTGCCTTCCAAAATCACATTGAACTCGATCATTTTGTGTTTGCTGTTCTTCAAGCATGCTACAATTGCTGTTTCCTGCCTTGTAGAGTCAATAATGATTAATAGGTCAAGATAATTTCCAAGACAGGGCCAACAAGCAATCATGCATTACACTAATATTGTCTCAACCTTTTGGGTTTTCCCAGTTTACATTCAGTTGATTGAAGTGCCCTATAAAATAACTTTCATATTCTCACCTAGCCTTCCTATCAATTCATAGAGCAGCTTACCATTGACAAGACCAAAGGCATCCTTTCTGGGCCCCAGTTGAAATTCCATACCTTGGCCCTTGATCCCATTCCTTTCCCATAGATTGATGGGGAAAGGCCATATTCTCCGATCAATCCATAACCCTCTGAAAATGTAATTTTGTTAAGCATTTTCCTAGCATTAGACAATCCTAAAAATTTCCAATTGCATTTTTTCTATTGTACAATTATGTATTATCAATTTTAACTGGACAATAACGCATCAGAAAATTCAGACTTCTCAAAGTCGTGTTCTGTAGCCATGTTCTCTAGTTTTCTGCAGTTTTCTTGTGCTCATAGGAAACGTATATTTTCTCACCCTGCTGAAGCTATGTGGAACAGTAAAGCCAGTTTTGAAGTCTATTGACGCATTTACAGCTAGAATAGTTCATGTTATAGTTTCACTGTTGCATTAATGCTTATGTTTCGTTTGGCTCCAGTGAGCTATTTGATTTCAAGGGTATACTTTAAATGTTTTCATTTAAATTCATGTCAGGAATACTGGTGTGTAGCCGACTTGAACTTCCATTTGAATTAGTGATGCTCCAGCATCTGCAAAAAGGATTTACAAGTTTAGAGGTTTACTAACTATAAACATTCACAGCTCCAGGGTTTAAATTTAAAATTAGTAGAGTTGATTCTGCTTTTGTCAGGGCAAAATGAACTAAACAAACTTTAGATAAGCAGATGGATCATAAATTCTTCCGTGGAAAATGCATACAGTCCACTAGTTAAATTTAAGCATAGATATTCTGTGCTGCAGACGTAACCTATTATATTCAAGGATAGAATACAAGAAACCTGAACAAAACTGTGGAATCTAATTTTGAAATATGGTTGCAGAAGTCTTGCCTATAACAAATAATCTCTTGCTGCCAGAAATACAATATTAGTGTTATTGCTAAGACTGATTAAAGATCACATTTGTTTACAGACCATCAGTACTTGTGTGTCTGTGTGTTTCTGTATGTGTATAACTTGTGCTTATCTAGGTCAAAGTTGGTAGTTGATGATGTTACCCAGTGGAATATTTTTCATTTGCACATTCCTTTGGGTATTTCCAGCTCATTATAAATGCATTATTAGCCTTGATGTCCTAGTTCAAGTACAAAAAGAACATGCCTTTAGCATTATTATGATGTTTTCCACCTAATTGTCCTATAATCTCTCTATATGAGATTGTCCATTCTTGAGCTTGTATTTATCAGCACTAGACTTTTCCTGTCCAAATCCTTTTGCCATAAAACTCATGTTACTGTGACCCTGTTTTCTAAGAGTTCGAAACCAAATTTCAAAAGGTAACCAACTTTTTAGTTTATTCTTTTTACACCTGAACTGCTTGATTTAATGATTGATTTTAGCCGCCGGGATTCTTGATCCAGGTTTGCCCTGCCACCGCTGCCAGCAAGTACAGCGAATTTGGCGCTCAGCCAAAATTCCATTAACTGCAGCAGAAATACTGCCGGGATGAACGGAGGGAGAATTCCAGCCTAAGTCTTTGCAAAAGAATGTATTGTTTCCCTTTTTTTTTAAAGTGATTGAGAGGGCTGAAGGTATGTTGGCCTATTCTTAGAAACTAGTTATAATTGGTCCTGTCTGCAGTTTACACCCTATTTGAAATTGTAGGGCAATGCCTGTTTCAAAGCTCAAAACTAGAATGGCGATTCCTGCTTAAATGAAGCAAATATTTGTTGTGAAATCCTTTTTTGTTAATGAGTCAACATGCTTATGAGAAAATGTAAATATATTGGATAACTCATTTAAGTGAATCGTGTTACCATCCACTGTTGGCTCCTGTCCACTGCTTTCACTGCCACATCCACCTGCCATGTCCTGTGAATTCTGTGTCAATAGAATATCACAGCTGACTGCATAGTTGAGATTAATTTGGGGCAGCAGTTTGCCTCAGCTTGCAGTGAGCACAAAGCAGCAGATGGCAAAACAGGACAATTGTTTAATTCAAATAACTGAATACTATTCTTTCAATTTGCATTGTCGGGACTTGGCATAAATGAAATCCGATTTTTTTTTTTTTTCCCTCTGCGCCTACACTTATCAAAATGGTTGACATCTTAAAACTGAGTCAAGTAAAATCAAACCTATCTTCTGATGGTGAACTGATTCTTTGTACGCTCCTTTGTATCTTTTATGGTCTTGCAGAGCCTTTTTGTGGCCAGCAATAGCAATCTTGTGCAATAACCACCAGAATTATTTTCCTTTTGACCCTTTGTTTTTCATCATGCCAATAATGATGGGGTTTAAGGTGAACCCCATCATTATTGGCATGGTGAAAAACAAAGTTTAAGAAATGTGAAAGTGTTTCAAAACGGTCAAACAATTCCCAAATGCCTTCTGCCAAGATATAGTCTGGTGTAAAATAATGTTATCCGTTGTAGAACTTTCCCATTTAATTCTACATTATGCATTTTAACCGACCGTAGATCACGTAAGTTGACTGCTGAAGTTTTGATAAATCCTTAAAATGGGTTGACTGATTCGCCGAGTGTAGAATGTGAACCGCTAGTTTTGGTGTTGGTGGTTGCCATTGGAAATGTGAAATAATTGTTTGTCAGTCGCCACATGTGGGCTGCTTTGTGTGGGTGTCTTAAACTGAGTGCATCATCTTCACATACTGTATGCTTCCTTCCACGTGTCAACTTATAAGGTGAGTATAACCCCAGTCATATATTTCTGAGCTGGAAAATTGAGGCCAATCATATATTTCTGAGCTGGAAAATTGAGGCCACCGCCTAATGGAGTATTGCCCGAAAATTGCATCATTAGCTGAAAAATGTGTGCTCAACTTGCACGTCAAATATCGGCCGAACCATGCATCTGGAGTAGTCTTATATACCAGGTTGACTTGAATGCTGCCGTTTGTGGTTTATTTTAATTTTACAATGCTAATTATCTGAATTAATTTGCAGATATGACCCAAAATCTGTTAAAAGAAGAAGATGAATTTGAGGAATTTAAACATCACTGGCAGCAATAATCAAAGACTCTCTCCTACTTGAGCTGCAAAGAACCATTGCACGTAGCAGAACTGGATATACGGAAGTCATGTGTACTTTCTTTTGGAATATTTACAGCTATTTTTAGCTTGTGCTCTTTTCTAATTTTAAAAGTCAATCTTTTGAGTTTTTATTGATTTCCTGTTTACCATATGGTGAGCTGCACTCAGCTTTGTGAGGAATCGGGGGAAGATTTTCTGGAAAGCCAGTGAGGTGAAGGCGACTAATAAAATGAATGTATATGTGCAAGGACAATTGGTAAATGCATGAATGTATCACAGTTGGTTCAGAAAACAGTTACTTGAATTCTTTAACACCTATATGAAGCAGAAAATGAAGCTTTTTATATGCCATATACTATAGTACACAAATATTGGGCGATTTTTATGACACATGTCCAAGTTTCAAATTAGCAGATATACAGCTACATAACTGTGATTTGTGCTATAGCACGCATTCTTCTTCAGACCAAAATGTCTTGTCTGCATTGTTTATACAAAATCATTGTTTTGCATATAATAGAGCTTCTTTGATCCCAAATTTCTTTGTAGTTGTTTCTTTTCACATTTTAATTCTAAATACATTTTACTCTTGAAGTTCAAGAAAGGTGCTGCATAGCAAAATATCTGTATTACTTTGTGAAGTGCCTGATGTTGCGATGCCTTAAATCAATTCACATTTTTTTTTGTTCGAAGTTCACTTATCACAAGAGCAAATTGGGTGGTGACTCTGCAATGTTTCTGTAAACCTCTTTATATGGCCTATTGGTGCTGCATACACTTTGCCCTTCAACCTGTTTATTTGCAAATTTCTGTGACGCTTTACTTCAAATTGTATAGTCTAAAAACATTGGGAAATCACTAAATTGGTCATCAAAAGGACTTCAGCGGTTCAAGAACGCGGCTCATCACCACACTCTCCAGGGCAATAAGGAATAGGCAATAAATGCTAGCCTAGCCAGTGATGCCCACCTCGCGTCACTTAGTTTGTTCATAAATTGTTACAACAGTTACATTTTAAAAAAATCTTGGGCGGGATTCTCTGAGGCTGAGTGTTGACGCCGTCATAAACACGTCGCGTTTCCCGACGGAGTCAACATGGCGTCAGGATCAGAAATTCTGACCCCTACAGGGGGCCAGTATGGCACTGGAGCGACCCACGCCACTCCAGCTGCCGATTCCGGCATCAGATGGGTGCTGCGGGGTCCGCGCATGCGCAGTGGGACCGGCGCGATTTCCGTGCATGCGCGGTGTCTCCCTTCTCCGCGCCGGCCCCAATGCAACATGGCGTAGGGCTACAGGTGCCGGCGCGGAACAAAGGAGGCCCCCAGCCCGAGAGGCCGGCCCGCCGATCGGTGGGCCCAGATCGTGGGCCAGGCCACAGCGGAGGCACCACCCTGGGGTCGCACCCTCCTCTTCTCCCCCCACCCCCAACAGGCCACCCCCGATCCTTCCACACCGAGGTCCCGCCGGGTAAGATCAGGTTGGAACGGCGCCGGCGGGACTCGTGCTTTTTTGTACGGCGCTCTCTGGAGAATCGCGTCGGGGCGGTGTGGCGCGATTCGTGCCGGTCGTGGTGATTGTCCGGCCCAGCCCTGGGGTGAGAAAATCCCGCCCCCTGTCTTTTTTAAATTTGTTTACAATTGATGTACAACTTTATAGTGCCTTTAACATAAAAGCTCTCTAGGCATTTACCATAGGTGAAGTGGGGCCATATTATAGAAGTCTTAGAAGAGAGAACTGAAATCATGCTTGAAACAGGTTCTGACGAGGCGTTCAAAGATGGGACAGGCAGTAGCAAAGCAAAGAAGTTGTTTAGGTAGCTGTTCCAGAAGATAGGACCCATCTAGCTGATGAGTCCTCTTGTGTCAGGTAAAGAATATGAGGGGAAGGTTAGTGACAGACATAGATTTTACAGAGTTTTTTATGAGGCAGATGTTTCTCCACATTCCAGAGCCTTTAGACAGGGGAATGGGAACAGCGATCTAGCTCGCCATGAATGAATCCCCACTTCCAAGCAATCAGCTTGGGTTGATGGGGGAGAGGGTGGAGAGAAAGTGGTGTGTTGTGAAATACGCAAGTGCATTTATATGATGTACAACTGATATAGGAGTGATGTCACAACATGTCCTATATTTATTTTATTGGCTGGTTATCTGGAAAGAGTGCAAGTTCGACAGTAAAATTGTGGGACTGTCCCTTAAATTATCTCAGCCTTCTTCAGTGTAGGAGACTGCTTTTCATGGCAGCAGCAACCTAACGCACCTTTTGCTTGGAATTAATGCTGCAATAGGTCTGTGAGACCTGAGCAATACATATACTCCCTTCTCCTGTTGGAATAAGTGGCAATTTATGTGACAGTAATCCCATCCTTTGCTTTAATGCTGTTCCCTCTGAGGTGTAAGTATATACTCCATTTGATCTTTTAATCTGTATATATTATGGGTCCGGGTTTACAGAGCCCCAAAGTGTTTCATGGAGTTCAACCGACCCACAATTGTTAATAGATTGTGGTGTGGGAAGCACACGGCGTACTCTCCAGGTGTGATACAACAGAAATGGACAAGTGGTTTTTAAAACAAAACAATGTTTATTCTATGAACTCAAGTTAACCTTTTTAAAACAAACATTGAATATCTTAAACACCCATTACTTCAAAGATAACCCCAAAAGACTACAACGCTTGATAATCCTTCAAACTGTTCCTTTAAACATCCAGAAGACTTCAAACCTTCAAAAATAGGAGCACATTAGGTTACATTCAATATATTTATAGTCTTTGGATTGCAAAAATCAACAGACCAACTCTGTGTTTTCTTCCTCCAGCTCACAGCAAAACACACAAGACACTCCCAGCTGCGTTCTCAAACTGAAACTCAAAAAGCAGAAATGAGCTCAGCTCCCCCACCCTCTGACATACTTCAGTAATATGATCAGCTCCATTTCTTAAGGGTACATTGCTTAAACATCCATTTCTTAAAAGCCCTCTCACATGACAATATAATACTTTTCCAAGTAAAAATAATTTGTCAAACACATACTAATGCATTTTTAACCTTCCCTATTTCTTAATAATGTAATTTACTATCTGTCACTTGCTGTGGACTGTTGGCAAAATATGGGTTTCCTTGGAGATTGTTTGCCTTTGACTCTTGCAGAAGATAAAGAGGCAAGCTTGCCTGGTAATGGTGCATTGTTAGATGCATGGTACTCAGCTGCTGCAACACCCACATTACAAGTAGAGGCAGTCACTTCAACTTGCAGGCATAGCAGCAATCTGAAGAGGATTTCGAGGCCAACCATTTGACTGCACCACAACTTGAATTCACACTTTTATGTGTAGATACCCAGTGCATAATACTGTATTTTTCTATATCACTGTGTCAAGTACAAGAGATCAATTCTAGTCCAATGATCCTTTACGTGCTATTTAAATAGCAGCTGTGCATGAGTTGGCTTACCATTGTGTGCATTTCTTGGGCCTGAAGTGGCTCTCAGCTCAAGATCATGTGCAACAACTCTTACACTGTCGAATGGACAATTTAAGTCTGCCCTATTTCTGTCACAGGCTGACAACTGCTGCCTCCTGTTAGAACATAGAACATACAGTGCAGAAGGAGGCCATTCGGCCCATCGAGTCTGCACCGACCCACTTAAGCCCTCACTTCCACCTTATCCCCATAACCCAATAATCCCTCCTAATCTTTTTGGACATTAAGGGCAATTTAGCATGGCCAATCCACCTAACCTGCACGTCTTTGGACTGTGGGAGGAAACCGGAGCACCCGGAGGAAACCCACGCAGACACGGGGAGAACGTGCAGACTCCACACAGACAGTGACCCAGCGAGGAATTGAACCTGGGACCCTGGCGCTGTGAAGCCACAATGCTATCCACTGTGCTACCGTGCTGCCCTGTTGTAATATGCATTTAAGGGATAGCAGCATGCCATCACTAGAAAGGAACTGTCATGTGCTCCAGCCTTGGTTTTGACAAACCAGCAAACCGTTATACTGCTGAAGTTTTCAAGCTTTTCTCCCAAATCTAAATGAACCCACTTGCTTATGAGTAATTGGTGCTTTTATAGCTTTGTAAAAATACAACATGGTATTCATAGGTGGTCAGATACCCTGGCAGCAAGATTAAATAGAGGCACGACATGAAGAATAGTCTTTGATTGTGCTACCTGGCGAGAGACGACTCTCGACCTTCTGGTCAGAGTGCAATAAGTTTGGAGAGTGTTGAAATTGCAACATGGTGATTATACAGAAAAGCTTTAAAGACACTCCACTGAGATAATGCTCAAGTAAAGAGCTAGTAAGCAGACAAACCCCTTGTAGTGAGTTCGCAGCACAGCCTGTCCGTTTAGTGAGTGGGTCTGCATCGAAAGGTGCGGCACCAGGTTAGCTAATTTGAGATGGATGAGTGACCAGCATGTGGGAAAATCAGGCCGGAGAAGGTTGCAATTATAATGGGTGGAGCTTCGCAATATCACTGGAAAGCAGCTACAGTGACACTCATCCCAGGTACTATAGGAGAAGGAAAGTCAAACAAATATTGTCAGTTTCCACAAAGTTCCCCAGTTTGAACTGGAGTGCAGCTGATCTACTATCCAAACTGAGACTATAAAACAGTATGTAGAGCCATGATTTCTCTTAGTTCAGTTGTGTCTGAAATATGCCTAACAATTGGAAATGAAGGTCTACACAGGCTGAACATGCCATGATTAACAGGTAAAGCATCCTCAAAAGATATGGGGTGGGATTCTCCCCCCTACCACAGATGGGGCGTCATTCTCCGCCGGCGGGAGTCTCCGTTTTGCTGGCGCCCTGGGGTTTCCCGACTGCGTGGGGCTGCCCCACAATGGGAAACCCCATTGACCGGCCGGTGTTACGGAGACTCCCGCCGGCCGGTCGGGGCAGAAATGTGGCGGGGCGGGTAGGAGAATTTCGCCCCCGTTTCCTGGGGCGAAATTCTCCGTTATTGGCGCAAATCCGACTTGCGTCACGTCGGAAAAATGGGTCGAAAGTCTCCGGCCCGAAATGGGCTAGCAGCGACGTAACGGGATCCGCGCTTGCGCACGTGGTTCACGCCGTGCAGTGTCATACGCGCTGCGACGGCTCATAAGGCCGTGCTGCTCCCCCCCCCACCCGACTGGAACACCCGACCGGAACACCCGACTGGATGGCTGGCCGCCGCTCAGCCCCGAGGTTCGAGTCATGGGATGTGGAGGCGCTCCTGGACACAGTGGAGCAGAGGGGGAACGCCCTGTATCCCGGGCACGGCCGCAGTGTTGCCCCACGCCACAGCCGGCGTCTGTGGCGGGAAGTGGCAGAGGCTGTCACCGCTGCGGCCCTGACACCACGGACAGGCACCCAGTTCCACAAGAAGGTGAACGACCTCGTCAGAGCAGGCAGGGTGAGCCTCCCCATATCCCCCCCTCCCCCATATCCCCCCTCCCCCATATCCCCCCCTCCCCCATATCACCCCTCCCCCATATCCTGCCTAACAGTGTTGCCTTTTACCCCTGCCACCACCACCCCCCCCCCCCCACAGGAGAAGCGCGCACACAACAATAGGGAGCATGTGAGGACTGGAGGAGGCCCCGCTGATGAGAGGCCACTGACCGAACACGAGGAAAGGGCCCTGGAACTGGCTGGCGGACCTGAGGACCGGGAGGTTGCTGATGCAGAGGTCGGGGGCGTACTAGCAAGTGAGCCACCGACAGCCCGTCCCCATATCCCCCCTCCCCTATATCCCCCTCCCCCATATCCCCCCCTCCCCCATATTCCCCCTCCCCCATATCCCCCCCTCCCCCATATCTCCATCCTCATATCCCCCCCTCCCCCATATCCCCCTCCCCCATATCACCTGATCACTGCCTGATGTCTAACCATGCATGCTTCATTGTGTATCGCAGGACCAAACGTCCAGGCAACCATCCTCGCAGATGCAGACCGCCCGCAGGATGCCCCTCGGAGGCCACGGGAGACAGAGAGACCCGGACCCTCCAGCATGCGACGCCCGCAGGATGCCCCTCGCACACCACGGGAGACGGAGAGACCTGGAGCAACAGGGAGACGACACCCCCGTCACATGCGGGAGCGACCACCCAGCGACGAGGGGGGCAGCCACAGGCCCCCGTCACATCCGAGCCAGGACACCACTACCCAGGACACCACTACCCAGGACACCACTACCCAGGTCACCACTACCCGGGACAGCACTGCCCAGGACACCCCTACCCGGGACAGCACTACCCAGGAAGACGAAATACCGGACAGTGACTCAGAGTGGATGGGTGGAGACGAACCCCCACCCCAAAGTGCCATGGACTGAGAGTGGGACGAAGAGCACGACACAACGCCACTGCTGTCACCAACACCCTCCACCATCGCAGAAACACTCACCTCGGTTGGGCACTTTAGTGATGAGGCGTCTGGTACACTCACTGGTGCGCACAACACAGCCGTCCCGGTACAGCAGGTGGAGGTAGGAGCAGCAGAGGGGCCGGGCGGTCGGAGGGCAGCCCAGTCAAGCGAACATCTGCCGCCCAGATGGATCCCGGGTTCCTGGAGTTACCACACCCACACATAGATCCGATGCAACCACCGACCCGGAGACAAGCGAAGAGGCTGACGGCCGGCTTGCGGCGGCTGCAATCGCAGGTGGAGGAGTCCACCCGCGTCCAGGAGCTGGGAGTGGTGCCGGTCATGCGTGCCACCCAGGCCGACACCGCACGGGTGGCGTCCGCGGTGGAGGCAATGGGTGCAACAGTGTCAGACATGGGGAACGGTTTGCGAGGCCTGGGGCTTTCCGTGCAGGCGGCGTCTGTGGCCCAGGACATGGCTGCCCTCTCACAGGAGGCCATGAGCCAGTGCCAGCGCCAGATGGCAGAGGCGCTCAACACCATAGCCCAGTCTCAGCAGGCCATGGCCCAGTCTCTGCAGGCCATGGCCCAGTCTCTGCAGGCCATCGTTGAGGGCATCGGCGCCAGTGGCCATGTGCGAGCTGGCGTCGCACTGTCGCAGACAGGGTTCGACAACCCCCTGGGCTCCATGGCTGCAAACCTGCAGACCCCTGTCGATACCAGCACGGGCCTCCAGGACTGGCAGCGCCAGATGTCGGGGGGGCGTCGGATGGCCAGTCCGTTCGCATCCCCCACCCATGTAGAGGCCTGGGGGCCATCGGGCACCCCGAGGGAGGAGGAGGTGGTGTGGTCTGTCCTGGTTCCCCCTGTAGGGGAGGACCCGGAACACCGCGACACCTCGGACTCCCCCGCCTTCCGTCCCAGGTGCATCGGGTGGGCAATGGGCAGGACAGGTTGGCAGCTCGCCATCCCAGTCGCCCGGGCCGCAGCCTGGCCCATCTAGGCCAGGATGCCCCAGGAAACGGCCGCCAAAGGGATCCAGTGTCAGAGGGCAGGAATCACAGGAGTCCACCTCCAGTTCTGCTGTACCGTCTGAGGAACCACGTAGACGTAGTCAAAGGGCCCGTAAGGCCAAACAATTAGACACTGAGTAAGTTGGCACGGGTGCAGGGCACAGATGAGTTTTGGGGGCTAGGGCACGTGCATGAACTCCTTTGGTTATTAAAGTCAATGTTACACCTACAGAAGCTGCCTTTGTGCTCTGTCCAAAGCGTGCGGGGGTGTCATGTACGTTGAGTGCAAGTGTGTGTGTGAGGGGTGGTCTTACCTCAGCCCCAGGTGAGTCTGCCCCCTTCCCCCTGGGCCGCCATCAACATCCCCCCGGGCAGAGGACAGGACCGTGCGCTGCAGTGTCACAGCCGCATGCAGGGATCGTCCGGGTGGATGGTGGTACTGTGGCCATGGGTCAGACATAGTCCAACGATGTGGAGCCAGGAGCTCACCGCAGGGCGGGTTGTCATCATCCTCCATGGCCTGCAATAGACACACGTCCACCTGCAACTGTGTGAGCCCGGCCGTTGTGCCGCAGGTGGATCGGCAATGGGGGGGGGGGGGGGTGGTGTGCATGCGGGTGGGGTGGGTGGGGTTGGGGAGGGGGGTGAGGGTGCTGGGTGGGTGGATGGGTGTGGGGTGTGGGTGGTCGGCTGTTGCCATGGTGTGCGGTCTGTGGCCATACTACCCGATTCCCACGCCCATCTAGTCAGTGAAGCGGGCGGCTATCAGCCTGTCCCGTGCCCGCTGGGCCAGCCGGTAACGGTGGACAGCCACCCGCCTGTGTCTAGCCCGTCTGCCCTGACCATTGCCCCCATCCCCCTCATCTGGGGAGGACTGCGCCTCTTCCTGCTGCTCCTCCACTCCGCCCTCCTCTGCCTGCGGCACATCGCCCCTCTGTTGGGCTATGTTGTGCAGGACGCAGCACACCACAATGATGCGGCCGACCCTATCTGACCGATACTGGAGGGCGCCCCCAGAGAGGTCCAGGCACCTGAAACGCATCTTCAGCACGCCAAAGCACCTATCACTCCCCTTGTCGCTACATGGGCATCATTGTAGCGGTTCTCCGCCTCATTGCGTGGCCTCCGTATAGGCGTCATCAGCCACGATCGCAATGGGTAGCCCCTGTCGCCCAGCAACCAGCCCCTCAGCCGGGGATGGATGATCGCGACAACACGTATGAGTCGTGTACACTGCCTGGGTAACGGGCGCAGACGTGCAGGATCATCATGCGGTGGTCGCAGACCACCTGTATGTTCATCGAATCGGTCCCCTTCCTATTGGTGAACACGGCCCTGTTATCTGCAGTTGGCCGCACGGCGACGTGCATCCCATCAATCGTGCCCTGGACCATGGGGAACCCGGCCACGGCAGAGAAGCTCACGGCCCGGGCATCTTGGCTGGCCCGGTCCACAGGGAAGCGGATGTAGCGGTGTGCCATGGCATATAGGGCATCTGTCATTGCCCGGATGCACCGATGTCTGCGATATGCCGGACAGGTCCCCACTCGGTGCCTGGAATGACCCCGTTGCATAAATGTTCAGGGCCACCGTAACCTTTACGGACACGGGGAGAGGGTGTCCCCCGCCAGTGCCACGCGGTGACAGGTGTGCCAGCAGGTGGCAGATGTGTGCCACGGTTTCCCGCCTCATCCGAAGTCTCCTCCTGCATTCCCGGTCCGTGAGGTCCTGGTATGACTGCCTGGGCTGGTACACACGGGGCGCCCTCGGGTGCCTCCGTTACCGTGGGGCCGCGACGTCCTCCTCCCCCTCCTCGTCCTGTCGGTCAGGTGTCCCTCCAGCCTGGGCGGCTGCCGCCTGTCCCTCTGCGGCAGCCTGCGCCGCCTATCTGGCACGCTCCTCCTCCTCCTCCTCATCCAGGGCAACATGGACATTAGCGGCTGCCGCCACGGCGGCCAACATCGCTGGATGATCGGAAAACATGACGGCCTGGTGGGGGGGGGGGGAACGACGACATGTCATCATTGCCCATATCCCCTCCTCCCCCCAGCCAGGTGGCATGGACCGCATGGGTCCAACTGTTGGAGGCTGGTACCTGGCCAGGTGGACCAACTCACTTGCCCTCGCATCCCCCTCCCCGGCACGGACCCCCCATCCCCCTCCCCGGCACGGACCCCCCCCCCAACCTCCTCCCTGGCACGGAACCCCCCAACCTCCTCCCCGGCACCGACCTCAACCTCCTCCCCGGCACGGACCCCCTATCTCCCTCCCCGGCACGGACCCCCCCCCAACCTCCTCCCCGGCACGGACCCCCCCAACCTCCTCCCCGGCACGGACCCCAAACTCCTTCCCGGCACGGACCCCCCATGCCCCTCCCCGGCACGGACCCCCCCCAACCTCCTCCCCGGCACGGACCCCCCCCCCAACCTCCTCCCCGGCACTGACCCCCCCAACCTCCTCCCCGGCACGGACCCCCCCCCAACCTCCTCCCCGGTACGGACCCCCCCAACATCCTCCCCGGCACGGACCCCAACCTCCTCCCCGGCACGGACCCCCCATCCCCCTCGGACCCCCCATCCCCCTCCCCGGCACGGACCCCCCCAACCTCCTCCCCGGCACGGACCCCCCCCCCCAACCTCCTCCCCGGCACGGACCCCCCCCAACCTCCTCCCCGGCACGGACCCCCCCAACCTCCTCCCCGGCATGGACCCCCCCCCCAACCTCCTCCCCGGTACGGACCCCAACCTCCTCCCCGGCACGGACCCCCCATCCCCCTCAGACCCCCCATCCCCCTCCCCGGCACGGACCCCCCCCCCCAACCTCCTCCCCGGCACGGACTCCCCTAACCTCCTCCCCGGCACGGACCCCAACCTCCTCCCCGGCACGGACCCCCCATCCCCCTCCCCGCACGGACCCCCCCCCAACCTCCTCCCCGGCATGCACCCCCCCCAACCTCCTCCCCGGCACGGACCCCCCCAACCTCCTCCCCGGCACAGACCCCCCTCCCGGCACTCCCCCGGAGCCCAGCCCACTCTAACCACCCCCCCCCCCCCCCCCCCCCCCCGCCGCACACACACTCACACATCCCGAGACACACCTCTCCTCACACATTCAGACTGCGGCCACGCCATCGCCTGCCCAGAGCCAACCCCCCAGGCCGTCACTCACCTCCACGCTGGTCGGCGTGAACCTGGAGCACAGGGTCACGCCGATGAAAAGGAGGTTTAATTTACGTCGACGTGAACGGTCATCACGTCGACGGGACTTCGGCCCATCCGGAAGGGAGAATATCGGCAGGCCGAAAATCGGCTGCCTTGCGCAGACCCGTGCCATTCTCCGACGGCAGCGGCGCCATTAACGCCCCGCCGACTTTTCTCCCTTCAGAGACTTCGGCAACCGGAGGGGGCGGGATTCACGGCGGCCAACGGCCATTCTCCGACCCTCTGGGGGATCGGAGAATGACGCCCAAGATTCGGTACATTTTGCGCAACACAACTGTGGAAGAAACAACAAAAGATTTCACATTACAGAAACTGTGGAAGCCATCATTGTAGGATTGCTTGATTCAATTCAGAATATCCAAGAACATGAGTCTATTTTGCCCTTACCGGGATGAGCTGGAAATCTCCCAGGCAGTCATTAGGCAGGTCATTATACTCGTATATATGCAACCTGATATTCTTCAACAACTTCATTACTTGCAAATGTGTGGATGAGAAGACTGGCAAGAGACAGTCTATTGGTTGGGTATGAACAATTACATGGAAGTCTTTGTCAAGAAGTACGAGGCACGTCAAGAGCATCTCCCAAGTCAGCACAAGAAGTACTGATTCCACATGTAGTTCCTACCCGTCATTAGTCCAAAATTTAATTTAACATTGACTTCATCGTCATCATCCACGATTTTGCTACGAAGTCCATTATTTGACAATTGCATAATATATAAAACACCTTTGCGCAGACTCAAAGTGCTATTTTCAGTTTATTTGATGCACCTTGAAATATCATCATGGTAACAATCTAATTTACTGGGGTTATGTGTGATATTAGAATATCGATCAAACTGCCTGTTCTCATTACCCTAGATCTAACTGAAGGAACTGAAGGGGCAGCATGGTGGCGCAGTGCTTAGCACTGCTGCCTCACAACGCCAGGACCCAGGTTCAATTCCAGCCTTGGGCGAATGTGTGGAGTTTGCAGTCCCCTCTGTGTGGATTTCCTCTGGGTGCTCTGGTTTCCTCCCAAGTCCAAAGAGGGGGGCTGGCGAACCATGTACATATGTTTTGGGCGTGTCCGAGGTTGAGGGGGTTTTGGAAGGGAATGTTGGACGTGATTTCAAAGATTGTCGGGGTAGAGGAAGCTCCGAGTCTGGAGGCGGCAATATTTGGAGTGGCAGAGGATCCGGGAGTGCAGAGGGGAAAGAGACCGACATCTTAAATCATTTTTAAAAAAATAATCTTTATTGTCACAAGTAGGCTTACATTAACACTGCAATGAAGTTACTGTGAACAGCTCCGAGGCGCCACATTCCGGTGCCTGTTCGGGTACATGCAGGGAGAATTCAGAATGTCCAAATTACCTAACAGCACATCTTTCAGGACTTGTGGGAGGAAACCAGAGCACCAGGAGGAAACCCACGCAGACACAGGGAGAACATGCAGACTCCACACAGACAGTGACCCAAGTCGGGAATTGAACCTGAGACCCTAGCACTGTGAAGCAACAGTGCTACCATGCCGCCCATTGGTCATTACCTCCGATTGCCCGGAGACGGATTTTGTTGTGTTGGTGGGGTTCAGAGCCATCGAAGGTGTGGGTGAGCGATTTGGCAAAGTTCCTGGGCTGGATTCTCCACTGGCGGGATGCTCCATTTTGCTGGCAGCCCAGGGTTTCCCGACAGCTTGGGCAGCCCCACAATGGCAAACCCCATTGACCCGGCAGGCATAACGGAGCATCCCGCTGGTGGGATGAAACGGAAATGTGGCGTGGCGGGACGGAGAATCCAGCCCCCTACATTTGGAAAAAATTAAGTTTGCCATTCAAGGGGTGGAGGAGGGGTTCACCTTGAGGTGGAAGCTGTTTAACGAGTATTGATTCGTCAGAAAAGGGAGGCAGGTACCATGGTGGCAGCGAGATGAGTGGAGCTGTTGTTGGGGGGTATGGTGGGGGGGATTTGTGTTACCTGTTGCCGTGGTTGGCTTTTGTATTTTAGTGATTGTGTATATATTTAAAATGCCTTCAATAAAAAATTTTATAAAGATATGCAGGTTATTTGGATTGGCCATGCAAAATTGTCCCTTAGTGTCCAAAGGTTAGGCGGTGTTACAGGGCTGGGAATGTATGTGGGCCTAGGTAAGGTGCTCCTTCAGAGGGTCGGTGCATATTCGATGGGCCGAACGGCCTCCTTATGCTTTGTAGGGATTCTATGAATTCCAATTCTCAATGTAGACAGATCCAGCCCCTTAATTGGAAACATTTTTATTTAACAAAACCTCCAGACAAGGTTACCATTACAAGCTTTGCGTGTACTAGCAGATTATCTGTGTGTGCTTTAAAGACTTCTAGATTTATCAGTTCTATACATTTATGTAATTGTAACTACAGATGAACATGTATTGTAAGTAATTATACTTCTTTGGAAGTGGGGAGACGTATCTTTAACAAGAAAAGGGGTTGTTATATTACTTTAAAGGATAGCAGCACAACATCACGAGAAGGGAAGTGTGTCATGTGATCCAGCCTTTTACTTTGGTCTGTGAGCACACACAGCTCGGCTGCTGAGATCTTCAGGTTTTCTACCTTTGCGTAGCTGTTCTTATGTGCCTAGTCTAAATAAGTGAACCCATAATGCCCAATCCCTATGAATGATTGGTGCTCTCATCTTTATGAAAACATAATCATTCCTGGGCAGGAATAATGATCCTTTTGTGTACCTTCTTGGGAAACCTTTCACAGCCGTTGAAAATGAAAGTTTTCGCTCTGCTTACCAAAATAAGCTACTGCGAGACTTTAAATCTTGCATCTGCATTCAACTTTCCAACACCCAAATGGTGAGCTCCTAATGAGTTGCATTTTTGATGTCAGTGAATTGATTGCTTTTATTATATTAATTTTGCTCACCTTGAAACTCTGGGGCTCAGCCCACTTCTGTGTAGGCAAGTACAAATCGTGCTCAGCCATTTTTCTGCTTGGGATTTTGCTTAAGTTGACAATCTAGGTTCAAGTTCCTTGACAGGTTGGTGTATGGAACAGGACAACTCAAGAAACTGAAAAGGGCTGAAGATTCCTTCAAAAGCAGCAAAATTGTCCTCAACCAAAAAAGAAAAAGCACGTTCAGAAACACACACTTTGTCACCTTTATAAATAAAATAATATTCAGGATTTAACCAAATGTCACAAATGATTTTCTTTCTAAAAAAAGTGTTTATAAATCCGCAGAATTGATTTTCCAACTTTGGACTTCCATCAGAAACCCTCTTCCAGTAACAGTATGTATCAGAAATGTTAATGTGCAGTGTGCATGAATTCCAAACTATTCAAACAAATAAAATATAGAGCATAGATCAGAATTTCTGTTACACAATGTTGGTGGGTGAGGTTCCCTTGGTAAAATTGCAAAGTTGAAAAATTACCTCGAAGAGCTTTAATATGAGCAAAGGCACTGCTTTTCATCTCCTTGCTGGCACAGTGGTGTCACTTATGGTGACATCGCTCTGCGATATTCTTGCAATGTCCAGCTCCGTTTTAAATATTCTAATATAAATATTCTAAATTGTCAGCACAATTTCTCATCAGATGAAGGAATGTATATGTAATCAGAGAAGCATAACATTTGAAGATCTTAAGATGCTTTAGGAACATTTCCTAAACCGCATAATTGTTATTGAAAATGCTAATTAATTATTGAAATGCTCACATCTTATTAATGTCTAATGGGGATAATATACATAGAAACATTTTATCACTGAAAATAATAGGCCATCCAATGAAGTGGAGGAAGAAAATAGATGGGCAGAAGGTCAAAACATCAAGTAATTCTGACATGAGATTTTAATTTTGCAATTATTTTTATGTGCACATTTCTTTTCACAGATTAATTGTATTTTGATATGCAGTTCTAATAATGGATTATTCTGAATGGACTTGTCCATGCCCCATTGGTTGTTTGCAAAGTTCATTGCCATTTGTTGCAGAAAGAAATGTGCGCATTTTTAATTTTTGCAAAGTGCCAGTGTTACTACTGAGTACACATTGACTAGTAACTGAACTATTTCCTCCACTCCATTATCACAGTGTGATCAGGATCTTCACTGACTTATCTGTAGCTTGAAACCATTATTAAGGACTGAAGTTGGTGACTTTTAGATGTAATTAGAACAGTCAAAATTCATCATTAATCCTGAGATTCTTTACCCTTCATCGCTTCGTATTTCAGAAATTAACTGTCCCTTTTTCTTCAAGCGTTTCACTAAACACCTTGTGATGCCCAAAGCTCCACCTTTAAGAAAGCGGACAAAATTGTCCCCAATTAGTGGGCCCATACCAAAGAAGCTAGCCTCTTTCGTACACTCAAATGTAAAGGGATCAATTTCAATAGGATTTTGCTTACACGAGATAGGCTTACTTGGATCTATTCCTAAGTACTTCCCATGCTCTTTAAGAAAGGATAAATTAGGGTAAGTACCTATCAGCACCAAGGCCATTGAAATATTTACGGCAATGTTCTCTCCTGAGGCACTCTGAAGAATGCATTTCATATCTGGCTGGAAAGAAACAATGCAGCTTTCAGGGAAGCTGGTGTAGTTAGGGTGTGATGTGGCATGGGACTGCTTGCACATCTTGCGATAAACCTTGTGATATTCTGGATAAAGCTTCTTAGGAAGCTGTTTGAAGATCAAGCCCGGATCAGTGACATTTCTTCGGAATGTATGAATAACAGGGATTTTGTGGTGGTAGGCACACAATACCGCATCTGCTGCAGTCAGCCCTGCACCAACAATGAGAACAGGATCTGATAACTGGTTGACTTTGCAGCTTTTGATGGCAGACTCAAAGGCTGAGATGCTGTGAAATACAAACGGCAAGTCTTCGCCCTCAACCCCTAACCTTGCAGGTAAATCGTAGGTGCCAGTGGCTAAGACAACATTCTCAGTGAAAAGGCAAAAAGGTACATGTGATCCATCTCCAATTCTCTGATATCCTCTGACTTCCCAAAGCCTGTGAGCTGGTTCATTTTCAGTAGCAGGCAGCTGTTGTGTGGTAACATCCTTTTTGACACTCTTTTTGTCCTTTACATTCTCTTGATCTTGCTGCCACTTTGAGACAGAAGTGACCCAAGTGTTGTTAACAAAGTTTTTCTGAAGACCCATAACCTTAACATAGTCTTTATAATATGAAGCTATTTCTTCCGGAGTTGCTCTGTCATTCATTAGGTTTCTGTAGAAAAAATATACTTGTGGTAAATACATACGATTAACCAGGTCGCCTCACCATTAATGTTCGTAGTTGCTTTTTTAACAGTCTAAAAACTGTTACAAGTAATTCATAAAGGATTATTGTGGTTCAAATCTTTAATACACATGTTGCATTTGAACAAAGTTCATTATGTGGATCCCATGTATTTGATTGTTTACTGGAGCCAAATGTTACATGGAATTCAGCCTTATTTAGAAGTGGTTCACTAAGCACTAAGTACAAAATCCAACCAAACATTCTTAACTAAATAATAACGTGGATGGTTAGATTAACAATATTTATTCAAAACATTGTGGGTAAAACAAAGCATGAGATCAAACATACTTGGTCATATTTTAATTATCCTCAACCTTTTCAAAGGATTTCCTGAAATGAATAGAACAATATTAAAAATCTCCAATGGTAAGAACACTCATGATTAGGTAAATAATTATTGCTCCATTTACTCATTGACATAAGTTGATCCAGTGTTTATTTGCCCAGTATCTCCCTGTATTTTACACAGCTGTGTTGCTTACTTTCAGCTTGTTCAGTGTTTTAGCCATTGGGTTTATGCTGTGCATCACGTAGGCTTTGTATTTTGCATCGATCAAAGATCCAGATCATCTTAGCTGAGTAGGACCCAACCCACTCCTTGTTGCGGGTTCTGTATTTCCCAAATAATGTTTCTGATGTTTCATAGATGATTGAGCTTAATGACTTGCAAGCTTCATCAACACCAGCATCAGTCTTTCCCAGTAAACCTTTAATGGGTAGCAATTGTTCTATCAACAGATCAAAGTGCCGGTATTTGGCATCATTGTGCGAGGGATGGTGATGCATGGTGGGTCATCTTGATTGGAACTGTGAAACGATTGGGGTGCACTTTCGCTCTGCTGTTGACAAGACAGTGGCTGCTGTCACCATCTGTAGTATGTGCAAGTGTGGAGAACACACAGATTGAGCTTCTTGTGATGAACAGACCAATGTCCAGACCTTCAGTGATGCCATGATGCTTTGTGGCAAGGTCTGCCTGGAAGAAGGGGTTGGTGGTGCAAAGTTCATTCAGCGTGCAAATATCAACAAGGTGTTGTCCATTATCATTGACCTTGTTGACTCCATGATGACTGAGGCGTAGCAGCCATGAGTCACTGTCTACCCCAATATGTGTGTTGAAGTAGGAGGATAGACAGCCTCTTTCCATTTGGAATGTTCCTCAGACCGTCATCTAAGTAGTCATAGAAATACTCTTTGTCTGATAGTTATCCTTAGAAAAGAGAAAAAGAGCAGCACTGCTGCTTCATGTGCTGAAGACCCGGGCGCAATCCTGGGTTACTGTCCGTGTGGAGTTTGCACATTCTCACCGTGTCTGCATGGGTCTCACCCCCACAATCCAAAGATGTGCAGTGTAGGTGGATTGGCCATGCTAAATTGGCCCTTAATTGGAAAAAAAATGTAAATGACAAAAGAGAAAATTCAGAGGAGATTTGACAGAATTGTTCAAAATCACAGGGGAGTCTAGATAGATGTTCCCATTAGAGGAAGAGTTGAGAACTAGAGGATACTGATTTAAGATGACTGGTAAAAGAATCCATGGTGATATGAGGAAGCAAATGGTTAGGACCTGGAATGCACTGTCTGAGGATCTGATGGAGGCAAATTCAATTGTAGCTTTCAAAAGCGACCTCGATAAGCACCTAAAGAGAAAGCAATATGAAGGGAAAGGTGGGGGAGAGAACCGGGAAAAGGCTAGGGAGTGGGAATAGCTACATTGCTCCTGTAGCGAGCCTGGCAGAGACTCAAAGAACTGAATGGTCTCCCTTTGTGCTGTATGCATTCTATGATTCTAAATCATCGATGACATTTTTTTTCCTTTGGACCCACGGCGAAGAATCACTGAAACGACTACACAATGACATTAATAAGTTCCATCCAACCATCAGACTCACCATGGACTACTCTCCAAAATCAGTTGCATTCTTGGACACACTCGTCTCCATCAAGGACGGTCACCTCAGCACTTCGCTTTACCGCAAACCCACGGATAACCTCACGATGCTCCACTTCTCCAGCTTCCACTCTAAACACATTAAAGAAGCCATCCCCTATGGACAAGCTCTCCGTATACACAGGATCTGCTCAGACGAGGAGGAGCGTAACAGACATCTACAGACGTTGAAAGATGCCCTTGTACGAACGGGATATGGCACTCGACTCATCGATCGACGGTTCCAACGCTCCACAGCGAAAAACCGCACCGACCTCTTCAGAAGACAAACATGGGACACAACCGACAGAATACCTTTCCTCGTCCAGTACTTCCCCGGAGCGGAGAAACTACGTCATTTTCTTCACAGCCTTCAACACGTCATTGATGACGATGAACATCTTGCCAAGGTCATCCCCACACCCCCACTACCAGGTCTTCAGAACAGTGACCACGACACCACACAACCCTGCCATGGCAATCTCTGCAAGACGTGCCAGATCATCGACATGGATACCACTATTACACATGAGAACACCACCCACCAGGTACGCGGTACATACTCGTGCTACTCGGCCAACGTTGTCTACCTCATACGCTGCAGGAAAGGATGTCCCGAAGCATGGTACATTGGCGAGACCATGCAGGCGCCGCGACAACGAATGAACGGACATCGCGCAACAATCACCAGGCAGGAATGTTCCCTTCCAGTCAGGGAACACTTCAGCAGTCAAGGGCATTCAGCCTCTGATCTCCGGGTAAGCGTTCTCCAAGGCGGCCTTCAGGACGCGCGACAACGCAGAATCGCAGAGCAGAAACTTATAGCCAAGTTCCGCACACATGAGTGCGGCCTCAACCGGGACCTGGGATTCATGTTGCATTACATTCATCCCCCACCATCTGGCCTGCAAAATCCTACCAACTGTCCTGGCTTGATACAATTCACACCTCTTTAACCTGGGGTTACCCCATCTCTGGATCTGTAAAGATTTAATCACCTGCTAATGGTCGTATTCCAAGCATTGTTTGGCATCTTTGAATTTGTCTATAAATATGTTTCTGGAACATACCTCTTCATTCACCTGAGGAAGGAGCAGCGCTCCGAAAGCTAGTGACAACGAAACAAACCTGTTGGACTTTAACCAGTCCAACGCCGGCATCTCCACATCATGATTCTAAATGAAATGGAAGCGCCAAGTTAGCATACTTCCCACCTCCAATATAACTGGCCAGGATGGGTTGTGAATCGCGAATCCTGCCCAAAAGACAGGGCAAATGATTTTTGTCCCCCAAAATCTCCACCCTCCAGGAATGTCAGAGTGTCTGCGGCATCAGAAGAATATAATCATAGAATGGTTACTGCACAGAAGCCACAGCCTGTCAAGCCTGTCCTGGCTCTCTGCACAAACTATTCAGGAGTCTCAAGAGAGTTCCACTCCTTTACTGATTCTTTGTAGCTGTGCATTTTTTTCCCTTCAGGAACTTATCCAATGCCCTCATGATTGAATCTGCCTCCACCACAATTTTGGGCAGTACACTTAAGTTTGTATCCCCATATCACCTTTGGTTCTTTTGCCGAACACTTTAACCCTCTGTCTTCTTTTTCTCTGCCCTTTGGGTTCCCCAGTGGGAACAGTTTTCCTCTATGCATGCCAGCTGTATGGGGAAGAATTTGCTGTTCCTGTGTCTAAGGCCACTAGATTACAATTAAGCCGATAAAATAATAGGTTAGGCTCCATAATAGGTATATTCAGTTTCACACTCAAATTTTCTGCATTTACTATGCTCAGGGGGTTTAGCATGTGTAGGCCTGGGAAAACTGGCTCCATAGGAATTGATTTTAATGGATTGCTCTACCCCTCTGCTGAACAGAACCATCGCAAGCACTTATCCAGGCCCAGGTGTGCCAGCATTTCCTATCCTTGTCTTTAACACAGTGGGAGAGGGAAGGCACAGAATATCAGAAAGTACTCGAAAGATTCAGCAGGTCTGGCAGCAGCTGCGGTGAAAGAAACAGTGCTAATGTTTTGAGTCCAACAAGACTCATCTTCGGAACCTGAAGAAATTATGTTGGACTTCAAACGTTAACTCTGTTTCTCTCTCCACATATTCTGGCAGGCCAACTGAGAATTTTGAGCACTTTCTGTTTTTATTTGTTTACCCAAGCTAGCTGGCTGTTCCGATGTACAATTGTCCAACTCTTATAGAATATTTTCAGGCACTGGCTTTTCTACTGATGACATCGACCATCAGGAAAATATATCAATGCGTAAATGTATTCTAATTTAATGTTTGCCCCTTTCAAAATAAAATGTATGTTCCACCAGACTTTAAACAATTTAGGTCAAAAGTAGCTCTTTTTTTGTATTAATATGTTTGAAGAGAAGAAACATGCAGAAGTCAATTCTTAGAATTTAGATTCCAAAAGAATCTTTCAACTAACTGCACATTTCAAGACAACAGTTAACAGCTGACAAAGCCTATAAAGCATACAGAATTATCTTTAGCAATAAATATATTGAAGAGATTTACTTGGCGATTCTAGAGATTTTACTAATCCAGATACCTCCATTTACTGTTGGTCCAATCTTTCAATTTCAATCCAGGTAACTCCATCCAGTTGTCCAAGCTAATCGTTAGCATGGATCCTTTCATGACCTAAAAACATGTAAGAGATTATTTTTATTGGAGAGACCACGTGAAGAGCTGGCCAGACCAAATTGCACTAATGTTGAAAAGAAAAAGATCTCAGAAATTATGAAAACAGTCAGCAAATGGTGACAAGCTTTGGGCTTTGAAACCTGAAGGTTGGAGAAGGAAAGGAGTTACACTGAAAGACTGGAGAACCTGGGGATGAATGAATTATGGGCAGGAGGCCATCTTGTGAATCTCGTTGAAGAAAATATAGAGAGGAACAACAATGTGTGGATTGTGAGCGAGGTGTAGGAGTAATATTGAAATGTTGTCAGACTTGACCCAAGTTAAGAGTTATGAGGGGAATTAAGTATCTCGCATCAAAGAGATTTAAAATTGGAAGATATTTTAGCAGTGAAGGATACGCTGAAGTTCTTTTTTGAGTTGCCTAGATAATACAGCCAAAAATATTGACAGGTGGAGAAAGACTACAAGTGGACCCATTAAAGGTAGGAAGTGGTCGCTGTCGATTAGAGATACAACAAAACAGAAGGAAACCAGAGGACCAATATTCTGCATCCCTTCTGGCATGAGCCCATCATAAATCCAAAGGGAATACAACAGAATGAACATTAGGCTGGATGCCTTGAGACCTGGCTTTCTCAGCACTTTCCATGATTGGATCAGACCCGTTGTGTCTCCCAAATATAACCTGTCACATCAGAGATGTGGCTGTGGGAAAGGCATGAAAAGTCAGTTTGTGTGACTCACACAGAGGTTTCGCCATGGCCTATACCCCAAAGACTTCAGAACTACTTGGCAAATTCTCAGTTACCCTATAATAGGGCTGATGAACATGCTGGAAGCAACTTTCCTACAGTCCACATTAATATTCCTGGCCTCTCCTCTCCAGCAGATTCCCAAGATATCTCCATAGTGGTGCAACCACATACTCTTTAGCCTTTATAATGAGCCGGTGATCGTGCTCATTTCAGTAGGATCAACACCAGAGTTAATCAATGGATTGTTCCCAGCGCTTAAACTAGGAGAAAAGGGCGACACGGTAGCACAGTGGTTAGCACTGCTGCTTCACAGCGCCAGGGACTCAGGTTCGATTCCCAGCTTGGGTCACTGTCTGTGCGGAGTCTGCACATTCTCCCTTTGTCTGCGTGGGTTTCCTCCAGGTGCTCCAGTTTCCTCCCACAAGTCTCAAAAGACGTGCTTGTTAGGTGAATTGGACATTCTGAATTCTCCCTGTGTACCCGAACAGGTGCCGGAGTGTGGTGACTAGGGGCTTTTCACAGTAACTTCATTGCAGTGTTAATGTAAGCCGACTTGTGACAATAAAGATTATTATCATAAGGCCTGTAGAGTTTTAAAACACAAATTTAAATAACCCGTAGTAAAAAGAAAAGCTGCAATTATTCAGAGTTTTCTCTACAAGGCTATTAATACAGATAAATGATGTACTCTGTATGAGTAATTCCAAGCATGTACACATCATATAGCAAAGTATGCTCAAGATTGCTGAACTAGTGGATCATAAATCAGTGACGGTCCATAATGTACTCCATGCGGCTTTTGCCAAAAATAAATATGCATTTGGATATATTGTCCAGGCATTCAAATGTAAAACTAGAAATATAATAATAATCTTTATTGTCACAAATAGGCTTACATTAACACTGCAATGAAGTTACTGTGAAAAGCCCCTAGTCGCCACATTATGGCGCCTGTTCGGGTACACAGAGGGAGAATTCAGAATGTCCAAATTATCTAACAGCGTGGGACACACACACACACACACACACACACAACACACCACACACACACACACACAACACACGGAAATGAAACCTTTATTCTTCCACTTGTTGCTTTTGTCAATTAAGATTTGATTACTCAATGTTCTTCTTGCTTTCTGATAAACTCTACTCTCATTAACCAACACTGGCTGCCTGACACCCAGTTTATTCAATTTAAAATTCTGTTCCCTATCTTGGAATTTAACCAGTTTTCCGTATCAGTTTTCCCTATCTTTATATTAACCTCGAGAGGCGGCATGGTGGCGCAATGGTTAGCACTATTGTCTACAGCGATGAGGACCTGGGTTCAATCCCGGCCCTGGGTCACTGTCAGTTTGCACACTCTCCCCATGTTTAAGTGGGTTTCACCCCACATGCCAAAGATGCCTGTTAGATGGATTGGCCACGATAAATTACCCCTTAGTTGGAAACAAATAATTGGGTACTCTAAATTTAAAAAATATATATATTAACTTCCAGGATTGGAACACACTGCTTTTTTTCTAAACTTTCTGGATTTCTGTGCAGCTCTCTCTTCATCTGTCCCAAGGGTCGGTAGTGTAATGGAAATATCACTAGACTAATAATCCAAAGGCTCCATCAATGCTCTGGGTACACGGGTGCAAATCCCACTGTGGCAGCAGGTGAAATTTAAATATGGAATTGGGTGGCATGGTGGTAGTGGTTAGCACTGCTACCTCATAGCGCCAGGAACCCGGATTCAATTCCGGCCTTGAGTGACCCAGTCTGTGTGGAGTTTGCACGTTCTCCCCGTGTCTGCATGGATTTCCTCTAGGTGCTCCAGTTTCCTCCCACAGTCCAAAGACATGCAGGTTAGATGGGGTTACAGAGATAGGGCGGGGTAGTGGGCCTAGATAGGGGGTGCTCTTTCAGAGGGTTAATGCACTGTAGGAATTCTATCACTGATGACTGATCTTTTAATTCCCCTCTGGGATCCTGTTCCAAAACCCTACCTGCTCTCCACCAGTGTGCTTGTTGTGTGAAGTTCTATGCCGAGAGTGCTCATTTATAAAATCTACCCTTATGTGGAGGGCAGCACGGTAGCATAGTGGTAAGCACTGTTGCTTTACAGCGCCTGGATCCAGGTTCGATTCCTGGCTTGGGTCGCTGTCTGTGCGGAGTCTGCACGTTCTCGTTGTGTCTGCGTGGGTTTCCTCTGGGTGCTCCGGTTTCCTCCCACAAGTCCCGAAAGACGTGCTGTCAGGTGAATTAGACATTCTAAATTCTACCTCTGTGTGCCCGAACAGGCACCGGAATGTGGCAACTAGGGGCTTTTCATAGTAACTTCATTGCAGTGTTAATGTGAGCCTACTTGTAACAATAAAGATTATTATATCTCATATTCCCACTGTAACCTAAGTAATTATCTTCCACTCTCAATATGTAATTTTAGCATATCTAATTATCATTGAATATACTATACAATGTTACATTTCATATGAAATAAGGTACTAACATGCCATGCACCACCTGGTGGGCCCCTTCCCAGCACCAAATGAGGAATGCTCTTGTGTTTTTCTAACTTCCAGTCTAGGACTGATGGGTAATCAAATCTAATGTCTGCATCAGGGTGATGAAGGGTGTCAAAGAGAAGTGCCACAGGGTTGGATGACCTGCCTTCAAGACCTTCAGTTAAGTATTCCAGATCCTGTAAAAAAGAAAGGTACATTGATCATTCCTATATAGTTGAGGAGAGAGAACCATTGACGTCAGCTAACATAGCAGCCAGGAAGGAAAGTTGAAGATCATCAGTTTAATACAAATAAAGTCAAGGAATTGAGAGGTAGGCCTTGCTGACAGGGTGAGCTTGGGCAGAAAGGAAAGAAAATAGAGACAGATGCAAATTCAGGGCTAGAGCAAGGAAGCACCTTAGAGGAAATTAGGTCCAGTGGGCTAGGGCAATTGGGGGAAGCAGCTGATCAGATGGTTTCAATCTTAGTAACAAAGAAGTCCATAAGCTCAGCACACACTGTTGGATGTGAAGGTAGATAATGCAGGGGAGGGTGGTTTATGAAGGCAGTTAGTGTTGATGAAGCTGAGTATTATCTTTATCTCCTTTGATGATCTTTTATTGTGGCCTGTTTTAGTAATGGAGAGCAGAAGCTGTCTCACCTGATCTGCAATGGTTAAACCAGTTGTTTGTCAAAGACCATCAAATAGGCCTCCCTTGACTTAAGGGGTAAAGATGAATGGGTTAATTTGCGGTCTTGGGACGCCTGAAGCTCATTTCCCGTTGGGACGGAGCATCGGTAAATCGGGACCGGAGACTGGCTTTGGCGGCCGCAAATCAAAAAGTGATGTCCGACCACCCCTGCTGGGAACGCCTGCATGCCAGTGTAAGCATGTATATGAATGGAAATGGGTCTTAATGGGTCTCTTTTAATGTGCTCAGCACCCAAATCTCCAGCTGTCCGCGATTCTCGGCCCCTGGACTGGGATTCTTCCAGGTCTCACCAAACATGAGCCTGACGTGGTGGTTCTCGTGATGGACCAAGCGGGTAATCCCTTAAGGGAGTTGCCCTCCCAAGTCAATCCAAGGGCCATCTTACCCCTCACAATGTGCCACACCCCCCCCCCCCACCCCCTCTCCCAGAGACCCCCATTTAGGGAGACCCCCCAGGACCCCTCTAACTGAAGGAACCCCTCACAGCGACCCCCTAACTGTAGGCATGCCCACAGAGACCCCCAAACAAAATGAACCCCCCACAGTGACCCTCTAACTAAAGGAACCCCCACAGTGACCCCCATGACTAAAGGATCGCCTACCCACTCCCTCCCAAAGACACGCCCCAGAAAAAGAGACACCTGTCTGGAAGCTAGAGAGCAGTCCAGACAGAGGCAGTGAAAACAATACAGCTCTAATACTTACCTGGAAGCTCCACGTGTTCATTCCTGGAAGGGAAACAGCTGTGACCTGTGTTACAACTCCTCAGATTCATTAGCTACAAGCCTTGGCCGCAGCAAAATACTTTTCACTGTACTTCGGTACATGTGACAATAAATACCAATATCATTCATTAATTTTTAATAGTGGGCTGTGATTGACAGCTTTCACAAAACAGGTGCAGCCTTGATTCATTCATCTCTCTTCATGGATGAGTGACTCTTAAGTGCTGAAATCCCAATGTTTTCAAACATCAACCACATCAAAGAGAGGTAAGTACATTCATAGACATAGAATTTACAGTGCATAAGGAGGCCATTTGGCCTATCGAGTCTGCACCAGCCCTTACAAAGAGCACCCACTCAAGCCCACGTATCTATACTATCCCCGTAACCCAGTAGCCCCCACTTAACCTTTTTGGACACTTAAGGGCAATTTAGCATGGCCAATCCACCTAACCCACACATCTTTGGACTGTGGGAGGAAACCGGAGTACCTGGAGGAAACTCATGCAGACACGGGGAGAACGTACAGACTCTGCACAGACAGTGACCCAAGCCGGGAATTGAACCTGGAACACAAGAACTGTGAAGCAACTGTGCTAACCCCTATGCTACCGTGCTGCCCAATCACTAAGTGCATTCCAATCCCTCAAGCGAGTGATTGAAATGCATGTACCACTCTTTGATGTAGTTAGCCCATACTTGGGGGAAGGGGGGACACCCAGGCAATCCGGGGGTGCGAGCTGATTCGTGGTGCAGGATCTCGCTATCGGGCAACCTGCTCAAAATGGCGGTCCGAAAGTGGGATTCCCTCAGGAATCCCTTGTATTCCTCGCCATTCATAAATTTGCATGGCAAGCGGTACGGAATTACTTCCCCATTTGCTTTCCCAGGGCGAACATAAATCGGGTGTAATTCTCCTCCGGTGGGAGAACGTTTCCCGAGGGAAACAATTCGGGTGAGAAAGTCCCCTAGTGCGGACAAGGGCATCAATGGTGGTGGACACAGGTATGATTTAGCAAACCAACAGCTGCCGAGCTGCCATGTTGAATTAAAAGGCCAAACACAGACAGTTAGTACTTTGAGATTGCAGAGGTAAGTTACTTGAGAGAGAGCTTTTTCCAGGGTTAGACACAGAAAGAAATGCTGAGAAGGGAGAGGGGGAAGAGGAATATGAGTTGAGAGAAATATAAGAAAATTATCAAAGATCACCTTTTCCATGTCAGTAGTGATAGGGTTAATGAGACTGTGTGAGATGGCAAAATCGAAAGTGGTATTCTACATGTATAGGAGAGGTTTTATAAAGGGAGAGATCTAGGGAGGAAAGGAGGGTGGTGAGTGGAAAGAAAACAAGGGAGTGGAGCTGAAGGTTAAAATCATCAAAAATGAGAAATAGCTCAGCGTAAAGATAGAGGGAAGAAATCTGGATGCGCAGGTAAAGAACAAGGAGGTTAAATAAGAGGTTAGAAGGGTGGAACAAGTTGAGATGCTTAAAGCAGGAGTAGATGGGGGACAAAGGAGTAGGGGTACAGGACAAGGTGGGATTTAGAGATAAAGGCTACACTGCACCACTACTAAGATGGGTTGAGTGAGGTAGGTGGTTGAAGGAATAGCAAGGTGGAAGATTTTCATTCAGAGGAATGGTGTCATTACCCCTCAGTTACTTTTCTGTCAGGTCAAAATATCAATGCGATTGTCCACAAAAGGTTCATGTTTGACAAGGGTCCTCTTCACAAGTGAATGTACATTTTGACAGAAGATGCCAAGGGAACTAGAAAAAGAAGGCCCTGTGGCAGAGTTTACAGAGTTAAGAGAGGATTCTATTCTTGCACTTTTGATAAGCTCCTTAAATTAAATCCAAACTTATGAATACGAAATACAAAATAAACACAATTGAATACACAAATACACAGCATGCTGTCATCGCACTGACCTGATCTACAAGAGAAAAATGCTTTCCTTCTTCCAGCTTGTTATGAAGGACTGGGTTCGGATGTACAGCCTCTGATGCCATGTATGGTCTATATCCAGAGAGCAGATAGGAAAGACATATCCCAGAAGGACCATTTCCTAGATTAATAATTTTAGCAACATTGTTATATTGACATTATGTTTCTAAAAACTAATGTAACCTTCCCAATAGACGGTAATTGGCTGTTGTGTGTAAGTCACCCATTTTTATCCATTGTGTGATTTTATTCTCCACTGAAATCAATGGAATGTAAAATTGCACAAAATGTGGAACAAAAGTTGTGAACTAGACAGTTTTCTGCCAGACAGGTTAACTTAACGTGACCCATAAACCTTTCCAGACCCGCACCTTCAAATAAACCAATGTTTTCAAATATTCAATTCAAGAATGAAATCAACAATAAAAATATAAGGTGTGGGCGACACGATGGCACAGTGGTTAGCACTGATGCCTCACAGCGCCAGGAACCCGGGTTCGATTCCAACCTTGGGTGACTGTCTGGGTGGAGTTTGCACATTTTCCCCGTGTTTGCGTGGATTTCCTCCGGGTGCTTCGGTTTCCTCCCATAGTCCAACGATGTGCAGGTTAGGTGGATTGCCCATGCTAAATTGCCCCTTAGTGTCCAAAAGTTAGGTGGGGTTACAGGGTAATGGGGATAGGGTGGGAGGAATTGGACCGAGGTAGAATGCTCTTTCCGAGTTCGGCGCAGATTTGATGGGCCAAATAGCCTCCTTCTACACTGTAGGGAATCTATGATAAGCTAAACAATCCTCTTTGTGACATTACGGCCTTTCATGTAATCAAAGCTTCAAAACTTTAAATACAGAGCCAACTCCTCATGCAAATAGGATTTACGCTCAATATTTGATTGCCGGTATAAATGTCAAATAATGATAGTTTGAAAGGACAGTTGCAGTTAAAATGTCACGCCATTCTTTATATTTGAGTCTACTTCCAGTAATAGTTAATAATCCATTCCCAATTTGAATGTAGTTCTGACTAATTTCCAAAAGACATATTTAATCAAATCATTTACTGTAATTTAATGTGTCATGTGAGAATGCATCAAGATGGTGTATTGTTTAAAAAGTTACTGACTTATTTTAGACCATTGATATCGGTGATTATTTTCTGTTGGTATTAATTGACCAAAGGTTGAAAACAAGCGAGCAAACATTTTGGCAGAGCTTTACATTTCCCGCCAGGAGAGGCCATCCCATCATCTACTCACGACCCCTCCACCAGCCCCCCTCTACCCCCCGCCTGTCTGAAATGTTGTCTTGTTAGGAAGGGGGGATGCACGTTGGGTCTGTTGAGGCCCTTAAATGGTCAGTTAATGGGTCCTTAGAGGCCTCAACCCACGACTGCCAGTATTTTACCCACAGCAGGGTGAGGCCCACATCATGTCGGAAGACTGGTAACTTAAGTTGTGTGGATCAATGTCATTTGGGCAGAGGGTGGGTGGAGAACCTCCTTTGCAGGCCCCTTGGGGTCAATCGGAATGACCCCCCCCCCCCCCCCCCCCCCCAGCCTCCTGAAGCCAGCCCCCACCTCCTCACCAGCCTTGCCGAGACCCTTCAACCCCAGACTTACCTGGGCTCCTAAAGAGTGGCGGAATTGCTTGTAGTCCCAACAATGGACGGCTCCCAGTGACCCTACCGGGACTACACAGCTGCCGTCCACCTGAATAGTTGGCAGGTCTCTAAGGCGGGATTTCCTACTGAGATAGGAGAGGAAGTTTCATCTTAAAGCAATGAACGTTCCTCCAGTGTTAAATTGCTGCAAAGTCACTACTGGAATCTTGCAAATGGACAATGATTATTCCTTTTTAGCAAATGTATGTGACTGCCCAAATGTATTCAAAGCTATGAGACTGAGTCCTTCTTCAGGTGCCATGCCCATGCGATAATGGACATCCATAGGATTGGTCCCTGATTATACTTGGCGAAGTACTGCAGTGTTTTGCTGCTGCCTTCTGTGGTATTGCTGACCAGGAAACCCTCTCACTCTGAGCGCTTGCTATCATGTGCACTAGAAGGATGCTGATAGTGAACCTGTTTGACCACGTTATGAAGGCACCTTCTCTGACCATCCAATCCAGGGGCGCCATTCTCCGACCCCCCCCCGCCGGGTCGGAGAATGGCCGTTGGCCGCCGTGAATCCCGCCCCCGCCGATTGCCAAAGTCGCCGGTACCGGAGATTGGGCGGGGGCGGGAATCGGGCCGCGCCGGTTGGCGGGCCCCCCCGCTCAATTCTCCGGCCCGGATGGGCCGAAGTCCCGCCGAGAAATTGCCTGTCCCGCCAGTGTAAATTAAAGTAGGTATTTACCGGCGGGACAAGGCGGCGTGGGCGGGCTCCGGGGTCCTGGGGGGGGGGGGGGGGGGGTGCGGGGCGATCTGACCCCGGGGGGGTGCCCCCACAGTGGCCTGGCCCGCGATCGGGGCCCACCGATCCGCGGGGGGGCCTGTGCCGTGGGGGGCACTCTTTCCCTTCCGCCTCCGCCACGGTCTCCACCATGGCGGAGGCGGAAGAGACTCCCTCCACTGCGCATGCGCGGGAAACATTCAGCGGCTGCTGACGCTCCCGCCCCCGGGGATGTCATTTCCACGCCAGCTGGTGGGACAACAAAGGCTGTTTCCGCCAGCTGGCGGGGCGGAAATCCCTCCGGCGCCGACCTAGCCCCTCAATGACGGGCATTCCGCACCTCTGGAGCGGCGCGATGCCCGTCTGATTGGTGCCGTTTTGGGCGCCAGTCGGCGGACATCGCGCCGTTGGGGGAGAATTTCGCCCCTAAAGTGAGACATAAACCTGGAGCATCATGGTAGCATAGTTGTTAGCACAGTTGCTTCACAGCTCCAGGGTCCCAGGTTCGATTCCGGGCTGGGTCACTGTCTGTACGGAGTCTGCACGTTTTCCCCGTGTCTGCTTGGGTTTCCTCCTGGTGCTCCGGTTTCCTCCCACAGTCCAAAGATGTGCGGGTTAGGTGGATTGGCCATGTTAAATTGCCCTTAGTGTCCAAAAAGGTTAAGTAGGGGTTACTGCGTTACAGGGATAGGGTAGGTACATGGGCTTGAGTAGGGTGCTCTTTGTAAGGGCTGGTGCACACATATTGGGCCGAATGGCCTCCTTCTGCACTGTAAATTCTGTGATCTATGTTCTATGATCTGGCCCGGAGGCAGGAATTGCACCATTGTGTCACAATAGCTCCATAAGAATGTCTACAGAAACCATAATTGTGATCATAATAATCCTACTTCCACCAGCAGAGTGAAAAAAATCTGGCAGAACCAAATGTTGAAAGGAACAGAAGAATTGTTGTCTGGCACATATAGGGTTTTAATAATAATCTTTATTATAGTGTCACAAGTAGGCTTACATTAACATTGCAATGAAGCAATGAAGTTACTGTGAAAAATTAATGTGGAACTGAGTACAGTTCCACCAACACAGTGATGTAAAGGGTCACATGACCCACACCCAGGGTCAGTCAAGTGTTGGAGAGAGCTGTGTGTACCAGCAAGCATGGAGACAGTTCCTAGCTTGTATCCTTTACTGTATAGAAATTGTTTTAAGTGACAATAAAGACTTACAGTTAACCTATGTCCAAGTAAGAAGAATTCCACACTTCCAAATCAATTTGGACTGATTCAAGGCCTCGAGCAATATATTAGGGACTTTGGAGGAAAAGGGTCTCCAGATCCAGAATTTCGTCAGGTTTAGATAAAAAATCAGAAGCAGAGCAGGTTGCCACGCTACTTTACTTGAAAGGTCCGATTGCAGAAGGCATTATTGCAAGACAAGGAATCAATGAATCATCTGCTGAATTTGAAGATGTACGAATGTCTTTCAACATTATTTTAAATCTATTCCGCAATAAAATACTCACAAGAGTTACAATTAACAAGCAAGCCCAGCAGCCAGGAGAACCTGTTGATTCTTCCATTCATTATCTGAAGAGGATGGCCGAAGGTCACAAAGATAGAGATTGAAAATCTGAACTCATCTGAAAAAGAATAGTGGTAGGTCTAGCAGATGACACACTCTCTGACCTCATGCAAGCAAAGGAAGATTTAACCCTGGAAAAGACAATCCAGATAGTAGGAAATCTGAACTCCGTGAGCAGCACAGAGATACTTTAAGGGACGAAAATAAACTGTTGTGCAGGGACCAACCACCCACAGTCCAGCAACAAGACTGAAGAAGGACTCAGTCTCCTAGCTTTGAATACATTTGGGCAGTGTGTGCAGTTCTGGTCACCTCACTATAGGAAGGATGTGGAAGCATTGGAAAGGGTGCAAAGGAGATTTACCAGGATGCTGCCTAGTTTGCAGGATAGGTCTTATGAGGGAAGGTTGAGGGAGCTAGGGTTTTTCTCTTTGGAGCGGAGTAGGATGAGAGGCGACTTAATTGAGGTTTATAAGATGATGAGGGGGATAGATAGAGTGGACGTTCAGAGACTATTTCCTCGGGTGGATGTAGCTGTTACAAGGGGGCATAGCTATAAGATTCAGGGTGGGAGATATAGGAGGGATGTCCGAGGTAGGTTCTTTACTCAGAGTGTGGTTAGGCTGTGGAATGGACTGCCTGCTGTGATAGTGGAATCGGACACGTTAGGAACTTTCAAGCGTTTATTGAACAGGCACATGGAGCACAACAAAATGACAGGGAGTGGGATAGCTTGATCTTGGTTTCGGACAATGCTCGGCACAACATCGAGGGCCAAAGGGCCTGTTCTGTGCTGTACTGTTCTATGTCTATAAGGTAAGGGGGACCCACACCAAAACATCAATTTGATTCCTGCCCCATCATCAGCAATAAAGACATCATGGCAGGCCCACAGTTCCCAACACCATATTCAATTCCAGACCTTCAGTGATTCTTGGGGATGGTGAATCAGCTGGAAAAACATTTACTGAATTCAGCACAGGTCACTGAGCCCTTGAGGCATCTACTTAAGAAAGACCAGGCATGGTGCTGGGTCTCACATCAAAAGCAAGCATTGATTTACATCAAGGCAATGCTGCTCTCCACTGACAGTCTGGCCCACTGTGACCTAGTCCTTCCCACCATCAGAGCAGTGGATGGTTTGTCCACATGCCTGGTAGCGGTCCTTTTCAAGGAACAACTGGGTGGAAGTCACTGCCTTGTGTACTACCTGTGCAGAGGGTTGTTTGACATAAGAGATGAGGTACGCAATCAAGAAGCAAGCCCTTACAGTCATATAGGCATGCAAAACGTTTTCAGACTATATCATCGGCCTCAAGGTTACAATTGAAATGGACCACAAGCCACGAGTCTCCTTACTGGGTGAGGATGAGTTAGTTAAGATGCCTCCCAGAATCCTGAGGTTTCCCCTGCATCTCATGAGGTTCATAGATACATATAGACACATCGATACATAGAAGATAGGAGCAGGGGGAGGCATTTTGGCCCTATGAGCCTCCTCCGTCATTTATCACGATCATGGCTGATCATCCAACCCACTAGCCTAATCCTGCTTTCTCCCCATAGCCTTTGATCCCATTCTCCCCAAGTGCTATATCTTGCCGTCTCTTGAATATATTCACCAAAGGAATCAGGGGTTACGGGGAGAAGGCAGGAGGATGGGGATGAGAAACACATCAGCCATGATTGAATGGCGGAGCAGAGTCGAAGAGCCGAATGGCCTAATTCTGCTCCGATATCTTATGGTCTTATGGCTTACTGGTTGGTAAACATCCAAGGTAAAAACCAGACAACAGCAGACATATTTTCAAGGGCTACAATGAGCCTCCTAACAAAGCAGGATGTCAAAAGCATCAAACAACTGGAAGCATTCTCCCAATTGACAAGGAGATGCCTGCTAGCGACCACGATTAAATACCAACTGATCCACAAATGCATGATGAGGAGTGTGCTCGCATCCGCAGATACTGCCAAGAAGGATGGCTTTAGCATAGACCACAGGGACCAAGAAAACCTGGTTCAAACAACAAAAGCACATCATGATTACAGATGACTCCCTAGTCCACACTGAGTATCTAGTCACCCCAGTGTCCCTGCTGCTAGAGATCCTTCAAAAAATACATCAGGGCCACCTGGGCATTACCCAATGCAGAGCATAGGCCAAATCCAGTCTGTTAACCAGGCATTTCCTTTTTTAAAAATAATATTTTATTAAGGTTTTGAAAATTTTTATAACAGTAACAAAAACAATAACATCAACATGGTAAAATAAACACTTACCCCCCACAGCCCAATCTTCACACACCTCAACCATACAACAACAATCCCCCCCCCCCCATGGAATACTGCATCTGCTGACATTCCCCGAGAAAGTCGACGACCGGCTGCCACCTCCGGGTGAACCCTACCATTGACCCTCTTAAGGCAAACTTTATTTTCTCAAGACTGAGAAACCCAGCTATGTCACTAACCCAGGTCTCTACACTTGGGGGCTTTGAGTCCCTCCACATTAACAAGATCCGTCTCCGGGCTACCAGGGAGGCAAAGGCCAGGACGTCGGCCTCTTTCGCCGCCTGAACTCCCGGATCTTCCGACACTCCAAAGATCGCTATCGCTACCCCCGGACTCGGCAGCACCCGTGTTTTTAGCACCGTGGACATTGCCTTAGCAAAACCCTGCCAAAACCCTCTAAGCTTCGGGCATGCCCAAAACATGTGGACATGATTTGCTGGGCTTCCCGCGCACCTCGCACACCTATCCTCTATCCCGAAAAACGTGCTCATCCTAGCCACTATCATGTGTGCTCAGTGGACTACCTTAAACTGTATCAGGCTAAGCCTGGCGCATGGTGAGGAGGTCTCTGCTTAGGGTATCCGACCATAGACCCGTCTCTATCTCTCCTCCTAGCTCGTCCTCCCACTTGCCCTTAAGCTCCTCCACCGGAGTTTCCTCTGCCTCTGAAAGCTCCTGGTGAATATCCGATTCCTTCCCCTCTCCCACCCAGGTACTGGAGACTACTCTATCCTGTATCCCCCGTGGCGGCAGCAGCGGAAAGGCCGGCACCTGTTTTCTCAGGAAGTCTCGCACCTGCAAATACCGAAAACCATTCCCTGCTGGCAATTTAAATTTATCTTCCAAAGCTTTCAAGCTGGGAAAGCGCCCGTCTATAAATAGACCCCCCATCCTTCTAATTCCTGCCCTCTGCCAACTCCGTAACCCGCCATCTAGCCTTCCCGGTACAAACCTGTGGTTGTTATAAATCGGGGTACAAATCGATGCTTCTCCACTCTCTTATATCTCCTCCACTGCCTCCAGATCCTCAAAGCCACCACTACCACCAGACTTGTGGAGTATCGGGCCGGTGAGAACGGCAGAGGTGCTGTTACCAGTGCTCCCAGACTGATGTCTTTACATGACGCCGCCCCCATCCGCTCCCATGCCGACCCCTCCCCCACTACCCACTTCCTGATCATGGCTTTATTAGCCGCCCAGTAGTAATTGCAGAAGTTCGGCAGCACCAACCCACCCTCCCCCCGACTGCGTTCCAGCAACACTTTCTTCATTCGTGGGGTTTTACTCGCCCACACAAAGCCCAAAATAATCTTCTTCACCCACTTGAAAAAGGCCTTAGGGATGAAGATTGGGAGGCACTGAAAGACAAACAGAAATGTGGAGAGGACCGTCATTTTCACGGTCTGTACCCTCCCCGCCAGTGATAGCGGGAGCATGTCCCATCTCTTCAAGTCCCCTTCCATTTGTTCTACCGACCGGGATAGGTTCAACTTGTGTAGTACCTCCCATTTCCGGGCCACATGGATTCCCAGCTATTGAAAGATCTTCTCTACCATTCTAAGCGGCAGCTCTCCCAGTCACTTCTCCTGCCCTCTTGCCTGGATCGCAAACATCTCGCTTTTCCCCTTGTTCAATTTATATCCCAAAAAATTGCCAAATTCCCCCAAGATTCGCATTACTTCCCCCATCCCCTCCAACGGGTCCGAAATGTACAAAAGCAGGTCATCTGCGTAGAGCGAGACCCGGTACTCCACGCCCCCCCCCCCCCCCCCCCGCCCCCCTGCCGAACCAGCCCTTTCCAGTTCTTGGAGGCTCTTAATGCCATGGCCAATGGCTCTATGGCCAGAGCAAACAGTAACGGGGCGAGGGGGCACCCTTGCCTCGTCCCTCGGTGTAGTTCCCTGACCTCAGCCAGTTTGTACGCACACTCGCTACTGGTGCCTGATAGAGCAACCGCACCCAGTCAATAAAGCCCTCACCAAACCCAAACCTTCCCAGCGCACAGGTAATTCCACTCCACCCGATCAAAAGTCTTCTCTGCGTCCAGCGCTACCACCACCTCTACCTCCTCTCCTACTGAGGGCATCATAATAACATTTAGAAGCCTTCGAACATTGGCCTCGAGTTGCCTGCCCTTAACAAATCCCGTCTGGTCTTCCCCTATCATCCCTGGGACACAGTCCTCTGTCTTTGTGGCCAGTATCTTAGCCAGCAGTTTGGCATCCACATTCAGTAGAGAAATCGGCATGTATGACTCGCATTGCTCCGGATCCTTCTGCCGTTTCAAGATCAATGAAATCGAGGCCTGCAACATTTTTGGGGGGAGGACTCCCTTCTCTCTTGCTTCATTAAATATATTAAATACCTCTTATAGAATTCCACTGGGTAGCCGTCAGGCCCCGGGGCTTTGCTCGACTGCATGCCCTCCAGCCCCTTGAGTATTTCCTCAATCTCAATTGGGGCTCCCAGCCCCTCCACCAGGTCCTCCTCCACCCTCGGGAACGTCAACTGATCAAGAAACTGCCTCATCTCCTCCACCCCAGCCGGGGGTTCCGACTCATATAATTTACTATAAAAGTCCTTAAACACCTCGTTCACCCCCGCTGGGTTCAGGACAGGATTACTGTCTCTACTCTTTACTTTACCTATCTCCCTGGCCGCCTCCCTTTTCCTCAGCTGGTGCTCCAACATTCTGCTTGCCTTTTCCCTGTACTCATAGATCGCTCCCCTTGCCTTCCTCAACTGTTCCACTGCTTTCCCTGTAGTCAACAGCCCAAACTCCGCCTGTAACCTCCGCCGCTCCCTCAGTAGCCCCGCATCCGGGTCTCCGAGTATCTCTTGTCCACCTAGAGTATCTCCTCCATTAATCTATCCCTCTCAGCCCGTTCCACCTTTTCTCTGTGGGCCCGTATCGAGATTCATTCTCCTCTGACTACTGCCTTCAAAGCTTCCCAGACCGTCGCTGCAGAGACCTCCCCTGAATCATTTGTTTCCAGGTAGTTCTGGATGGACGTGTTAACCCGCCCACAGACATCCTCATCTGCTAGCAACCCCACATCCAGTCTCCACAGTGGGCGTTGCCCTCTCTCCACACTAACCCATAGTGTGGGCATGATCCGACACTGCAAATGCCGAGTACTCAGTATCCACCACCTTCGGTATTAGCGCCCTGCTCAGAACAAAAAAGTCGATGCGAGAGTATATCTTGTGGACATGTGAAAAAAAGAAAAACTCCTTCGTCCTCGGCCGTGCAAACCTCCATGGATCTACTCCCCCCATCTGTTCCATAAAACCCTTCAATTCCTTTACCGCAGCCGGCCTCCTCCCTGTCCTGGGTTTTGACCGATCCAATTCCGGATCAATGACTGTGTTGAAGTCCCCTCCCATGATTAGATTATTTGTCTCTAAGTCTGGGATATTGCCTAACACCCGCCTCATAAATTCCACGTCGTCCTAATTCGGAGCATATATGTTCACAAGTACCACTTGCACCACCTCCAACTTCCCACTCAACATTATGTACCTACCCCGCTTGTCTGACACGATTCTCCCTGCCTCAAAGAACAAAGAACAAAGAAATGTACAGCACAGGAACAGGCCCTTCGGCCCTCCAAGCCCCTGCCGACCATCTGCCCGACTAAACTACAATCTTCTACACTTCCTGGGTCCGTATCCTTCTATTCCCATCCTATTCATATATTTGTCAAGATGCCCCTTAAATGTCCCTATCGTCCCTGCTTCCACTACCTCCTCCGGTAGCGAGTTCCAGGCACCCACTACCCTCTGCGTAAAAAACTTGCCTCGTACATCTACTCTAAACCTTGCCCCTCTCACCTTAAACCTATGCCCCCTAGTAATTGACACCTCTACCCTGGGGAAAAGCCTCTGACTATCCACTCTGTCTATGCCCCTCATAATTTTGTATACCTCTATCAGGTCGCCCCTCAACCTCCTTCGTTCCAGTGAGAACAAACCAAGTTTATTCAATCGCTCCTCATAGCTAATGCCCTCCATACCAGGCAACATTCTGGTAAATCTCTTCTGCACCCTCTCTAAAGCCTCCACATCCTTCTGGTAGTGTGGCGACCAGAATTGAACACTATACTCCAAGTGTGGCCTAACTAAGGTTCTATACAGCTGCAACATGACTTGCCAATTCTTATACTCAATGCCCCGGCCAATGAAGGCAAGCATGCCGTATGCCTTCTTGACTACCTTCTCCACCTGTGTTGCCCCTTTCAATGACCTGTGGACCTGTACTCCTAGATCTCTTTGACTTTCAATACTCTTGAGGGTTCTACCATTCACTGTATATTCCCTACCTGCATCAGACCTTCCAAAATGCATTACCTCACATTTGTCCGGATTAAACTCCATCTGCCATCTCTCCGCCCAAGTCTCCAGACAATCTAAATCCTGCTGTATCCTCCGACAGTCCTCATCGCTATCCGCAATTCCACCAACCTTTGTGTCGTCTGCAAACTTACTAATCAGACCAGTTACATTTTCCTCCAAATCATTTATATATACTGCAAAGAGCAAAGGTCCCAGCACTGATCCCTGTGGAACACCACTGGTCACAGCCCTCCAATTAGAAAAGCATCCCTCCATTGCTACTCTCTGCCTTCTATGGCCTAGCCAGTTCTGTATCCACCTTGCCAGCTCACCCCTGATCCCGTGTGACTTCACCTTTTGTACTAGTCTACCATGAGGGACCTTGTCAAAGGCCTTACTGAAGTCCATATAGACAACATCTACTGCCCGACCTGCATCAATCATCTTAGTGACCTCCTCGAAAAACTCTATCAAGTTAGTGAGACACGACCTCCCCTTCACAAAACCATGCTGCCTCTCACTAATACGTCCATTTGCTTCCAAATGGGAGTAGATCCTGTCTCGAATAATTCTCTCCAGTAATTTCCCTACCACTGAAGTAAGGCTCACCGGCCTGTAGTTCCCGGGATTATCCTCGCTACCCTTCTTAAACAGAGGAACAACATTGGCTATTCTCCAGTCCTCCAGGACATCCCCTGAAGACAGCGAGGATCCAAAGATTTCTGTCAAGGCCTCAGCAATTTCCTCTCCAGCCTCCTTCAGTATTCTGGGGTAGATCCCATCAGGCCCTGGGGACTTATCTACCTTAATATTTTTTAAGACACCCAACACCTCGTCTTTTTGGATCACAATGTGACCCAGGCTATCTACACCCCCTTCTCCAGACTCAACATCTACCAATTCCTTCTCTTTGGTGAATACTGATGCAAAGTATTCATTTAGTACCTCGCCCATTTCCTCTGGCTCCACACATAGATTCCCTTGCCTATCCTTCAGTGGGCCAACCCTTTCCCTGGCTACCCTCTTGCTTTTTATGTACGTGTAAAAAGCCTTGGGATTTTCCTTAACCCTATTTGCCAATGACTTTTCGTGACCCCTTCTAGCCCTCCTGACTCCTTGCTTAAGTTCCTTCCTACTTTCCTTATATTGCACGCAGGCTTTGTCTGTTCCCAGCCTTTTAGCCCTGACAAATGCCTCCTTTTTCTTTTTGACGAGGCCTACAATATCACTCGTCATCCAAGGTTCCCGAAAATTGCCGTATTGATCTTTCTTCCTCACAGGAACATGCCGGTCCTGTATTCCTTTCAACTGCCACTTGAAAGCCTCCCACATGTCAGATGTTGATTTGCCCTCAAACATCCGCCCCCAATCTATGTTCTTCAGTTCCCGCCTAATATTGTTATAATTAGCCTTCCCCCAATTTAGCACATTCATCCTCGGACCACTCTTATCCTTGTCCACCAGTACTTTAAAACTTACTGAATTGTGGTCACTGTTACCGAAATGCTCCCCTACTGAAACATCTACCACCTGGCCAGGCTCATTCCCCAATACCAGGTCCAGTACCGCCCCTTCCCTAGTTGGACTGTCTACATATTGTTTTAAGAAGCCCTCCTGGATGCTCCTTACAAACTCCGCCCCGTCTAAGCCCCTGGCACTAAGTGAGTCCCAGTCAATATTGGGGAAGTTGAAGTCTCCCATCACCACAACCCTGTTGTTTTTACTCTTTTCCAAAATCTGTCTACCTATCTGCTCCTCTATCTCCCGCTGGCTGTTGGGAGGCCTGTAGTATACCCCCAACATTGTGACTGCACCCTTCTTATTCCTGATCTCTACCCATATAGCCTCACTGCCCTCTGAGGTGTCCTCTCGCAGTACAGCTGTGATATTCTCCCGAACAAGTAGCGCAACTCCACCTCCCTTTTTACATCCCCCTCTATCCCGCCTGAAACATCTAAATCCTGGAATGTTTAGCTGCCAATCCTGCCCTTCCCTCAACCAGGTCTCTGTAATGGCAACAACATCATAGTTCCAAGTACTAATCCAAGCTCTAAGTTCATCTGCCTTACCCGTAATGCTCCTTGCATTAAAACATATGCACTTCAGGCCACCAGACCCGCTGTGTTCACCAACTTCTCCCCGTCTGCTCTGCCTCAGAGTCACACTGTCCCTATTCCCTAGTTCTCCCTCAATGCTCTCACCTTCTGACCTATTGCTCCCGTGCCCACCCCCCTGCCATACTAGTTTAAACCCTCCCGTGTGACACTAGCAAACCTCGCGGCCAGGATATTTATGCCTCTCCGGTTTAGATGCAACCCGTCCTTCTTATACAGGTCACACCTGCCCCGGAAGAGCTCCCAGTGGTCCAGATAATGGAAACCCTACCTCCTACACCAGCTGTTTAGCCACGTGTTTATCTGCTCTACCTTCCTATTTCTAGCCTCACTGGCACGTGGCACAGGGAGTAATCCCGAGATTACAACCCTCGAGGTCCTGTCTTTTAACTTTCTGCCTAGCTCCCTGAACTCTTGCTGCAGGACCTCATGCCCCTTCCTGCCTATGTCGTTAGTACCAATATGTACAATGACCTCTGCCTGTGTGCTCTCCCCCTTCAGGATGCCCTCTACCCGTTCGGAGACATCCTGGACCCTGGCACCAGGGAGGCAACATACCATCCTGGAGTCTCTTTCACGTCCACAGAAGCGCCTATCTGTGCCCCTGACTATAGAGTCCCCTATTACTATTACTCTTCTGCGCTTTGACCCTCCCTTCTGAACATCAGAGCCAGCCGTGGTGCCACTGCTCTGGCTGCTGCTGTTTTCCCCTGATAGGCTATCCCCCCCGACAGTATCCAAAGGGGTATATCTGTTCGAGAGGGGGACAACCACAGGGGATTCCTGCACTGACTGCCTGCCCTTTCTGGTGGTCACCCATTTCTCTGCCTGCACCTTGGGTGTGACCACATTTACATAACTGCGATCTATGACGCTTTCCGCCACCTGCATGCTCCTAAGTGCATCCAATTGCTGCTCCAACCGAACCATGCGGTCTGTGAGGAGCTCCAGTTGGGTGCACTTTCTGCAGATGAAGCCATCCGGGACGCTGGAAGCCTCCCGGACCTGCCACATCTCACAGTCAGAGCACAGCACCCCTCTAACTGACATTGCCTCGAATGCCACTTGTTTGTTGATCAAGATCGCTACGCCCCCTGGTCTTTGAGTCCAGTCCTGAGTGGAACACTTGGCTAACCCACTCCTTCCTCAATCTCATCTGGTCTGTAACCTTTAGGTGTGTCTCTTGTAGCATTGCCACGTCTGCCTTCAGTTCCCTCAAATGCGCGAACACGCGAGCCCTCTTGACCGGCCCATTCAGTCCTCTCACATTCCATGTGATCAGCCTGGACGGGGTGCTTCCAACCCCCCCTGCCAACTAGCCATCACCCTTTTTAGGCCAGCCTCGAGCTCGCGCCTTCCACTTCCTCGAGTCCCCACTCGGGCTGTCGCCATTCCCGACCTCCCATTTGTCCCCTAGTAACAGTTCCTCCCCCATCAGCAAAGCAGCTCCCACCCCCCCCCCCCACTCCCCCCCCCCAGCAACAACACTAAAAACCCAATCCCTCAAGTCAAGCTCCAGCTTAACACCTGTCCACCCCCACTGCGCTTCCGAGAGTCAGCTGACCCATGCTGACTCAATAGCTCCCGCCCTTGGCACCAAGCAGTCTGTCTCCCTATTGTACTCTCCTCTCTCCCCTCCCCCCCCCACATGAATAAACATTTTAAAAGCATCACATTACCTAGTAAACAAACAACAGAAAAAAAAAGTGAAGAAACAATCACTTCAGAAAAAAAGTCACCCAAAAAGCAGAACTAAATTCAAAGCACATCCCCCCCCTAACAAGGTCCCTGCAAGACAGATTAACCTTTAACCATCCACACAGCCCATTATTTCACATAGAGCTATGTAAATTTTTACAATCCAGCACCACAAATCACTGCCACAGTACTTCTCCAAGGCTTAAGTGTCTTTTAATTCACCTACAGCTTTATTTCTTTAATAAACGTCCATACTTCACCTGGCGTTTCAAAGTAGAAGTCCCGTTCCTCATGTGTGACCTACAGATGGGCTGGGTACAGTATCCCAAACTTCACCCCCGTCTTAAAGAGGGCCGTTTTTGCCCGATTGAACCCAGCTCGCCTCTTGGCCAAATCCGCTCCCACGTCCTGATAAATGCGCAACTCACAGTTCTCCCACTTGCTGCTCCGTTCTTTCTTGGCCCACCGCAAAAAGTGTCCATGAAACAGTGAAAACGTACCACCATGGCCCTTGACGGTTCGTTCGCTCTGGGCTTCCTCGTGAGGGCTCCGTGTGCTCTGTCCAGTTCCAGGGGCCGAGGGAACGCCTCAGCCGCCATCAACTTCTCCAACATGTCCGTCACGTAGGCCCTCGCATCCGATCCCTCACTGCCTTCAGGGAGGCCACCAATTCTGAGATTCTGGCTCCTGGACCTATTCTCCAGGTCCTAATGCTTCTCCTGCATTCTTTTCTGGCGGTCGTTCATCATTCCCACCTTGCTTTCCAGCACGGTTATATACTCCTCTTGCTCGGACAACTTTTGTTCGACCTCCTGGATCGCTCTCCTGTGGGTTTCCTGATTCTGAACCACTTGATCAATCGAAGCCTTAATTGGGTTCAGCTTGTCCTTCTTCAGCTTGGCGAAGTAATCCTCGAAAAACTTCACCAGCTGCCCCGTCGACCACTGTGCCGTCTCCCGCCCTTGCCCTCCGCCATGCTGTCCCGTGTTACCAGCTCTGCTTGCATCTCCCTTATAGGACTTTGTCGTCTCACACGGCCACTTCTGGCCCAATTCTCCATACACCGGAGGGGGATTTCTCCTTACTGTCTCACTCTTCACTGCTTTATCCCATAAAATCCGAAAATAAACGGGGGGAAAAGGTACAAAAGTCCGTTACAGGCGGGAGCTATCAAATGTGCGACCAACCCCTCCATGGCTGCCACCGGAAGTCCGTCACCAGGCATTTCCAAGGCGATTGATGGCACCCTTGCAAATTTCCAGATGTTTGCATTGCAGGACCAAAGAGAGCCCCTCAACCCCATACAATTCCATATAAGGCCAAGGGAGGGGCTGAGCATTAACTTGTTCATCTTTTTTTTTAATAAACAATTTTATTGAGGTATTTTTGGCTTTGTAAACAGTTACAGTGTACAGTAATGTGCAAATATCAACACAACGCAGAAACATAGTGCAAAAGACCACTCCTCTCTCATAAACAGTACCCGCCTATTTATCCCTCCTATTCTACTCTAATCTACATCCCCCCCCCCCAGCTGACATTTAATTCCCCCCTTCAGGCGAACCATAATACAGATCCTCTGAAAGCGAACTTAATGTTTTCCAGCCCTAAAAAGCTCGACATGTCCGAGAGCCATGCTTCGGTCTTTGGGGGCTTTGAGTCCCTCCATGCCAGCAGTATACGTCGCCGGGCTACAAGGGAAGCAAAGGCCAAGACGTCGGCCTCCCTCTCTTCAAGGACCCCCGGGTCTTCCGAGACCCCAAAAATTGCCACCACTGGACTCATCACCATCCTAGTTTTCAGTACCTGGGACATGACGTCCGCAAATCCATCCCAGTTTTGAGCATGCCCAGAACATGTGGATTCGCTGATCCTCCCGCACACCTAGCACATTTATCCTCCACACCAAAAAACCCACTCATCCGGGCCACCGTCATGTGGGCCCGGTGGACGACCTTGAACTGAATCAGGCTGAGCCTAACACATGTTACAGTTGGATTTACCCTACTCAGGGCTTCCGCCCATACTCCCTCCTCTATCTCCTCGCTGAGTTTCTCCTCCCACTTGAGCTTCAGTTCCTCTGTCTGGGACTCTTCCCCTTTCATAAGTTCACAGTAAATATCCGAGACTTTCCCCTCTCCTATCTCTCCCCTAGACACTACTCCGTCCTGGATCCCATTTGGCGGGAGGCGTGGGAAGGATGGGACCTGTCTACGTATGAAGTCACGCGCTTGCAAGTACCGAAAGTCATTCCCTCTGACTAGTCCGAATTTCTCCTCCAAGGCCCTCATGATCGAGAAGCACCCCCCCAAGAACATATCGCCCATCTTTCCCACCCCCGCCCGCCGCCACGCTCAGAATCCACCATCCATACTCCCAGGGACGAATCAGTGGTTGTCGCATATCGGAGACCAGACCGATGCTCCCACCTCCCGTACATGCTTCCTCCACTGGCCCCAGATCCGCAGGGCTGCCACCACTACCAGGCTGGTGGAGTACCTGGCCGGCGGGAGCAGTAGGGGGGCTGTGACCAGGGCTGCCAAACTGGTGCCCCTGCACGCAGCCGCCTCCACTCGTCCCCAAATGAACCCCGTACCCACCATCCAACTCCTTACCATGGCTATGATGGCCACCCAGTAGTAGTTGCTGAGGTTCGGCAGTGCCAGCGCCCCCCCTCGTTACGGTTCCTCTCAAGCATCACTTTCTTCACCTGCGGGGACTTCCCCGCCCAGACAAAGCCCATAATAATCTTGTTGACCCTTTTGAAGAAGGACCGCGGATGAAAATCGGGAGGCACTGAAAAATAAACCGGAATCTTGGGAGGATTGTCATCTTTACCGTCTGCACTCTCCCCGCAAGTGACAGCGGGAGTGCATCCCATCTCCTGAACTCGCTCTTCATTTGTTCCACCACTCTAGTCAGATTTAGCTTGTGCAGCCTGCCCAGTCTCGTGCCACCTGTATCCCTAAGTATCGGAAACTTTCTCCGACCATCCTAAATGGCAGCCCCTTCAACCTGTTCTCCTGGCCCCTCACCTGCACTACAAACATCTCACTCTTAGCCATGTTCAGTTTGTACCCTGAAAACCTGCCAAATTCTCTCAATATTCCTAGTATATTGTCCATCCCAGCCAGCGGGTCCGATACGTACAGGAGCAGGTTGTCCGCGTACAGCGATACCCTGTGTTCCACCCCTCCCCTAGTCAAGCTCTGATCGGGGCCCCCAGTCCGTCTACCAGCCCCCTACCCACTTATGGGAAGGTCAGGCCGTCTAAGAAACACTTCATATCCTCCGGCTCCCCAGGAGGTTCCGAGGTACAGAGCTTGCTGTAAAACTCTCGAAACACCCTGTTCAGTCCTGACGGGACATCCACTCTGTTCACCATACTGTCCACTACCCTGCCTATTTCTTTGGCCGCCTCCTTCCTCCTGAGTTGCTCCGCAAGCATTCTATTAGCTTTCTCCCCATGCTCATAGACCACATCCTTTGCCTTCCTGAGTTGTTCCACTGCCTTGCTCGTGGACAACACTCCCAACTCGGCCTGCAGTCTCCGTCTATCTCTAAGTAGGTCCACCCTCGGGGCCTCTGCGTATTCCCTATCTGTCCGGTGGATCTCCTTGACCAGTCTGTCCATCTCCGCTCTGTCCATTCGATCTCTGTGGGCCCGAATTGAAATCAGCTCCCCCCTTACCACCGCCTTCAGCACCTCCCACAGGGTCACTGCTGAGACTTTGTCTGTGTCATTAACCTGCAGGTAGTCCTGCATGGACTTCCGCAGTCTCTCGCACACCCCCTCCTCCGCTAGCAATCCCACGTCCAACCTCCATTGCTGGCACTGGTAGCTCCCTTTGCAGACCTGCAGATCAACCCAGTGTGGGGCATGATCCGAGATGGTGATCGCTGAGTACTCCGTATTTTTTACCCCGCCTACACAATCCCTACTCATGATGAAAAAATCGATTCTAGAGTTTACTTTATGAACATGAGAGTAGAACGAATATTCCCTTCCCGTCGGCCGTCTGGCTCTCCATGGGTCTACCCCCTACCCCCCCCCCCCCCCTTACCCCCATCTGCTCCATGGAGCATATACATTCACCAGGAGTACCCTCACCCCCTCAAGCGTACCCCGGACCATAAGAAATCTACCACCTCCGTCTGCAATTGTGCCCTCCGCCTCAAATTGAACCCGCTTATTGATCATGATTGCCATCCCCCTGGACTTAGAGTCCAAGCCTGAGTGGAAGACCTGGCTAATCCAGCCCTTCCTTAGTCTGGTCTGGTCAGTCACTTTGAGATGTGTCTCCTGCAGCATAATTACGTCCGCCTTTAGAGCCCGCAAATGCGCGAACGCACACGCGGCCTCTTAACTGGCCCGTTTAGTCCTCTGACATTCCAGGTGATCAGCCTGGTTAGAGGGCACCTGCCCCCTTCCCCCTTGCCGATCAACCATCCCCCTTCTTGGGCCCGCCCCCAGCCCATGTGCCGCGCCCCTCCCAGTTTGCCTCCTGGTAGCTCCCACCCCCGACCACCACTCTGTTACCTACTTTAGATCCCTCCCATGTCAGCAAAATAACTTCCCCCCTCTCCCCCTTAGCAACAACACCCCTCTGTAACCCGACCCCTGCCATGTACTGGCTGTATGCATCCCCCCCCCCACCTGACTCCCTTGACTAGCTTCCTGCTAGCCCGGTAACTCATCCCTCTGGCGCCCACTTGTCTCGCTCCCATTGTTCCCCCGAGCTCATCCCCCCACCCATCCATACCCATCCCCCTGATGTGTCCTGCTCGAGCAGTCTCCCTGCAGTGAGGGAGTTCAAACAAAAAACAAGGGCAATCAAACAAAGACCCGAGACCGCTCCAGCTGTAATGCTGTTCCAGTTCTGTAAACAGATGAGTGATACCGATCACCCCTTTCTGCGCATTAATAATAAAAACACACAGCAACACATTACCCGCGTCAACCCCCTAGCTCCAATACCTTTAACCCCCATTGCTTCCCGGCCAAATTTCTGTTACGTTGGAAGCTCCAAAATGAGAAAAACACAAAGAAAAAGCAAAAAGACAACCCAAAAGAGAGAAGGGGCACCCGTCACCCCCCCCCTCGCTTATTGTACCCATAGGCAGCGAAACGGAAAACAGAAACTGCAAAGTACCTGTGAAGCAACAAAAAATATAAAGTCAGTCCAAGAAAACTAGAAGTCCCACAGACAATAATACTCAGACTCTGACTTTGGTCCATGGGCCCTCAGTTTGACACCAGCCCCTGATCCTTTGCGAACTCCATCGCCTCATCGGGGTCCATAAAGTAGTAATGCTGGTTCTGGTGCGTGACCCAAAGCCACGCCAGGAAAAGCAGGCCGAACTTCATTTGCTTTTTGAACAAAATCTCTTTAATTCTTTTAAAGGCTGCTCGCCACCTGGCCACCTCCTGACTTAGGTCTTGGTAAATGCGCAGGACATTGTCGTTCCATGTACAGCTCTTCGTACTCTTTGCCCACTGAAGGACCCGCTCCTTGTCTGTGAACCTGTGGAACCTGACCACTACTGGTCGGGGGGGGGGGGCCTATCGCGGCTGCCTCACCTGCACCCTGTGTGCCCCGTCCAGCTCCAGCGGTCGCGGAAAGGAGTTAGCCCCTATCAGCTGCTGCAACAGGTCGGCCACAAACGTCGTGGCGTCCGCTCCTTCTGGGAGGCCAATAATTCTCAAATTTTGTCTGCGGGCTCTGTTTCCCAGGTTTTCAATTCTGTCAAGCAGCCTTCTCTGTCGCTCCTTCAACCCATCTATCTCTATTGCAGTGATCGGTTGTGTGTCCGCGTGTTCCTCCACCGCCTGCTCCAGCTCCTTGACCTTTTTGTCCTGGGCCTCTAGCCTTTGGTTCACTTGCTCCACCGCTTTCTGCAGCGATTCTAAGTTATCCCGCTTCAAGTCTTTAAAACTTCCTTTTATGACCTGCAGCATATTGTCCAGCGCTGCTTGGATCGTCTGGTCCGTGGTCCGGTCAGCCATCTTTGGTCCCGGGTCAGCTCCCACACCACTTTGTCTCTGCCCTTTCTTTTCCTACTTTCGCTGCTTTCTGCTCTTCCTTGTTTCCATACAGCTCCGCACACTCAGTCAGCAACTTTGTGGCCGTCTTTTCTAGCGCTCAAAAGCTCCGAAAAGTCGGGAAACCAGGTCCAAAAAGCCAGCCGGAGTGAGAGCCACCGAATGTGCGACTCACTCCTTCATAGCCGCCACCGGAAGTGACTTGTTCATCTTCAAGAGCAAATCATTCCTTATAGTCGTGGACTAGTTCTCCAGATGGGTTTAGGTGAAGCAACCAAATATGACTATCACAGAGGCAGTATTTAAGGCACGATAAAAGATATTTGTGAGTCATGGCATCACGGATGAGATTGTGTCTGATAGCGGCCCACAATTTTCAAATTAGTTTGCGCACTTCACCACCTCATCTGGCTTCTACCACCGCACCAGCTCCTTGAGATAACCACACTGAAGTGGGGAGGCTGAAAGAGGAGTCCGTACAGTAAGAAGCTTCCTAAAAAGGAATAAGGACTTCCCCACAGCATTGCTCACATTCAAGCCCAATACATTACAATGAGGTCTGGCCTCATCCAAACTCTTGATGGGCAGTAAACTCCACACACAATTTCCAATTCTGTGTAAAAAATATAGTTGTAACCAAGAATTACTGGGACATCCAAGCAAAAGAGCACATTGCAGGCATAAGCAAGGTTCCACCTATATGAAAAGGTACCGCAACAGACACATGCTGCAATTACAATATCTGAAAAATGCTGAAATCCGATCCACACTTGGCCCCAAGCATTTCGGATGATTAAAGGCCACAAGAGAAGGCAAAGTCATCAGAAAGAGTGAAGAGCAACCTCGCTCCTACCTGGTTGGTACTACAGAGTCTGCAGAGGGATTTGGATAGTTTAAGTGAATGGGCTAGGGTCTGGCAGATGGAATACAATGTTGACAAATGTGAGGTTATCCATTTTGGTAGGAATACCAGCAAAATGGATTATTATTTAAATGATGAAATATTAAAACATGCTGCTGTGCAGAGGGACCTGGGTGTGCTGGTGCATGAGTCGCAAAAAGTTGGTTTACAGGTGCAACAGGTGATTAAGAAGGCGAATGGAGTTTTATCCTTCTTTGCTTGCGGGATGGAGGTTAAGACTAGGGAGGTTATGCTGCAATTGTATAAGGTGTTAGTGAGGCCACACCTGGAGTATTGTGTTCAGTTTTGGTCTCCTTACTTGAGAAAGGACGTACTGGCACTGGAGGGTGCGCAGAGTAGATTCACTAGGTTAATCCCAGAGTTGAGGGGGTTGGGTTACAAGGAGAGGTTGAGTAGACTGGGACTGTACTCGTTGGAATTTAGAAGGATGCAGGGAGATCTTATAGAAACATACAAAATTATGAAGGGAATAGATAGGATAGATACGGGCAGGTTGTTTCCACTGGCGAGTGAAAGCAGAACTAGGGTGCATAGCCTCAAAATAAGGGAAAGTAGATTTAGGATTGAGTTTAGGAGGAATTTCTTCACCCAAAGGGTTGTGAATCTATGGAATTCCCTGCCCAGTGAAGCAGTTGAGGCTCCTTCATTAAATGTTTTCAAGATAAAGATAGATAGTTTTTTGAAGAACAAAGGAATAAAGGGTCATGTTGTTTGGGCGGGAAAGTGGAGCTGAGTCCACAAAAGATGAGCCATGATCTCATTGAATGGTGGAGCAGGCTCGAAGAGCCAGATGACCTACTCCTGCTCCAAGTTCTTATGTTCTTATGTTCTTACAGTGGGCACATTCAGGAGAAACAAGAGGAGTCTCCTCCCCAACCCTAGACTATCCATCGACACTGTGCAATTGAAAGATAGAGGAACATACCCAGATGCCAGAACAACCCCAAACCACAGGAAGAACCAGTGAGACAGAGCCTATCTCCTCAAACAGCCATGCAAAATAGATATGAGAGGGTTATATGGCTTCCAGAGTGCATGAAGCTTTGAATTCATGGACTTGAAAATGTGAGATGGAGTAGTGATGATGTAGTCATGATAATAAAGATGTATGATAGTATCAGCAATGTAAGGCAAAAGATAAACTATGATCACTTTAAATACATTGGCTAAAACTTGGGGAGGTGTAGTTCATGGGTCCGGTACATACAGCATTAATGTGGGTTTGAGTACAGTACTACCCACACAGTGATGTAAGAAAGCACATGATCCATACCCAGGATCAGTTGAGTGTTGGTCAGAGCTGTGTATATCACTAAGCATGGAGACAACTCCTAGATTGGACACTTTACTGTATATTTAGAAGAACAGGTTGAGCATCCCTTATCCGAAATTCTGAACACCGGAAAATCCGGAAACCTGCACTTTTTTTCTAGCGCCGATATGATGCCATGAATGGAAAATCCCACAAGGCTCCTGGGTGATGCGCAGTTCCCAACATGTGCCGCACATGTGTAGTTCCCAACATTCCACACATGCTTAATTCCCAAAGCGCGCCGCACATGTGCAGTTCCCAATGTGAGTTGTAGCTGCGCAGTATATTCCAATATCTGAAAAATGCTGAAATCCCATCCACACTTGGCCCCAAGCATTATGGATAAGGGATGCTCAATCCGTAGTTCCAAGTGTCACAAAAGACTTGCAATTAACCTATGTATGACTACGAAGACATTTCATTGTGGTGATATACATCACTGTAAGTACACAGAGGGTTAATGTACATACACTACACCTAGCTAGACACTAGAGGGAACACCAGAGACATGACACACAGGCAGTCAACCAATAGGTCAGTAAGATAGGACATGACCAATGGGCAGTCACGATACACACAGAGGTGACACTACCACAGGAGGGCATTACACCAACCCATATAAAAGGACACATCACACATGCTCAGTCTCTTTCGGGGGACGGCTCGGGGGAGGGGGGACGGCTCGGGGGGGGGAATGGCTCGGGGGAGGGGGGGCGGCTCGGGGGAGGGGGTTGCGGCTCAGGGGAGGGGGGGGCGGCTCGGGGGAGGGGGGGCGGCTCGGGGAGGGGTGGCGGCTCGGGGAGGGGAGGGGGATGGCTCGAGGGGGGGGGGGGGCGGCTCGGGGGAGGGGGGGGGAACGGCAGAAAAGAAAAAAAAAAGGATTATGCTGTGGCCTGACACCAAGAGACAGAGAGCGGTACAAGCCCACAGAGAGCGGACTGCTGCCACACAGAGAGTGGTCCACGCACCGCGAAGGGTCCCAGCCTCTACACAGAAAGCAACGCAAGACTCCACAGCGCAGTCCTTGCATGAACAAGAAGTGACTCGAGTGACGCAAGCCTCCACAGAGAGCTCGTGGACAGACTCCACGATAGAAGCAACGCAAGGCTCCAGAGCGCAGTCCTTGCATGAACCAAGACCATGAGGGTCTAGCAACCTCCTCTGAGCAACCAGCAGCAGACAATGCAAGTCTGCCACGCTCAAGTGAACAACAGAAAGACTATGACAGTCTGCCACGCTCAAGTGTACAGCAAGCAGACTATGACAGTCTACCATGCTCCAGTAAACAAGAAGACTCTGACAGTCTTCTACGCTCAAGTGTACATGGGCGAAATTCTCCGGAAACGGCGCGATGTCCGCCGACTGGCGCCCCAAACGGCGCAAATCAGTCGGGCATCGCGCCCCAAAGGTGCGGAATGCTCCGCATCTTTGGGGGCCGAGCCCCAACCTTGAGGTGCTAGGCCCGCGCCGGACGAATTTCCTCCCCGCCAGCTGGCGGGAAAGGCCTTTGGTGCCCCGCCAGCTGGCGCGGAAATGACATCTCCGGGCGGCGCATGCGCGGGAGCGTCAGCAGGCGTTGACGACATTCCCGCGCATGCGCAGTGGAGGGAGTCTCTTCCGCCTCCGCCATGGTGGAGACCGTGGCGGAGGCGGAAGGGAAAGAGTGCCCCCACGGCACAGGCCCGCCCGCGGATCGGTGGGCCCCGATCGCGGGCCAGGCCACCGTGGGGGCACCCCCCAGAGCCAGATCGCCCCGCGCCCCCCCCCAGGACCCCGGAGCCTGCCCGCGCCGCCTTGTCCCGCCGGTAAAGTAGGTGGTTTAATCTACGCCGGCGGGACAGGCATTTTAGCGGCGGGACTTCGGCCCATCCGGGCCGGAGAATCGCGGGGGAATGCCCGCCAACCGGCGCGGCGCGATTCCCGCCCCCGCCGAATATCCGGCGGTGGAGAATTCTGCAACCAGCGGGGGCGGGATTCACGCCAGCCCCCGGCGATTCTCCGACCTGGCGGGGGGTCGGAGAATCTCGCCCCAGAAAGCAGAGTATGACAGTCCACCCAGATTATTTGAGCCACCAGAAGAAGACTCTGACGGTCTAGCCAGCTCAAGTGAACGACAAGCTGACACTGTATGTGCGACAAGTGACGACGGCATCCCACTTCCCATACCAGATGTGCAACGTGACAGACCTCAGCTAGTGTGTACAGAGGCACTCGACAATCACAGTGAGACTACTGGTGACTCCGGTGACACCACGTTAATTCAAACCTCATCCACTCGAGCCTCTCCACATGCAAATGCATTCCTGAATGTTTTGGCTCCGGATGTCGAGCATCAAGAAACCTCAGAAGATGCAAGTGAACCTGCAATGACTCCGGACGGGGAGCGTCAAGACACCAAAGCTGATTCCGGTGAAACGGACCAGACTCCAGACGGGGAGCATCGACAAACCAAAAATGACTCAGGTGAAACAGACCAGACTCCAGATGGGGAGCATTCACAAGCCAAAGCTGATTCACGTAAGCCGGACATGACTCCAGACGGGGAGCGCCATGAACTCAGTGACGGCACGCTCAAGGAAACAGCAGATGCCACAAAGCACGCTGACACGAGTAACTGTGTGAAGGACTCGTATTATCCACAGAGTGTGGTCCTTGAGCGCAGCAAACACGGCAACAAAACCAACCACAACAACATCAAAGACAATAGCAAGAAGCGTACCAAAGGCAATAGCGTCAACAACAAGCACGACAAAAACACCAATGGAACTACGACTGGTACGACATGGTACAACTCTGCAAATGGAGGACACTGTTACTGCTCAGCTCAGTACAATGACATTCCATGGCAGGACGATGCATCTTACCAATTCACGTTTGCTGCACTACCAACAGGCACTACCAACAGGGCAGCACGGTAGCATTGTGGATAGCACAATTGCTTCACAGCTCCAGGGTCCCAGGTTCGATTCCGGCTTGGGTCACTGTGCGGAGTCTGCACATCCTCCCCGTGTGTGCGTGGATTTCCTCCGGGTGCTCCGGTTTCCTCCCACAGTCCAAAGATGTGCAGGTTAGGTGGATTGGCCATGATAAAATTGCCCTTAGTGTCCAAAATTGCCCCTCGTGTCCAAAATTGCCCTTAGTGTTGGGTGGGGTTACTGGGTTATGGGGATAGGGTGGAGGTGTGGACCTTGGGTAGAGTGCTCTTTCCAAGAGCCAGTGCAGACTCGATGGGCCGAATGGCCTCCTTCTGCACTGTAAATTCTATGAAATTCTATGAAGCATGGCTTTCAGGACAGATGCCATCAAGAATTACCACCACCAGCATCGAAAGAAAAAAAGAGTCCAAATCAGACAACGAAGTGATGTGAACACTTCTTGGTTCCTTCAGCACAGGGACACAGATGGTTTTTACAATGCAATGCCACCATCAACATCACCAACTCACCAACCAAACAAGAAAGCCACTTGACCATAATAATTAATGAACTTTGGACTCATGTATATGATTTGGACTTATTGTATAATGATCAGTATTATCATAACTTGTACAGACTATCACTCATCTACCTAGTTTGTTCAATTTCCTTTAACACTGTACAGAAAATATGTAACACGAAAAAAGGGGGGATGTGGTGATACTGTAAGTACACAAAGGGTTAATGTGCATACTACACCTAGCTAGATACTAGAGGGAACACCAGAGACATGTCACACAGGCAGTCAACCAATAGGTCAGTAAGATAGGACACGACCGATGGGCAGTCACGATACACACAGAGGTGACACTACCACAGGAGGGCATTACACCAACACATATAAAAGGACACATCACACATGCTCAGTCTCTTTCCAGTGGAGACTCTTGGTGAGTACAGACACAGGGTTGATTGAACATCACTCCCACCATGTGGATTGTAGCAGCCTGGTTACTCAGTCTGAGTAGCTATTGCAGGATTAACAGTAGCGTTGAATCCAAGTAGGAGAATTGTTAACTGTTCAATAAACGTGTTAAAGCTATCTCCAAGTCTGAACCTTCCTTTGTCAGAGTGCACATCAAGGAAGCAGCTTATGCTACGACAAGAGCATAACAAAACATTCATGACCTACCAAACTGTAACCAGCACCCTACAACAAGAGTAAAGGGAAGTCCAGGAAGTGTTTAGTGTTGTGTATTTTTAACTAGTAAAGAAATTATAAAGTACACTTATGACAGTAGAAAGTGGTGATATTCGTCAACAAGTTAGAGCAGTGAAACTTTTATTTAATTAAGTCATGGGAATGAATTTGTTCTCCTTCATTGGAAAGGTGGTGGCCACTGCTGTCCATGTGGTGTACGTACACCCACAGTGCTGTTTGGGAGAGATTCTAGGATTTTGACCCAACATCAGTGAAGGAACGGCAACATATTTCCAAGTCAGGATGGTGGGTAGTTTGGAGGGGCACATCCAGGAGAAGGGGTGAGATTCTCTGACCCCCCCAGCCGGGTCGGAGAATCGGCGGGGGCTGGCGTGAATCCCGCCCCCACCGGTTGCCGAATTCTCTGGCACCGGATATTCGGCAGGGGCGGGTATCGCGCCACGCCGATTGGCGGCCCCCCCCCCCCGCGATTCTCCGGCCCAGATTGGGCCGAAGTCCCGCTGCTAAAATGCCTGGCCCGCCGGCGTAGATTAAACCACCTACTTTACCTGCGGGACAAGGCGGCGCAGGCGGGCTCCGGGGTCCTGGGGGGGGGGGGGCGCGGGGCGATCTGGCCCCAGGGGGTGCCCCCACGGTGGCCTGGCCCGCGATCGGGGCCCACCGATCCGCGGGCGGGCCTATGCCGTGGGGGCACTCTTTTCCTTCCGCCTTCGCCACGGTCTCCACCATGGCGGAGGCGGAAGAGACTCCTCCACTGCGCATGCGCAGGAATGCCGTCAGCGGCCACTAACGCTCCCGCGCATGTGCCGCCCGGAGATGTCATTTCCGCGCCAGCTGGCGGGGCACCAAAGGCCTTTTCCGCCAGCTGGCGGGGCGGAAATTAGTCCGGCGCGGGCCTAGCCCTTTAAGGTTGGGGCTCGGCCCCCCAAGATGCGGGGCATTCCGCACCTTTGGGGCGGCGCAATGTCCGACTGATTTGCGCCGTTTTGGGCGCCAGTCGGCGAACATCGCGCCGATACCGGAGAATTTCGCCCATGATGTTCTCATGTGTCTGCTGCCCTTGCCCTTCTAGATGGTAGTGGTTGTGATTTGGAAGCTGCTGCCTAAGGAGCCTTGATGAGATCCTCCAGTGCATATTGTAGATGGTACACACGGCTGCCACTATGTGCTGGTGGTGGAGGGATTGAATGTCTGTGGATGGGATGCCAATCAAGCAGGCTGCTTTGGCCTGGATGGTGTCAAGTTTCTTGACTGTTGTGTAATGGCAATCATTACAGGTAAGTGGGGAGTATTCCAACACAGTCCTGACTTGTGCCTTGCAAATGTTGGACAAACTTTAGTGAGTCAGGAGGTGAGTTACTCGTCACATGATTCATAGCCTCTGACCTGCTCTTGTCGCCACAGTATTGAGATGGCTAGTCCAGTTCAGTTTCTGGTCAATGGTAACCCCCAGGTTGTTGATAGTGGGGGATTTAGTGATGGTAATATCACTGATTGTCACGGATTCTCCAATGTTGGAGATGATCATTGTGTGGCACTTGGGTGGCACGAATGTTACTTGCCATTTATCAGCCCAAGTTTGGGTGTTGTCCAGGTCTTGGTACAGTATTGGGACATAGACTGCTTCAGTAGCTGAGGTGTGACAAATGCTGCTGAACCTTGTGCAATCATCAGCGAACATCCCCACGTCTGGCCTTATGATGAAAGGAACGCGAGTTATAAAGTGGGTATTCAAAGCCTGGATCTGAAAACAGACAGTTTGAATTAAAACTCAAAAGATAGTAATTTTGTCTTTGGTGATTGTTAAAGTGGGTGATATCAGATATCAGATCAATAACCATAATACATCATCCTGATTTTCATTTCTGTTGAAGTCAATATTTAGACTATCCCCCAAAGTCAAAATTACCCTCTCAGGAACCTGCCATTTTTTAATAATGATTCCCAGAAAATCCTTACAGAGAATCGTGTTACTGTAGTTACTGCTTATCATTGTATTATTCTGTTTCTCAGGGTACCTCTACCACCCCACAGGAAACTAACTTGTTCAGATCAACCATCTATTGTACATCACACTGATATCAATGGAAATTAAAAGCAGGCAGAGTCTAAAATAAGAAGCTGATTCAATCCTGTCATTTTCCAGCCAGGCAATTTAGATTAAAGCTATTCCCTGCAATATCTGCTAGTGCAGCATTGCCTTGAGGGTCAAACAGAAGCAAGCCCCTTGCTATATTTAAGTTATTTGACTTAAAAGCAGTTTGTCTTGTACAAGCTGTCACATAATCTGATTGAAAATGATAGAATAAAGATTCTACCATGGAATGTTTATAGGTTGATGGCAAGTTTATTAATAACTGGTTGTTAGCAGCAACAATACAAAACAGTTAACTCATTCTCCCTCCTCAGATAACAACAAAAAATAGAAGCAAGTGTGACACGCTTCTACTTCCACGAATACTAAGAGGAAGGATTTACAGTTATATAGTGCATTTTGCAATCTCAGGTCATCCAAATTCACATTCCAGCTAACTAAATAATGTTGAACTGCTATAATGTAAAATAACACAACAGCCAATTTGCACGCAGGATCCTACTGACAAACCCACTTTTCTTCCAATAGTGTCACGGGACTTTTTACATCCACTTCAGAGGACACCTGGGCCTCCATTTAACAGTTCATGGATCGGTGCTGGGTCCACTGTTATTTTTTATATATATATATAAATGATTTGGATGAGAATGTAGGAGGCATGGTTAGTAAGTTTGCAGATGACATCAAGATTGGTGGCATAGTGGATAGTGAAGAAGGTTATGTAAGATTGCAACAGGATCTTGACCAGTGGGCTGATGAATGACAGATGGAGTTTAATTTGGATAAATATGAAGTGATGCATTTTGGTAGATCAAATCAGGGCAGAACCGACTCAGTTAATGGTAGGGAGTTGCAGAGAGTTACAGAACAAAGCGATCTAGGAGTACAGGTTCATAGCTCCTTGAAGGTGGAGTCGCAGGTGGACAGAGTGGTGAAGAAGGCATTCGGCATGCTAGGTTTTATTAGTAAGAATATTAAATACAGGAGTTGGGACGTCTTGTTGAAGTTGTACAAGACATTTGTAAGACCACACATGGAATACTGTGTTCAGTTCTGGTCACCCTATTATAGGAAGGATATTGTTAATAGAAAGAGTGCAGAAAAGTTTAACGAGGTTGCTACCAGGACTTAATGGTCTGAGTTATAAGGAGAGGCTGGATAGTGTGGGACGTTTTTCGTAGGAGGCTTAGGGGTGATCTTACAGAGGTCTATAAAATAATGAGGAGCATAGGTAAGGTAGATAGTCAACATCTTTCCCCTCTAGAGGAGTCTAGAACTAGAAGGCATAGGTTTAAGGTGAGAGGGGAGGGATACAAAAGAGACCTTCACACAGAGGGTGGTGAGCATCTGGAACGGGCTGCCAGAGGCAGTGGTAGAGGCGGGTACGATTTTGTCTTTTAAAAAGCAGTTGGACAGTTACATGGCCAAGGTGGGTATAGAGGGATATGGGGCAAATGCAGGCAAGTGGGACTAACTTAGTGATGGAAACTGGGCGACATGGACAAGTTGGGCCAAAGGGCCTGTTTCCATGCTGTAAACATCTATGACTCGATCTGTGACTCATGTAAAAGGCAACAGCTGGGATTCTCCGAAATCCTGGCCAAGTGTTGACGCCAGCATAAACACCGGAGTGGTGTACGCCGGCATCAACGGGCCTTCTGGCCCAGCAATCTTCAGGGGGCAAGCACAGCGCCAGAGTGCCGCGCGCTGCTCTGGCGCCGATAGGCGGCCCTGCATGGCCGGCGCAGGTCTGTGCATGTGCGTGAAGGCCGTCTCCGTGCCGGTGCATGCGCGTGGTCGCCAGCTCCGCGCCGGCGCATGCATGTGGTTGCCGTCTCCGTGCCAGCGCGGAAACAACAGGAGACCTACAGCGGGCCCACGCGGAAGGAGATAGGCCCCCTCCAGTTCACGGACACCCGCCCATCGGAAGCCCCCGATCCTGGGCCTGGATCCCGTGGAGGCACCCCCACGGAGTCAGATCCCCCCACCCCCCACCAAGATGTCCACTGTGGCCGCGGGTCTGAGCTCCAGCCGGGTGGTACCACGTTGGAACCACGCCGGAACTTGGCGGGAGTTCGGCCGATTGCCCGCGGAGAATCGCCACGGGGACCTTTTCCAACGGCCCCTGACCCGCGCCGCGGCGAACGCACAGGCGCCAATTCTCCGGTTGCTGGAGAATCGCGTCTTGATGTTGGAGCGGTGTGGTGGAAATTTCCTGCATCCCCAGCGATTCTCCGACTCCGTCCAACACCTCTAACAGTATAGCATTCCCTCAGTTCTGCAACACAATGTCAGCTCAGATCAAGTGCTCAAGTCTCATTGGATTGGAAACCCATAATGTTCTGACACAGAGATAGAGTGCTACCATTGAACCAAGGCTCTCACCTAAGAACGAATGCGCTTAGCATTTTTTACACACCCTTTCGTACTCATAGCTGATGAATTACTTTATAAGTACAGATACTGATGTGGGAAAATATAGACCCAATCTGTCCCACAAACGACAATAAGATAAATGACAAGATAATTCTTCACAATTGGGACTTTAAAAAATGCTGCCAATTAGCACCATCCTCAATATGATGAAATGAAATGAAATGAAAATCGCTTATTGTCACAAGTAGGCTTCAAATGAAGTTACTGTGAAAAGCCCCTGGTCGTCACATTCCGGCACCTGTTCGGGGAGATTGGTACGGGAATTGAACCGTGCTGCTGGCCTACCTTAGTCTGCTTTCAAAGCCAGCGAATTTAGCCCTGTGCTATACCAGCCCTGATGAATAAGGAACTCAGGTAGATCTAACGGATCTCTTAACCTGACGGCCATTAATCAGCAACAGTGCTGGTGTTAAACTACTGTGTAGCAAATTAAAAGTCATCCTATCCTGGATACATATTCACATTTGTACTCAGTTACTCTTGAATTATACTTGTCTGGGGTTCATAATAATCATAAATATTTGCGGCAAAAAGATAGAGGGAACTTACCTATAATTGTAACAGGAACATTTATGGAGAGGCCTCCAAGGACGGTGCTTTCTTCCAGTAATGGCATTGAAATCTTTCTGGAACAATAATTGGGTAGGACTTCTACTGTTTCATTTTCTGCACGCAAGCTTCTCAAATTTTAATTCTGCTGTGGTTCAGATTAAGTGAAAGTGAATAAGATGTTTCAATCACAGTGCATTTTTTTTTCAAGTTAAGTGTCAGTCCTTTATGCACAAATGCTAACTTTCAGTGTCAAAATAAGTTTGATATGTACAATTGAGTAGCAAATGCAATTCATATATCTTTATAATATATACAATAGTTCCAACTTTCGGTAACCCATGGTGATGAACAGAACAAACGTATTCTCCTAAATTTGAAAGAGGAAAATGAGCCATCCAGTACTGAGCTTTTAGCTTTTCAATTACCCTCATGAACTTTATAGAATGTGGCACATAACTGGTTTATCCATCCATCGCCAAATCTGGCTGGACCGCAGATGTGCTGGGCTCTGCCATCATTGAGGATAGGGATATTTGTGGAACCTCCTCCTCCAGTGAGTTGTTTAATTGTCCACCATCATTCATAGCTGGATGTGGCAGAAGTAGACATTAGATCGGAGTTTAAAATTAAAGAAGGTTACTTATTATCCACACGTGCCCTGGGGATTTATGTGCATCATCTTACTCACTCGACTCGACAACACTATTATTCACACAAAAACAAGGTACAAGTGAAGAAAGAAAAATACAATTACAACGTGGGATAATTTTAGGATTTGATAGCAGGCGTGTAGATTCTTAAATGAGTTGATGCATTAGCTGGATCTAAGTTTTTAGAAATCAGAAGATTCTCAGTCAGTTGTAAGGTTCCCTGTAGTTGAATTGCCCTGAAATTGGTTCTCAGGTGAAGTTAAATTTGGAACAGGTTGGAAGAAGTGTCCTGTTTGCATTTTCAAGGTATATCTACTTATTATCTTGATTGATTAGTTGACTACAGAAAGTTCAATGACTTTTTGTTGGTCTCTCTGTCTGCAAAACTGATTTTTGTTATTTCAAAAGCAGGAAACTGTCTCACCAAGTGACCTGTTACAAGTCCAAAGTCCTTTCCAAATAAGGTAGTGTGTTTGGCCAATAAACAGTGTTATGGCTTTTTACACTTTGACAGTAAGAGACAACCAAGGTGTTTGTGTGTGTATGAAGGGCCATCACAATACAATGAAAGGTCAATGGGATTCTTTTCAAATTTGTCTGACACCCATTGATTGTCTGACACCCATTGAGTTTCATGTCCCTGGCAAATTATACAGATGGGCTGGCTGCAAACCACTTTGTCTGTAGGTTTTTGGTCCTTATTTAGTCAGGTATTGGCCACAAACAACATTATCTCCAGTCCAAATAGCAAAGGTTATATGGTATGCCGCAGCCATCGTAATAGCTTTTGTGTGCACTTTTTAAAATATAGATTAAAATGTTGTAATATCATACTTGGACTGGGCTGAGCATGACATGTGTAAACAAACATTCCTCACAATTTTTGACCTGTCTGCAGCCTGTGGCATAGTTGACCACACCTTCTGCAATATTTCTCTACCATTATCCAATTGGATGTAACTGTTCTCACCTGTTTCCATTCATATCAATCTAATCATTGCCAAAGAATCACTTCAATGGCTTCTTTTCTTGCTCCTGCACCACTTAGTTGTAATCACCCAGGATCTATCCTTGGCCTCCTTCTATGTCTCATCCATGTTGCCTTTTGGCAAAATCAACCAAAGCATTGGTATTCACAGAGGGCAGTAGAGCGGAGCTGCTGATTGGCTGTTGCGGGGAAAATTTGCATCAGTGCATTGTGGTCACCGTATTTTGAAGGTGGTTTGTGAAGGAGCTGTTGTCAAGTAACAGTTAACCCCAAAACACTTCTTCAATGTTTCCCTCCCTACCTCCTCCTCTAACCAAAAACAAAAGACAATCACTGTAAGGATCCCAGCCGAGTAAAGATCAAGAGGGGGACTCGAGGGCAAGTTGAAGTAGAAAAAAGCTGAACCGTGATGTCACAGCCTGCAGGTAAGTGATTGGCTGGTGACTGGTAAGTAGTTTTTCTTTTCCCTGAGGTGTTATCGTGCGGGGCGCAGTGGTTGCTGAGTGAGTGCTTGCTGGGAAGGGGAGTCAATTTTTTAAAAAACTTACTGTTGGGAGTTTCCAGCTGAATCCGGTCAGAATGAGGACAGAGTGACTGCTGGGTAAGTAGTAAAGATTTAAATTGTTTGCGCAGGCCCATAACAGCTGATTGCTGTTCTCGTGTAGGGCGCAGTGGTTGCTGGTTAAGTGTTTCATTTTTACCTAGAGTTTCTAAACTCTAGCCACTATACTTAAAGTGTCTCCCACCCTTCCACATCCTTTAACCTAAGGGGTAGAGTGAATAACAGGTAAGCTCTTTCTTTCTTTCTTTTTGTTTGAGGTGAGGGACGCTGTCAGTGTCCCTGCTGATTTCACCTGTGGGAAGTGCACCCATCTCCAGCTCCTCAGAAACTGAATTAGGGAACTGGAGCTGGATGAACTTCAGATCATTCGGGAGGCAGAGGTGGTCATAGATAGTAGCTTCAGGGATGTAGTTACTCCGAAGGATCAAGGTAGCTGGGTGACGGTGAGAAGGGTTGGGAGGAAGCAGTCAGTGCAGGGATCCTCTGTGGTCGTTCCCCTCAGTAACAAGTATACCGTTTTGGATACTGTTGAAGGGGACAACCTACCAGGGGTAAGCAACGGTGAACGGATCTCCAGCACTCCAGCCTGTGGCTCAGAAGGGAAGGAGGGAGAGCAGGAGAGCAATAGTTATTGGGGACCCGATAGTTAGAGGGACGGATAGACGGTTCTGTGGCAGCGAAAGAGACTCACGGATGGTATGTTGCCTCCCGGGTGCCAGGGTCCGTGACGTCTCGGACCGTGTTTTGAGAATCCTAAAAGGGGAGGGGGAGCAGTCACAAGTCGTGGTACACATCGGTACCAACGACATAGGTAAGAGAAGGGACAGGGATTTAAAACAGGAATTTAGGGAGCTAGGGTGCAAGCTCTGGTTTGTTGCCGGTGCCACGTGCTAGTGAGGTGAGGAACAGGGAGAGAGTGCAGATAAAACATGTGGCTGCAGGGATGGTGTAGGAGGGAGGGTTTCAGTTACATGGATAATTGGAGCACATTCTGGGGAAGGTGGGACCTGTACAGACAGGACGGTTTGCACCTGAACCAGAGGGGCGCCAATATCCTGGGAGGGAAAATTGCTACGGCTCTTCGGGGGGGTGGGGTTTAAACTAATTTGTCAGGGGGCTGGGAAAACGAGCTGTGTTCCAGAAGACAGTGTCGAGAGTAGTGAGGTACTGAGGAGGGTATCAATGTCGCAGGAGTGTACCGGCAGACAGAAAGGTGGGTTGAAGTGTGTCTACGTCAATGCAAGGAGTATCCGGAATAAGGTAGGTGAACTTGGAGCATGGATTGGTCCTTAGGACTACAATGTTGTGGCCATTATGGTTAGAACAGGGACAGGAATGGTCGTTGGAAGTTACGGGGTATAGATGTTTCAGTAGGAGTAGGGAAGGTGGTAAAAGAGGTGGAGGAGTAGCATTGTTAATCAAGGATAGTTTAACGGCTGCAGAAAGACAGTTTGAAGGGGATCTGCCGACTGAGGTAATATGGGCCGAAGTTAGAAATAGGAAAGGAGCGGTCACATTGTTAGGAGTTTTCTATAGGCCCCCAAATAGTAATAGAGATGTGGAGGAAGAAATTGCAAAACAAATTATGGATAAGTGTGGAGGTCTCAGAGTAGTTGTCATGGGTGACTTTAACTTTCCAAATATTGATTGGAACCTCTATAGGTCGAACAGTTCGGATGTGGCAGTGTTTGTACAGTGTGTGCAGGAGGGTTTCCTGACACAATATGTGGATAGGCCGACAAGAGGGGGGAGCCACATTGGATTTGGTACTGGGTAATGAACCGGGCCAAGTGTTAGATTTGTTTGTGGGAGAGCACGTTGGAGGTAGTGACCACAATTCGGTGTCTTTCACTATTGCAATGGAGACGGATAGGGCCATACAGCAGGGCAAGGTTTATAATTGGGGGAGGGGTAATTATGATCCGATTAGGCAAGAATTAGGGAGCATAAGATGGGAACAGAAACTGTCAGGGAAAGGCACAAATCAAAAGTGGAGCTTGTCAGGCAGGGAGGAAAAAGGAATGAGCTGAAAAAAGGGCTTAGGAGGGCTAGGAGGGGGCATGAGAAGTCCTTGGCGGGTCGGATCAAGGAAACCCCCAAGGCTTTTTACTCTTATGTGAGAAATAAAAGAATGATCAGAGAAGTACAAGATGGCGGCAGAGAAAGCGCAGGCGACATGGGGGCCTGAGCAGGATGAAATTGTGAGACGGTGCGTGGAGCTGCTGAAGAGGGAGGTGCTGACCCCGTTGCTACAGGCAATTGAGGGGCTCAAGGAGACATTAAAGACCCAGGAGACAGAGCTCCGCGTGGTGGAGCACAAAGTGACAGATATTGAGGACGAGAACCTGGGCCTGGCGGTTAAGACACAGACGCACGAGGCACTTCATAAAAAGTGTACTGAAAGGATCGAAGCCCTAGAAAATGGAGCGCGAAGGAAGAACCTTCGGATACTGGGTCTCCCTGAGGGTGTGGAAGGAGTGGACTGTGGAGCGTACGCAAGTACGATGCTGAGCTCACTGATGGGTGCTGAGGCCCCTACGGGCCCCTTGGAGGTGGAGTGGGCAAATCGGATTCCGGCGAGAAGACCAAAAGCGGGAGAACCACCCAGGGCGATAATCGTGCGATTTTACCGCCTTAAGGATAGAGAAGAGGTCCTGAGATGGGCTAAAAAGGTGCGGAGTAGCAGATGGGAGAATGCAGTGGTACGGGTATACCAGGATTGGAGTGCGGAGGTGGCGAGAAGGAGGGCGAGCTTCAACCGAGCCAAAGAGGTGTTGCATAAAAGGAAGGTGAAGTTCGGGATGCTGCAGCCGGCAAGACTATGGGTCACGTATCAGGAGAGACACCATTATTTCGAGATGGCGGAGGAAGCATGGACCTTCATCAAAGAAGAGAAATTGGATCGGAACTGAGGGACTGATGCTGCAGGAAATGTTATTGTTAATGTTATGGTTGAAGTTAATTGAGAAGTCAATTGGGAAGGGGGGAGACATTGGGGAAATGTGGGCGCCGGTGAGGGGGGGAAAGACGGGACATAGTTGGAGAATGGGGAAGGGGAGGGGGAGGGGAAAGGGAGCTGCGCCATAAGAGGCGGGTCAGGTAAAGGGATGTTCCCGTGCCAGAAAGAATAAGGCGGGAAGACAGGCGCAAGGCGGATGGGAGTTCCCCACACGGGGGGGTCGAGGAGTGAGCAGGAGTAGCCGGGGTCAGTTGAAGTCAGCTGACTTACGGAAGTAATATGGGGGAGCAATCATGCTAGAAAGAGATCTAGCGGGGAGGGGGGGAGGGAGGGGGAGGGGGGACGGGACAACTGGGTTGCTGCTGCGGAAATCCAAAAGGAAATGCCTAAAGAGTGGGTGGGCGGGGATGGTGTGCGACGCTGGGGGAGCGAGCGGGAGCGCGGAGGCGGATATGGGACTGGCCTAGAGAAGGTAATGGCTAGTCGACACGGGAGGGGGGCAGGTAGCCCCCTAGTGAGGCTGATCACGTGGAACGTGAGAGGCCTGAACGGACCGATAAAAAGGGCCCGAGTGCTCGCGCATTTGAAAGGACTAAGGGCAGACGTGGTTATGCTCTAAGAGACGCACCTAAAGGTGGCGGACCAAGTTAGGCTAAGGAAAGGATGGGTGGGACAGGTGTTCCACTCAGGACTGGAAGCAAAGAATAGAGGGGTGGCCATTTTGGTGGGGAAACTGGTAGCATTTGAAGCAAAGAACATCGTAGCAGTTGCGGAGGTAGATATGTAATGGTGAGTGGCAGGCTGGAGGGAATGGAGGTCGTGTTGGTTAATGTGTATGCCCCAAACTGGGACGATGCGGGATTTATGAGACGGATGCTGGGGCGTATACCGGACCTGGAGGTAGGAAACTTGATTTTAGGAGGGGACTTTAATACGGTGCTGGACCCGGGGCTAGATAGATCCAGCTCAAGGACCGGAAGAAGGCCAGCAGCGGCCAAGGTACTTAAGGGGTTTATGGACCAAATGGGGGGAGTGGATCCATGGCGATTTCTTAGACCTAGGGCTAGGGAGTTTTCCTTCTTCTCCCATGTCCATAAAGTGTACTCCCGGATAGATTTTTTTGTTTTGGGAAGGTCGTTGATCTCTAGGGTGGAAGAAGCGGAGTACTCAGCCATAGCGGTTTCGGATCATGCCCCACATTGGGTGGACCTGGAATTAGGAGAGGAAAGGGAGCAGAGAACACTCTGGCGATTAGATGTGGGACTGATGGCGGATGAGGGAGTGTGTGCAAGAGTGCGGGGGTGTACTGAGAGATACCTGGAGGTCAATGACGACGGCGAGGTCCCTGTGGGAGTGGTATGGGAAGCACTAAAAGCGGTGGTCAGAGGAGAGCTGATCTCCATTGGGGCCCACAAAAGGAAAACAGAGGCCAAGGAAAGGGAAAGATTACTGGGGGAGATTTTAAGGGTGGATAGGGAATTTGCAGAGACCCCGGAGGAGGAATTGTACAGGGAGAGGAGACGACTCCAGACGGAATTTGACCTTCTGACCACCAGAAAGGCGGAGGTACTGTGGAGGAAGGCACAGGGGAGGAGGTATGAATATGGGGAAAAGGCTAGTCGCCTGTTGGCTCATCAATTGTGAAAGAGGGCAGCAGCGAGGGAGATAGGAGGAATTAGAGACGAAAGGGGAGACACGGAGCGAAGGGCAGGAAAGATAAATGAGGTGTTCAAGACCTTCTATGAGGAACTGTATAGGTCTCAACCCCCAGAGGGAGAGGAGGGGATGCGGCAGTTCCTGGACCAATTGAGGTTCCCGAAAGTGGAGGAGCGGGAGGTGGTAGGCCTGGGGGCACCGATTGGGGTGGACGAGGTTATTAAGGGACTGGGAAGCATGCAAGCAGGGAAGGCCCCAGGACCAGACGGGTTCCCGGTGGAGTATTACAGAAAATATGTGGACTTGTTGGCCCCGTTGATGGCGAGGACGTTCAATGAGGCCAGGGAAGGGGGGACTCTACCCCCGACAATGTCGGAGGCGACGATATCGCTAATTTTGAAGAGGGACAAAGATCCGTTGCAGTGCGGGTCCTATAGACCTATTTCACTATTGAACGTGGACACCAAATTGCTGGCAAAGGTACTGGCATCGAGGATAGAGGACTGTGTCCCGGGGGTGGTGCACGAAGACCAGACAGGGTTCGTAAAAGGGAGACAACTGAATGTTAACGTGCGACGACTATTAGGGGTGATAATGATGCCCCCAGTGGAGGGGGAGGCAGAGATAGTGGCAGCAATGGAGGCAGAGAAGGCATTTGATAGGGTGGAGTGGGTGTATTTATGGGAAGTGTTAAGGAGGTTTGGGTTTGGGAACGGGTTTATTAGCTGGGTTAGACTTCTTTATGGGGCTCCAACAGCAAGCGTAGTTACAGGTCGACATAGATCGGAGTATTTCCGACTATATAGGGGAACAAGACAGGGATGCCCGCTGTCTCCATTGTTGTTCGCGTTGGCAATTGAACCTCTGGCCATGGCGTTGAGAGACTCCAGGAAATGGAGAGGGGTGATTAGAGGGGGAGAAGAACACCGAGTCTCGTTATACGCGGATGACCTATTGTTATACGTGTCGGACCCAGCGGGGGGGATGATAGAGGTTATGCGAATTTTGAGGGGGTTCGGGGATTTCTCGGGGTATAGGCTAAACATGGGGAAGAGTGAATTATTTGTGATACATCCAGAGGACCAGAGTAGAGAGATAGAAGGCTTGCCTCTAAGGAAAGTGGAAAGAAACTTCCGATACCTGGGGATTCAGATCGCTAGGAGCTGGGGAACCTTGCACAGACTTAATCTGACACGGTTGGTAGAACAAATGGAGGAGGACTTCAAGAGGTGGGACATGCAGCCTCTATCGCTGGCAGGCAGGGTGCAAGCAATTAAGATGATGGTCCTCCCGAGGTTCTTATTTGTATTTCAATGTCTCCCTATACTAATCACCAAGACCTTTTTTAATAAAATAGACAGGAGCATCACGAGCTTCGTGTGGGCAGGGAAAGTTCCGAGAGTAAGGAGGGGGTTCCTTCAGCGTAGTAGGGACAGAGGAGGATTGGCACTACCGAACTTGGGCGATTATTATTGGTCCGCCAATGTGGCAATGATACGTAAATGGATGATGGAGGGTGAGGGAGCGGCGTGGAAAAGACTGGAGAGAAAGTCCTGTAAAGGGACGAGTTTAGAGGCGCTGGTGACGGCGCCGCTACCGATCTCACCTAAAAAGTTTACCACGAACCCGGTGGTGGCGGCAACATTGAATATCTGGGGACAGTGGAGGCGACAGAGAGGGGTGCGGGGAGCCCTGGTGGGGTCCCCAACCAGGAACAACCATAGGTTCGCCCCAGGAAGAATGGATGGAGGATTTCAGAGCTGGTACCAGTTGGGAATTAGGAGGGTGGGAGATTTATTTATAGATGGGACTTTTGCGAGCTTGGGAGCATTGGAGGAAAGGTATAAGTTGCCCCGGGGAAATTTGTTGAGATATATGCAGGTGAGGGCGTTTACTAGACAACAGGTGAGGGAATTTCCGTTGCTCCCGACTCAGGGGATACAGGACAGGGTGCTTTCAGGGGTGTGGGTCGGAGAGGGCAAGGTGTCAGAGATTTACCGAGAGATGAGGGAAGAGGGGGAGGAGTTGGTGGGCGAACTAAAAGGAAAGTGGGAAGAAGAACTAGGGGAGGAGATAGAGGAGGGTATGTGGGCTGATGCCCTAAGCAGGGTAAATTCCTCTTCCTCATGCGCCAGGCTTAGCCTGATTCAATTTAAGGTGCTACGTAGAGCACACACAACGGGAGCAAGATTGAGCAGGTTCTTCGGAGTGGAGGACAAATGTGGGAGGTGTGGCGGGAGCCCGACAAACCACGCACATATGTTTTGGGCGTGCCCGGCACTGGAAGGGTATTGGAAGGGAGTGACGGGAGTGATTTCGCGGGTGGTGAAGGCCCGGGTCAAACCAAGCTGGGGGTTAGCTCTATTTGGAGTTGCGGAAGAGCCGGGAGTGCAGGAGGCGAAAGAGGCCGACGTTGTGGCCTCTGCGTCCCTAGTAGCCCGGCGCAGGATCCTACTCATGTGGAAGGAGGCGAAACCCCCCGGACTGGAGGCCTGGGTAAATGATATGGCGGGGTTCATTAAACTGGAGCAGATAAAGTTTGCCCTGAGAGGATCGGCTCAAGGGTTCACCAGGCGGTGGCAGCCATTTCTCGACTACCTAGGGGAACGTTAGAGGGAAGACAGATGACCAGCAGCAGCAACCCAGGGGGAAGGGGGGGAGGGGAGGGGGAGGGGGGGGTTTAGTTTAGTTTAGGTCAAACATAAAGGGGTTTTGTTACTTGTGTATTGTTAAAAATTTCTGTATTGTTATTGTTGCGTTTGCTTTGTAAGAGGGGAAAAATTGTTGTTTGGGAAAAAAATTTCAATAAAACATATTTAAAAAAAATAAAAGAATGATCAGGGTGAGGGTAGGACCGGTCAAGGACTGTAGTGGGAACTTGTGCATGGAGTCAGAAGAAAAAGGAGATGCGCTGAATGAATAGTTTTTTTCAGTGCTCACAAAGGAGAGGGGCCATGGTTTTGAGGATGAGAGTGTGATTCAGGCGGGTAGGCTGGAGGAAGTAGATGTTCTGAGGAAGGATGTATTAGCAATTTTGAAAAATCTGAGTGCCGACAAGTCCCCTGGGCCAGATGGGATATACCCAAGGATTCTTTGGGAGGCAAGGTATGAGATTGCAGAGCCTTTGGCTTTGATCTTTGGGTCCTTGCTGTCCACGGGGATCGTGCCAGAGGACTGGAGAGTGGCGAATGTTGTTCCTCTGTTCAAGAAAGGGAATAGGAATGACCCTGGTAATTATAGGCCAGTTAGTCTTACTTCGGTGGTCGGGAAGATAATGGAAAAGGTCCTGAAGGATAGGATTTATGACCATTTGGAAAGATGCAGCTTAATCCGGGATGGTCAACATGGATTTGTGAAGGGTAGGTCTTGCCTCATAAATTTGATTGAATTCTTTGAGGAGGTAACTAAGTGTGTAGATGAAGGTAGAGCAGTTGGTGTCTGTGGTAGTATGCATTAGGGGTCATGTGGGACTGTGAAGCCGTGATGTCATTGGCTGACAGATCCCGGGTCCTGGTTGGCTGTTGACCTCTAGCTCCGCCCTGAAGGCGGAGTATAAGAACCAGGAGTTCTTCCCCGCAGGCCAGTCTGCTACTGAACTGCGGGGAACAAGTCACGCTTAATAAAGCCTCATCGACTTCATCTCTATTCGTCTCTCATGAGTCTTTGTGCGCTACAATTTATTAAGCGTGCTTAAAAGAACTATGGAGCTCAGGATCATCCCGGAATGCCTGAGGATCAGCCCCAACGCAGTGAACTCAGCAGCAGTTTTCAAACACTGGCAGACTTGTTTCGAGGCCTACTTCAGAACGGCCCCCGGACGGGTCACAGAAGACCAGAAACTACAGGTCCTGCACTCGAGGGTAAGCCCGGAAATTTTCCCTCTCATCGAAGACGCAGAGAATTTCCAGACGGCGTTCGCAGCACGAAAAAGCATCTATGTTCGCCCAGTGAACCAGATCTACGCACGCTACCAACTCGCAACGAGACGGCAAAGTCCCGGAGAATCGATAGATGAATTCTACGCCGTGCTACTAATTTTGGGATGGGCCTGCAGCTGCCCGCTGTAAACGCGATGGAACACACGGACATGTTGATGCGTGATGCTTTTGTGGCTGGTATGAACTCTTCCCAAATCCGCCAAAGACTTTTAGAAAAAGAGTCGCTAGGACTCTCAGAGGCACGGGCCCTTGCAGCCTCACTAGATGTGGCCGCGCGAAACGCCCGCGCCTACGGCCCCGACCGCGCAGCTGCCCCTTGGGCTCCGTGGACCCCCGTCGCGACAAACCCCTCCCCTCCCCCCCACCCCACAGGCTTGCGGGGTTCAGACGCCAAGTCGTCCCGGGGGAGCCCGCTGCTATTTCTGCGGCCAGGCGAAACACCCCCGGCAACGCTGCCCGGCCCGCGCAGCGATTTGTAAGAGCTGCGGGAAAAAGGGCCATTGCGCGGCTATGTGCCGGTCCCGGGAGGTCGCCGCTGTTCCCGGCGAACAAGGATTCCTGTGCGCTTCTAACGCTCCCCAACCCCCCATGTGCGACCCGCAGGCGCAACCAGTTTGGGTCCCGGCTACCGCTGTCCCCGGAGAACAAGGCGATCTGCCGTTTCTGACGCTCCCCAACGCCCCCCAGCGCCCCATGTGCGACCCGCAGGCGCCGACATTTTGGGTCCCGGCCACCACGAGGGGAGGAGGGGCGCCGCCATCTTGGGACCCCCCAGACCTGTGCGACACATGGGGACGGCCATTTTGTCCACCCCCGCCGCCATCTTGTGACCCCCAGCCATGTGCGATGCATGGGGGCGGCCATTTTGTTCACCCCTGCCGCCATCTTGGACGGCAACAACGGACCCCAGTGTCGACGGCTCCACGGGGTTCGAGGAAGACGCTCAAGCACTACGATCACGTCTGGCCTCAATGACGCTGGACCAAGCACGGCCCCGGATGCTCCAGACGACGACAACAACGGTGCTGATAAACGGGCACGAGACACCATGCCTGGTCGACTCCGGGAGCACGGAAAGCTTCATCCACCCCGACACGGTAAGACGCTGTTTTTTGACCATCCGTCCCAGTGCGCAAAAGATTTCCCTAGCTGCAGGATCCCACCCCGTACAGATTAAAGGCTTCTGCATAGTGACCCTAACGGTGCAAGGGAGGGAGTTTAAAAACTACAGGCTCTACGTCCTTCCCCAACTCTGCGCGCCCACATTACTGGGATTAGATTTCTAGTGCAACCTGCAGAGCCTAACGTTTCAATTCGGCGGCCCAATACTCCCACTCACTTTCTGCGGCCTCGCAACCCTCAAGGTTGAGCCCCCATCCTTGTTTGCAAACCTCACCCCGGATTGCAAACCCGTCGCCACTAGGAGCAGACGGTACAGCGCCCAGGACCAGACATTCATTCGGTCCGAAGTCCAGCGGCTACTGAAGGAAGGCATAATCCAGGCCAGCAACAGTCCCTGGAGAGCACAGGTGGTAGTAGTAAAGACAGGGGAGAAGCAAAGGATGGTCATAGACTAGAGCCAGACCATCAACAGGTACACACAACTAGATGCGTACCCTCTCCCCCGCATATCCGACATGGTCAATCGGATTGCCCAATATAAGGTCTTCTCCACCGTGGACCTCAAGTCCGCCTACCATCAGCTCCCCATCCGCCCAAGTGACCGCAAGTACACAGCCTTCGAGGCAGACGGGCGATTATACCACTTCCTAAGGGTCCCATTTGGCGTCACAAACGGGGTCTCGGTCTTCCAACGAGAGATGGACCGAATGGTTGATCAACACGGGTTGCAGGCCACGTTCCCGTACCTCGACAACGTAACCATCTGCGGCCACGATCAGCAAGACCACGACGCCAACCTCCAAAACTTCCTCCAGACCGCTAAAGCCTTGAACCTCACATACAACGAGGACAAGTGCGTATTTAGCACAAACCGGCTAGCCATCTTGGGATATGTAGTGCGCAATGGGATAATAGGCCCCGACCCCGAACGCATGCGCCCCCTCATGGAATTTCCCCTCCCGCACTGCTCAAAAGCCCTAAAACGCTGCCTGGGTTTTTTTTCATATTACGCCCAGTGGGTCCCCCAGTACGCAGACAAGGCCCGCCCCCTAATACAGACCACGACCTTCCCTCTGTCGACAGAGGCTTGCCAGGCCTTCAGCCGCATCAAAGCGGATATCGCAAAGGCCACGATGCACGCCATTGACGAGTCCCTCCCCTTCCAGGTCGAGAGCGACGCCTCCGATGTAGCTCTAGCGGTCACCCTTAACCAAGCGGGCAGGCCCGTGGCCTTTTTCTCCCGAACCCTCCACGCTTCAGAAATCCGCCACTCCTCAGTGGAAAAGGAAGCCCAAGCCATAGTGGAAGCTGTGCGACATTGGAGGCATTACCTGGCCGGCAAGAGATTCACTCTCCTCACGGACCAACGGTCGGTAGCCTTCATGTTCGATAATGCACAGCGGGGCAAAATTAAGAACGACAAGATCTTAAGGTGGAGGATCGAGCTCTCCAGCTTCAACTATGAGATCATGTACCGTCCCGGAAAGCTGAACGAGTCGTCCGTGCGGCACATGTGCCAACGCACAAATTAACCGCCTCCAAACCCTCCACGAGGACCTCTGCCACCCGGGGGTCACTCGGTTCTACCACTTTATAAAGTCCCGCAACCTCCCCTATTCTGTGGAGGAGGTCCGTACAGTCACAAGGAACTGCCACATCTGCGCAGAGTGCAAACCGCACTTTTTCAGGCCGGATGGTGCGCACCTGATCAAGGCTTCCCGTCCCTTTGAACGCCTTAGTCTGGATTTCAAAGGGCCCCTCCCCTCCACCGACCGCAACATATACTTCCTGAACGAGTACTCCCGTTTCCCCTTCGCCATCCCCTGCCCTGACATGACAGCGGCCACAGTCATTAAAGCCCTTAACACCATATTCGCACTGTTCGGTTGCCCCGCATACGTCCACAGCGACAGGGGTTCCTCCTTTATGAGTGACGAGCTGCGCCAGTTCCTGCTCAGCAACGGTATAGCCTCGAGCAGGACGACCAGCTACAACCCCCGGGGGAACGGGCAAGTAGAGAGGGAGAACGGCACGGTCTGGAAGACCGTCCTACTGGCCCTACGGTCCAGGGACCTCCCAGTTTCACGGTGGCAGGAGGTCCTCCCGGACGCTCTCCACTCCATCCGGTCGCTACTGTGTACTAGCACTAACCAAACGCCTCATGAGCGCCTCCTTGTCTTCCCCAGGAAGTCCTCCTCTGGAACGTCGCTGCCGACCTGGCTGGCGGTCCCAGGACCCATCCTGCTCCGAAAACATGTGCGGGCGCACAAGTCGGACCCGTTGGTCGAGAGGGTTCGCCTCCTCCACGCGAACCCGCAGTACGCTTACGTGGAGTACCCCGACGGCCGACAGGACACGGTCTCCCTGCGAGATCTGGCGCCCGCCGGCAACACGCACACCCCCCCCGACACCAATCACCCCCTCCCTGCCACCGGCGCACCCCGCGAGCGCCCCCTTCCCGGGAGGATCGGTCCTCCTCCCAGGTCCGACCAGAAGTGAAGCGGCAGCAGAAACCGTAAGGCTCCCGGAGACGACAACACGGGAACAAGCACCACCACCGGGGCCAAGGCGATCGACGAGGACGGCCAGACCGCCCGACCGAATCGTGGCATCGATGTAACACTACTATATTGTGGACTGTAACGAGAACGCTTTCCTTTTCCCCCTTTTACTGTAAATAGTTCAAAACAAAACAAAACCTCTGTACATGCTGTGATGACATGCAAAAGTTTTCCTCCCAGGACCAGCCTTGTAAACCCTTACCACCATACGAAGCACCACCCCGCCGGGTTCATTTTTAACAAGGGGTGAATGTGGTAGTATGCATTAGTGGTCATGTGCGACTGTGAATCCGTGATGTCATTGGCTGACAGATCCCGGGTCCTGGTTGGCTGTTGACCTCTAGCTCCGCCCTGAAGGCGGAGTATAAGAACCAGGAGTTCTCCCCCGCAGGCCAGTCTGCTACTGAACTGCGGGGAACAAGTCACGCTTAATAAAGCCTCATCGACTTCATCTCTATTCGTCTCTCGTGAGTCTTTGTGCGCTACAGTGTCGTATACATGGATTTCAGTAAGGCGTTTGATAAGGTTCCCCATGGTCGGCTCATGAAAAAAGGAGGTGTGGGACAGAGGGAAATTTGGCCAATTGGATAAGTAATTGGCTATCACATAGAAGACAGAGGGTGGTGGTGGATGGAAAATTTTCAGACTGGAGACCAGTTACCAGCGGTGTACCACAGGGATCAGTGCTGGGTCCTCTGCTATTTGTGATTTTTATCAATGACTTGGAGGAGGGGGCTGAAGGGTGGGTCAGTAAATTTGCTGATGACACCAAGATTGGTGGAGTAGTGGATGAGGTGGAGGGCTGTTGTAGGCTGCAAAGAAACATTGATAGGATGCAGAGTTGGGCTGAAAAATGGCAGATGGAGTTTAACCCTGATAAGTGCGAGGTGATTCATTTTGGTAGAAAAAATTTGAATGCGGATTACAGGGTCAACGGCAGGGTTCTGAGGAATGTGGAGGAACAGAGAGATCTTGGGGTTCATATCCACAGATCTCTGAAGGTTGCCACTCAAGTGGATAGAGCCGCGAAGAAGGCTTATAGTGTGCTAGCGTTTATTAACAGGGGGCTTGAGTTTAAGAGCCGCGGCTGTACATGACCCTGGTGAGACCACATTTGGAGTATTGTGTGCAGTTCTGGTCACCTCATTATAGGAAGGATGTGGAAGCATTGGAAAGGGTGCAAAAGAGATTTACCAGGATGCTGCCTGGTTTGCAGGATAGGTCTTATGAGGAAAGGTTGAGGGAGCTAGGGCTCTTCTCTTTGGAGGTGACTTAATAGAGGTTTATAAGATAATGAGGGGGATAGATAGAGTGGACGTTCAGAGACTATTTCCTCGGGTGGATGTAGCTGTTACAAGGGGGCATAACTATAAGATTCAGGGTGGGAGATATAGGAGGGATGTCCGAGGTAGGTTCTTTACTCAGAGAGTGGTTAGGGTGTGGAATGGACTGCCTGCTGTGATAGTGGAGTCGGACACTTTAGGAACTTTCAAGCGGTTATTGGATAGGCACATGGAGCACACCAGAATGACAGGGAGTGGGATAGCTTGATCTTGGTTTCGGACAATGCTCGGCACAACAACGAGGGCCGAAGGGCCTGTTCTGTGCTGTACTGTTCTATGTTCTATGTTCACATGTATGTTGACAACAACCAGCTCTAACTTACCCCTGCATCTCTCAACTCCGCTGTCGTTGCTAATTACCAGACTGCCTCTCCAACATATAGTACTGGATGAGCAGACTTTGCCTCCAATTAAATAGTGGGATAAGTGAAGACCTTGTTTCGGTGCCTCTCCAAACTCCATTCCCTAGCTACCAACCCTGTCCTTGTCCCTGAAAACAGTCCAAAACCAAACCAGTCTGTTCGTTGGCAACATATTTTGACCCCAAGATGAGCTTCTGATCACATATTCACACCATCACTAACTCCACCTATTTTCTCTTCCATCATATTGCCCGACCTCTTGCCTGTTTCAGATCATCGTCTGCGAAGCTCTCACTCATACTTGCCTATTCCATTGCACCTCTGACCACCCCTCACATTCTAATCTCAATAAATTTGAGTTGTCCAGAGCTCTGCTACCCATGTCTTAACTGACATCAAGTCCCATTCCCCTATCACCCCTGTAGTTACTGAACTATATTGGCTCACAATCAAGCAACTTTGTTTCTGAAATTCTCATCTTTCTTTCTAAATCCCTCCATATCTCTGTAATCACCAGACCCACAACCCTCCAAAATATCTACCCTCATCTAATTCTGGCCTCTTGAATAGCCCTGGGTTTAATCATGCCACTACTGATGATTGCACCTTCAGCTGCCGTGGCCTGAGGTTCTGGAATACCCTCCCTGCACTTCTATACCTCACTTTACTCCTTTAAGACATGCATTGAGAAGTTTTTGGTAATTTAGCCTAATATCTCCTCATGTGACTCGGTGTCAGATTTTATTTAAAAATGCTCCTGTGAAGCGCTCTGTGATGTTTTATTACATTAAAGGGCTATATAAATATAAATTGATGCGTCACACAGCGAACAGAATGGGAAAATCCTCGATTTAATTCAGGCTTGCGCTCAGTTAGGGATTCCTACCAAAACAGCAATATTGGCACTCCGTTTCACCTAATTCTCTCTGGATTAGAGAGATTGCTGATCCCAATCACAATGCAGTGAAACATGTTATAAATTATAAGCTTTCAAGAGTGAGTTTAGATGCTGCAAAGCTGAAACATAAACCAAAATGTTGGAAATACTCAGCAGTTTAGGCCGCAGGTCAGGCCGCATCTGTACAGAAAGAGGCAGAGTTTATGATTTTGGTTAATGACCCCCCCCAAAAAAAGTAATTGGCCTCAAATGTACACTGTGGGTGTAATTTTATGGCCATGCGGCGCTTGAGCGAGAGCGTAACAATGCCGTTAGATTGTGGGAAATGCCAAAATCAGAAACCGTGCTAGGCGCCGATCTGATTCCGATCTAACCGGCCTGCTCCCGTTGGCGAAATCAGAATCCCGCCAAACCAATAATCACCACTTAAGCCCAATCTCCATACAATTAACGGGAGCGACCCCCTATCTAACAACCTCCCTTTTCTAACAACCCCCTCCCCAGCAACTGGTCATGCATACGTTGATTAGTACTCCTTTTAAAAAACGTGATGCTGGTGGCAGGGCTAAAGTGGGGATCTGAGAAAGTGAATAGCCACCTTTGCTCCTGGGCAATGAGCCCCTGTGCTCGGAGGGGGTGAGGGAGCCCCTAGGGGAGGGGGGGGGTGGGCTGCTATCGGTGGGGGATGGTAGAGCACATGGCAGGGGGGAGGTGGCCGCCCGTGGCTTGGGCTGGAAGTGAGAAAGGGAGACGGGTGTCCTTGTGCCTGCGGGTCTGTCATGCCAACACCTGGACCCTGTGGTCCCATTCCGGGGGCAACCCCAGCCCGTCTGCCCCACCGAACACCCATAACTCCCACTGACCACGGAGGCCCCAGGTAGCGCAGCCGAAGGTTCTTGCTAATTGGGCACTTTACACCTCCAAAATGGATTCCCGTGGATAGGCATGTCATGCAGCATGTGTGAGTTATTGCCCAGCATCTCAATCAGATCGTGATGCCTGCGCACTATACCTGAACACTGTGGGAGGCGTCACCATGGACGCAGCGGTCAACATCCAATCCAGGGGCTGGGCCCCAGCACCGGGGACATTTTGGCAACCAGAAGGTGTGTGTGTGCATCGAGGGGATCAGCGCCCTGTCCAGGTAACATTACATGCGGGTGTCTGGGGTGCAGAGTGTGGAGTCTGGTGAGCAGGGCCCCCAGTGCAGCCGTGGGTGCGTGGGCAGGGTGTGCCGGTTTGGGGGGGGGGGGGGGAAAGAGTACAGGTGGGGGTAGCGGAGAGGGAGAGGCTTCCAGGATCTCTGTGTTCGGGGAGATAGGATATGGGTTTGGTGCTCGGCCTGCAATATAGTAGACAGTGCCAGAGACGTCATATTGGTCGAGGCCAATGAATTGTATTGTTTAACAAATGTGTCCCGACCTGCCCCAAAGCCCTGAAGGTGCCTCTCCCCCTCCACACTCCTCCCAGACCCCCTCACTCCTCCCCCCCACAATGCACCCAACAATCCCTTAGCCCCCCCCCACTCCTCCCCCCCCCCCAGTGCCTTCTCAGTGATCCTCGACGTGCTTAGCCTTCCTAGCTCTACCGCTGTGTCTAGGGTGTGTGCCAGGATGCAAATCAGAGGTGGAGGCAGCTTGCTGACTACCGTCTCCTGGCCTTCGATGCCCCTGGCGGACACCCTCTGGGACTCTGGGGCTGGAGGGCCAAGGCGCACTTGCCAGCGGCACATGGCCCACAGTACCGCCCTGTTTCGGGTGCTGACTCCAAGACACATTGCTGTTAGTCAGGTGGGTCTCGGGATCCAGGGACCACCATCACCACTCCATACTGTGGCTCCGGCTTTGCACCCAGCGCCCCTCCTACCGGTCAGTGTCTATAGGGCCCTGGTGTTCACCTCTGGACAGAGGGGCAGCTGGATTGATCCCCGGCTGTCACTGCGTCATCTGGCTTTGCCAGCCTTGGTGGCTCCCCAATCTGTGCAGCATGGTGTCGACGCCATCGGCAATGTTCCTCAGTGACTGGGACATGCTCAGGAGTGCCACATCAATGCCCATCTGTGACTGGGACACGTCCCCCAGAGACTGGGACCTGTTCCGCAGTGTCTCGGCTAAATCCACATGGAACTGGGAGACCTCACCTAGTGACCAGGATGTGCTCTGGAAGGCTCGGCTATGCCCATCTGAAACTAGGACAAGCTCCACAGCTCCTCATCAAGGTCTGCCTGGTATTGGTTCACACCCCCAGCGACTGGGACACGCTGTCAAGGCGCTCAACTATAGCCGTCACTGACTGAGCCACACCTTGGACACCTCCACTCATGCTGCCAATGTCGCTCACCAGGCTCTCTACTGCGGTCGCCATCCTAGCAGTGTTGGCTATGCATCTCCGTCGCCATCTCCGGCACCCGTAGCCTCTGGGACTTACCATCATGGGACGATGCCATCAGATGGACATCCTGCAGGGGCATGGACATGTGCTCAGTTGGAGTGATGGGTCATTCTGTGTGGCAGTAACAACTCACGTGTGATTGTTCACCTGGATGCTGGTCGGTGGACCCTTACCTCTGCACCGTATGCTCTACATCGGTTACAGATCCGTCCTCGGCTACCTCCACGAATTCCATGACCTGTCCCTCATAGGGGGTGAGGATTCGGGGAGGGGGGGGTTGTTCGGGGCTCTGGGTATTTGGCAGGTGGGTGTGGAGGGGGTTCAGGGATATGGCTGTGTGGGGGGTCGGGACGTGGGCAGCACTGCTGGACATGGGTACAGAACGTTGCTGGCTGGGGGCATACCAGGCGCATTCTCATGGTGGGTGTGGGTCCGGGGTCCGGTGCCAACTCACCCGTGCAGTCCGGTGGAGGTCATTGATCTACTTACGGCACTGAGTTCTGGTCCTCCCACACTCACCGAACTGTCGGCTGCTGCCACTTCCTCCCAGGCAGCACTGGCTGCCTAGTGGCTGACCCTCCGAGACCCTCGGGGGAACAGGGCATCCAGTCTGGCCTCAACCGCATCCAGTAATCTGCCTAGGTCGGCATCCCCGAATCGTGGGGCTGATCTTCTCGGTGGTATGGCTGCGAGCTGAGTGGGGTAGACTGTGCAGGGTTGGTTTAAGGGCTGCTCTCCCTTGTTAGTGGGGGGCTAGCGAGCGCGGTCCTGGCGAATCAGCCGGCGGGACCATCATTCGCAGCGTAGGGGCCTTGTGAAGTGGAACAATTAACGTTTTGTAGCGGTGACAGCCTCACCAGATCAAGAATTGGGAAGCTTGCGGCAGTTCCCGCTCGCTACCACACTTTGAAAATTTTCAGGCAGATTCTGCCTGAATGCCAAATATTTTCGATATTTTCTGTTTTTATTCGAGATTAATAGATTTTTGTTAAGTAAACGCATCAAGGACTCTGCAGCAAAGGCAGATAAATGGAGGTTCAGATTATCCACGTTCAAATTGAGAGGTGAGGTGGATTTGAGGGGTTGAATGGCATACCTCTAATCCTCACGTTTGTGTGTGCATATTGGGTTAGGATTGGCTAAACCTCAGTGTGATGGCTCGCATGGGCAAGCACTCACCGGCTAGCCGATGTGAAGGACACTTGAATGACGTACCAGTTTGTTGCTGTTACTTCTGGAAATATACCACAATATGAGAAACCATCTTCAGAAGTGGAGAGAAAAAAATAAAATAACTGTTTAAAATGCATTTGAGCTATGAAAGGGCAATTAGAAATACTCACTCTCACTAATAGTACATTCTCCAACAGATTTGTTTTGAATCACTAGCTTTCGGAGCACTGCTCCTCACCTGAGGAAGGAGCAGTGCTCCGAAAGCTAGTGATTCGAAACAAACCTGTTGGACTTTAACCTGGTATTGTAAGACCTTTTAATGTGCTCACCCCAGTCCAACACCTACATCTCCACATAATAGTACATTGATCGACAGCTGACCGAAAAAATAGGTCAAATTTCAGGTATAACCTTTCACCATCAGCACCTATGTTTTCATTTTGGATTTCCAATATTTAGTTTTCTTTTTATTCAGTGTTTTAACAGTGGAATCTTGTGCCTGAATGTGCTGTATGTGTTACCAACAGGCAAGGATCCCATCAATAATACAAACTTCCAAAATTATACCTGCGATATTAAAGCATCGTATGTGTGGCAACACAAATAGAAAGTGATGATGACCTGACACTACATAAAAGAAAACCAGAAACCATGGGCATCATTCTCCCCTCTATCACCGCCAATAGATTCACTGATCAGAACAGGTCACTGATCTTATTCCTGTTGTGGGTGCAACATTAGCCTACATCATAACAATCAATGCATGGGAAGCACGGTGGCACAGCGGTTAGCACTGCAGCCTCACGGCGCCGAGGTCCCAGGTTCGATCCCGGCTCTGGGTCACTGTTCGTGTAGAGTTTGCACATTCTCTCCGTGTTTGGGCGGGTTTCGCCCCCACAACCCAAAGATATGCAGGCTAGGTGGATTGGCCACGCTAAATTGCCCCTTAATTGGAAAAAATGCATTGGGTACTCTAAATTTATTAAAAAATGAAAAAAATAACAATCAATGCATTGCAAACAAATTGTGTGTGAAACATCTTTTCTGAGTTATGATCGTTGTTGCATAAATCCAAGTTTTCAAGGTGGAAAGTTTTTTTGAAACCATGAAGCTGAAGTCCAAGCGTTTGAAATTTATAACTTGTTGAATTGTTTCAGCAACTACAGTACTAGCCTGTAGACTATGGTTAACTGTACCATGCTGGTGACAATTAACAATATTTACATTGCTGAACAGGTTGATCTCAATTGACCAGGAATGGTGGGAGCTCACAACAATGGCCAGCATCTGTGGGTATATGTGATAAAGTTCACAGTGCCTCACAGCTAATCATTTGGGTTTTCACACAATGCTGAAACTCACATATTTAGGACAATTAACTCACATGAAAATGGTTTGGAAGTATTTAGCACAGTGTGATTCAGCTGGCACTCAAGTTATTTGTATCACTGCCTAAATCTACATGGTTCATCATTTCAAGTTCTCATTGTGTACTAACAATAAACCTTGCTTTTTAAATCATGCGTCCACGTGCTCAGCAATTCTTTTATCTATGCTACCAACTGTCTTCTATAGCCTTGCACCGAGACACGGATAGAAATATTGTTTTACAGCTCCTGATAATATTCTACTTTCTCACTAGGCCTTTAAATAGAACACCTTCGCTTTAGAGGTGATAATGGGGGTGGGCAATATCTCATACTGTTCAGTTGGAAATGAAATGTAAATGAGAACTTATGTAGGATTATTAAAGCCTCACATCAAGATTGTCTGTGCCCAAGTTAACACATTGATGTCTGAGGCAGCATAACTCCACATGTAGAGAACAGAATAACTGAGGAACAGTACCTGCACTGACCATATATCTTGCATTGTTTTAACACTTACTGCTAGACCAGTGGGTTAACCTGTGCAGACATGATCAGGCCATACGCATTGGAGACTGTGTAATTCATTCTGTAGTCGATTTGTGAGCACATGGAAGATCAGTTGAGATTAGCCGCCGCATTGGTCATCGCACTGGTGGTAAAGCAACCTTAGCAACAGTTGTACCGCCAATTGGAGGCTGCTCTATTGGAAGGCACTGGATGGAAAGTAAGAGGAATCGAGGTTAGAAGCGGGGACATTTAAAAACATAAAAGTACGCTTGAAATACAGAATAGGAATAGACAAAGGGGCTCATGAGGTGAGAAAAGGGATAGACCGAGAAAAGTGTTTATGATATTTTTTTAAACTTGTTTATTTTCTTGCAGGTTTCAACTTTAAAGCGCTCATAATTAGAAGTGGGGCTACCGGTAGCTTCCACCTGCCTATTCCAGGAGGTCCCAGCATTTATGTCCTGGTTCAAAGTGGGGGAGGTGCAGGCCAGTGGTCGTCATGGTTTGTCTCTGCCACTGACCTAGGGAAACTTCCAGCTACACATGTTTACATTAATTAAATCAAACCCAAATGATCGTACCAGATACCTGTAAAATCTACCTTAGTATTACCCCGAAACAAGTGCCATGCAAAATAACCAACTAAAGAGCGTCTGCAAAATAAAAGCTAAAGGCAGCACAGGCGTGAAGAAATGAAAAGTTTCATTAATCTGACCAGATAGATTGGATTTCTTGTGCTGTCGATGATGAAGCGCCCTCTGCTCCAGCCCTTGCGAGCGCCCGGACACAGGGATTAAACGCAGCCTATGCTGCAGGAAGTAATACTGGGATTTGTTTTTTCTTTTCCTGCCGGCAAGGAGATCACCTAGACCCCAGCAGCGTTTGTGCACGAGGAAACCTAAAACATTTCTTCCCAGTGTTCTGCTCCCAATGCCATTGCGGCAAAGCTGGAGGCGGAGTTCTGATGCAATTTCTGCTGATCCCACTATTTCAAACAGTCGAACCGAAGTCAGAAGCTTATTTAGCACTAGTCCTCTCGACAGCAAATTGAATGACGAACTCGTTCTGATCAGTGAACCAGAGTGTTGGCATAGTGACCCATAGTCTAACCGGGGGGCGGGGGCGGGGATTCCAGTCCAGGGGTGCCCAGCTCCAACCCAGCCCAGCAACATCCTTTCTACTCAGTAATTGAAGGTGGCATTGGGCATCTAGGTTCTTGGGTTCCCTTTCAGGAACTTGTACCTTTGAGTTATGGGATGTATAGCAATAATTTCCTCTCCCAAGAAAACAAATATGCACAAGTTCTATAGTGCCAATGGCATTGTATATAAATGTCCCAATGAACTTCACAGAGACTGTTTTAGAGAGAAAATGTCAGAGGCGGACAAATTAAGAAAAATTTGGTTTAAGAATTAGGTTTTGAGGAACATCTTGGAGGGGGGGATAACTGGGGTCTTTGGAGGGGTGAAAATTCCAGAGTTTAAAGCCGAGGCAGCTGAAGGCACAGTGAGTGACCAATGGTGGAGCAGTACAACTCAGAATGTGCGATTGGCCACACTTGGAGAAGCAGAAAGTTCTCAGAGGCTTGTGGGGTTGGTGAGGATGACAAAGATAAGGAAGTGGTGAGGCCTAAAAGGTTTTGAACACACAGATGTCTAATTAAAGAGTATCCTCCTTTGGGCATCACAAAACGATTGGACATATTGTGATCACTGTTACGTGTGTAAACATGGTAGTGATTTGTGTGGACCTTTTCCCACAGACTGCATGCGAGAGAAACAACTGGTAAATGTTTTGGTGGTGTTGGTTGAGACACCAAAGAAACAACAAAATAAAAATACCGGGGATGCTGGAAATCTGAAATAAAAAGAAAAAATGCTGGAAGAGCTCAACAGGCCTGGCAGCATCTGTGGTGACAGAGAGACAGACTCTGATGAAGCTCCATAAAAGAGTCATACAGACTGAAACGTAACTCTTGTTTCTCTCCACAGATACTGTCAGAGCTGCTGAGTTTTTCCATCATTTTCTGTTTTTATACCAAAGAAACTGTTCCTCACACAGCCCGGTTAAAACCTTTACATCCAGCTGAGATGATTGATGAGCTCAGGATTTACTCTCTCATTTAAAAGGGCACATTTGTGAGATACAAGTCTGGGTGGGGTACACCTGGATGTTGAAGTACAAATATGGCAATTACTAAAGGTCAAGCCACAGGTGAGCAAGGCCATTAAAAAACCAAACCAAACACTAGGCTTCATTTTTAGAGAGTTAGAATTGAAAGAGAGGTTATGATAAATATGTATCAAATCTTGAGATATCACTAGAGTACTCTGTGCAATGACACTATTGAATCACTTCCACAGCATCGCGTTCTGAATGAGCTTACCCTCAATCCATCTCAAGCCAAAGCCACCAAGGTAAGTCTTCGGGAGCTGGTGACATTCCACCTGAAGTACTCAAGTATGGAGGAACTCGACTTCCGGGTGCGGTGATGACCAGCTGAGTCGCATGTTTCGGCAGCTCCCTGTGAAACGGACTTTTGGGCTCTTGATAGGAGCCCCAACGGCAATTTTGACGGCTAAAAACACTGTGCGGTAAACCAGAAGGGAATCCCCTCTGGATACGGATGGAAAAAGGAGGAGAGAGTGGCCAGATTGCAGTGGATCCTTTAGAACAGCGGCAAGGAAGGCAAGCAAAAACCAAGATGGCGTCGGAAGGTGGCAGTTTAACATGGGGCCCTGAACAACAAGAGTTCTTGAAATGCTGTGTGGAAGAGATAAAAAAGGAAATGAAGAAAGAGCTGTTGGCCCCGATACTACAGGCGATCGAAGGGCTAAAGGAGGAACAAAAGACCCAGGAGCGGGAGCTTCGGGTCGTGAAGGCAAAGGCAGCCGAGAATGAGGACGATATACAGGGCCTGGTAGTGAAGACAGAGACGCAGGAGGCACATCAGAAACGATGTGTGGAAAGGTTGGAGGCACTGGAAAACAACGCAAGGAGGAACAACCTGAGGATTCTTGGTCTTCCTGAAGGTGTGGAGGGAGCGGACGTCGGGGCATATGTGAGCACGATGCTGCACTCGTTAATGGGAGCGGAGGCCCCGGCGGGTCCGTTGGAGGTGGAGGGAGCATACCGAGTGATGGCGCGAGGACCGAGAGCAGGAGAAATTCCCAGAGCCATAGTGGTGAGATTCCTCTGTTTTAAGGATAGAGAAATGGTCCTTAGATGGGCGAAGAAAACTCGGAGCAGTAAATGGGAGAACGCGGTGATCCGCGTTTATCAAGACTGGAGTGCGGAGGTGGCGAGAAGGAGGGCGAGCTTTAATCGGGCCAAGGCGGTGCTTCATAAAAAGAAGATAAAATTTGGAATGCTGCAACCGGCAAGACTGTGGGTCACATATCGAGGGAGGCACCACTACTTTGAGACGGCGGATGAAGCGTGGACTTTTATTGTGGAAGAAAAACTGGAATGAGCGGGTTATTAAAAAGAACGTTCGAACAAAGTGGTGGGGCGAATGTGGGGGGCAAAGAGGGGTTTTATGTACTAATCCTGCGATGTGGTAACTTTTCTCTCTCCCACAGGTGGTGATGGGGGGAGGAGGGGAGGTGGAGGAGATGGGGCGTTGGCCATTGGGGGCGGGGCCAAGGGAGAAGCGCGGGCTTGGTTCCCGCGCTATGATAATCATAGCGCGGGCTTGGTTCCCGCGCTATGATAATCATGGCGGGAATAGAGAAGCAGGAAGGAGGGGGCGTCGCACGGTGCGAGCCGAGGTCACGGGGGGAAGCCGAGGTCAGCCAGAGTTTGCTGACTTCTGGGAGCAACATGGGGGGAGTAATTACGCTAGCGGGGGATCTAGCGGGGGGGGGGTGGGAGGGGGGAATTACTGGGTTGCTGCTGCTGGGGAGAGGGGGGAGCTGGTATGGGAGAGGATGGGCGGGGGGGCACCGCCTGGGGGAGATACAGCTGCGTGGGAACTGGGTGAGGAGCTGGAAAAAGGTGATGGCTAATCGACAAGGGGGGGGGGGTAGGAAGCCCCCCAACTCGGCTGATCACGTGGAACGTGAGAGGGCTGAACGGGCCGATAAAGAGGGCACGGGTACTCGCACACCTTAAGAAACTTAAGGCAGATGTGGTTATGTTACAGGAAACGCACCTGAAACTGATAGACCAGGTTAGGCTACGCAAAGGATGGGTGGGGCAGGTGTTCCATTCGGGGCTAGATGCAAAAAACAGGGGGGTGGCTATATTAGTGGGGAAGCGGGTAATGTTCGAGGCAAAGACTATAGTGGCGGATAACGGGGGCAGATACGTGATGGTGAGTGGCAAACTACAGGGGGAGACGGTGGTTTTGGTAAACGTATATGCCCCGAACTGGGATGATGCCAATTTTATGAGGCGGATGCTAGGATGCATTCCGGACCTAGAGATGGGAAAGCTGATAATGGGGGGAGATTTTGATACGGTGTTGGAACCAGGGCTGGATAGGTCGAAGTCCAGGACTGGAAGGAGGCCGGCAGCAGCCAAGGTGCTTAAAGATTTTATGGAGCAGATGGGAGGTGTAGACCCGTGGAGATTTAGCAGACCTAGGAGTAAGGAGTTCTCGTTTTTCTCCTATGTCCATAAAGTCTACTCGCGAATAGACTTTTTTGTGCTGGGTAGGGCATTGATCCCGAAGGTGAGGGGAATGGAGTATACGGCTATAGCCATTTCGGATCACGCTCCACACTGGGTGGACTTGGAGATAGGGGAGGAAACAGGAGGGCGCCCACCCTGGAGAATGGACATGGGACTAATGGCAGATGAGGGGGGGTGTCTAAGGGTGAGGGGGTGCATTGAAAAGTACTTGGAACTCAATGATAATGGGGAGGTCCAGGTGGGAGTGGTCTGGGAGGCGTTGAAGGCGGTGGTTAGAGGGGAGCTGATATCAATAAGGGCACATAAAGGGAAGCAGGAGAGTAAGGAACGGGAGCGGTTGCTGCAAGAACTTTTGAGGGTGGACAGACAATATGCGGAAGCACCGGAGGAGGGACTGTACAGGGAAAGGCAAAGGCTACATGTAGAATTTGACTTGCTGACTACAGGCACTGCAGAGGCACAATGGAGGAAGGCACAGGGTGTACAGTACGAATATGGGGAGAAGGCGAGCAGGTTGATGGCACACCAATTGAGGAAAAGGGGAGCAGCGAGGGAAATAGGGGGAGTGAGGGATGAGGAAGGAGAGATGGAGCGGGGAGCGGAGAGAGTGAATGGAGTGTTCAAGACATTTTATAAAAAATTATATGAAGCTCAACCCCCGGATGGGAGGGAGAGAATGATGGGCTCCTTGGATCGGCTGGAATTTCCCAAGGTGGAAGAGCAGGAAAGGGTGGGACTGGGAGCACAGATCGAGGTAGAAGAAGTGGTGAAAGGAATTAGGAGCATGCAGGCGGGAAAGGCCCCGGGACCGGATGGATTCCCAGTCGAATTCTATAGAAAATATGTGGACTTGCTCGCCCCGGTACTGACGAGGACCTTTAATGAGGCAAAGGAAAGGGGACAACTGCCCCCGACTATGTCTGAAGCAACGATATCGCTTCTCTTAAAGAAGGAAAAGGACCCGCTACAATGCGGGTCCTATAGACCTATTTCCCTCCTAAATGTAGATGCCAAGGTCCTGGCCAAGGTAATGGCAATGAGAATAGAGGAATGTGTCCCCGGGGTGGTCCACGAGGACCAAACTGGGTTTGTGAAGGGGAGACAGCTGAACACGAATATACGGAGGTTGTTAGGGGTAATGATGATGGCCCCACCAGAGGGAGAAACGGAGATAGTAGTGGCGATGGATGCCGAGAAAGCATTTGATAGAGTGGAGTGGGATTATTTGTGGGAGGTGTTGAGGAGATTTGGTTTTGGAGAGGGGTATGTTAGATGGGTGCAGCTGTTGTATAGGGCCCCAGTGGCGAGCGTGGTCATGAATGGACGGGGATCTGCATATTTTCGGCTCCATAGAGGGACAAGGCAGGGATGCCCTCTGTCCCCATTATTGTTTGCACTGGCGATTGAGCCCCTGGCGATAGCGTTGAGGGGTTCCAAGAAGTGGAGGGGAGTACTTAGGGGAGGAGAAGAGCACCGGGTATCTTTGTATGCGGACGATTTGCTACTATACGTGGCGGACCCGGCGGAGGGGATGCCAGAAATAATGCGGAAACTTGGGGAGTTTGGGGATTTTTCAGGGTATAAATTGAACATGGGAAAGAGTGAGCTGTTTGTGGTGCATCCAGGGGAGCAGAGTAGAGAAATAGAAGACCTACCGTTGAGGAAGGTAACAAGAGACTTTCGTTACCTGGGGATCCAGATAGCTAAGAATTGGGGCACATTGCACAGGCTAAATTTGACGCGGTTGGTGGAACAGATGGAGGAAGATTTCAAGAGATGGGACATGGTAGCATTGTCAATGGCAGGGAGGGTGCAGGCAGTTAAGATGGTGGTCCTCCCGAGATTCCTCTTTGTGTTTCAGTGCCTCCCGGTGGTGATCACGAGGCTTTTTTTAAAAGGATTGAAAAGAGCATCATGGGTTTTGTGTGGGCCGGGAAGACCCCGAGAGTGAGGAAGGGATTCTTACAGCGTAGCAGGGATAGGGGGGGGCTGGCACTACCGAGCCTAAGTGAGTATTATTGGGCCGCTAATATTTCAATGGTGAGTAAGTGGATGGGAGAGGAGGAGGGAGCGGCGTGGAAGAGATTAGAGAGGGCGTCCTGTAGGGGGACTAGCCTACAGGCTATGGTGACAGCCCCATTGCCGTTCTCACCGAGGAACTACACCACAAGCCCGGTGGTGGTGGCTACACTGAAGATTTGGGGACAGTGGAGACGGCATAGGGGAAAGACTGGAGCCTTGGGGGGGTCCCCGATAAGAAACAACCATAGGTTTGCCCCGGGGGGAATGGATGGGGGATATGGAATGTGGCAAAGAGCAGGAATAACGCAACTGAAAGATCTGTTTGTGGATGGGAAGTTCGCGAGTCTGGGAGCGCTGACCGAGAAATATGGGTTGCCCCAAGGGAATGCATTCAGGTATATGCAACTGAGGGCTTTTGCGAGGCAACAGGTGAGGGAATTCCCGCAGCTCCCGACACAAGAGGTGCAGGACAGAGTGATCTCAAAGACATGGGTGGGGGATGGTAAGGTGTCAGATATATATAGGGAAATGAGGGACGAAGGGGAGACTATGGTAGATGAACTAAAAGGGAAATGGGAAGAAGAGCTGGGGGAGGAGATCGAGGAGGGGCTGTGGGCAGATGCCCTAAGCAGGGTAAACTCGTCGTCCTCGTGTGCCAGGCTAAGCCTGATTCAGTTTAAGGTATTACACAGGGCACATATGACTGGAGCACGGCTCAGTAAATTTTTTGGGGTGGAGGATAGGTGTGCGAGGTGCTCGAGAAGCCCAGCGAATCATACCCATATGTTTTGGTCATGCCCGGCACTACAGAGGTTTTGGATGGGGGTGACAAAGGTGCTTTCAAAAGTAGTAGGAGTCCGGGTCGAACCAAGCTGGGGGTTGGCTATAATTGGGGTTGCACAAGAGCCGGGAGTGCAGGAGGCGAGAGAGGCCGATGTTTTGGCCTTTGCGTCCCTAGTAGCCCGGCGCAGGATATTGCTAATGTGGAAAGAAGCCAAGCCCCCGGGGGTGGAGACCTGGATAAATGACATGGCGGGGTTTATAAAGCTAGAGCGGATTAAGTTCGTCCTAAGGGGGTCGGCTCAAGGGTTCACCAGGCGGTGGCAACCGTTCGTCGAATACCTCGCAGAAAGATAGACGGAATGGGAAAAAGAAGGCAGCAGCAGCAGCCCAGGATCGGGGGGGGGGGAGGGGTGGGGGGGGGGGGAGGGGTGGGGGGGTGGGGGGGAGGAGGAACCAGAAGGACTCTCAGGGTTGTTAATATATACTGTATAGTATGTATAGGTCGTTGCTACAGATAATTATATATTGGACTGTTAAATTATATTTTTGGAGAGTGTTACTTGTGACAAGGCAGTTGCCAATTAGGGCTAGTTTTCATTTTTGTTATTTATTATTTATTCATTTTTTGTTTATAAAATAGGTCATTGTTATTTGTGTTGTTATAATATTGTGTAAAGGATGCACAATGTACTGTGTTGGTTGACCAAAAATTTTCAATCAAATATTTAATTAAAAAAAAGTATGGAGGAACTCCCATGTCTATGAAACCTGCTAGCCTTTTCTGCTTAATCTGGAAGCAGGGCATTTTGTCCCAAGATTATGAGAAGGCTTCCATAACTCATCTGTACAATGGAAGGGAACCACGTTCATGTGCGACAATCATTGTGATATTTCACTTCTCCCCACAGCAGGAAAACATCTTGAGAGGTTTATTCTCATCAGGATTGTCTCTGGGTAGAGCACCCAGAATCATAGTTTGGCCTTTATGCTGGACGAGAAATGGTTGACATGACCTTTGCGATGCATCAAATTCAAGAAGAGTCCTGCAAATAGAACTACGATACCCACATGGTGTTTGTTGATAAAGGCCTGTGGAAGAGGCTCTACAAATTTGACTGCTCTGAGAAGATGATCACGGTCACATGCTCATTTCATGGTGATAGCCAGTATGATGCAGAATGGTGCTTCATCAGATGCCTTTCCTTTCAACAATGACACCAAACAATGGTTCCAATTCTGCTGGCGAGCTACTTTCCAACCATGGTTCCTGTATATATTCAAATATCTCAATATAGAACTGTGCTTTCAGTTCACGCCAGATGGCAACCTCTTCATCAGCAAAGGCTCTAAACTCAGACAAAGATCACAGAACAACTACTGAGTGAACTCCTATTCACCGATGACTGCTGTCACAGCATACACTCCGAGGGAACACCCAATTGCCTGTTACGGCTTTGCCCAAGCAGTAACGTCTGAAAAAGAAAGAGATTTTGTACCAACCTGCTCCTGGCCACAAACTTCAAAGGCCCAAAGCCACAATCAACAATACGCTCCTCAACTCAGTTCAAAAGTTCTGTTATTTTGGGGTATCTTCTCCAACACCATCAATTTTTGTACTGAAATAGCCATTATCCAGGAGAAGCAAGTTTAGCATTTGGCAGGCAAACCCACAGGATTTGGAAAGAGCAAGGAGTTTGGCTCAAAGCAAAGATCAAACTACCATGTAATGATTCTCACATCACTTTTCTATGACTGTGAGGTATGGACAATGTAATCAGAGCCACATAAAACAACTAGATACTGAAGGATTTCTACCATTCGGTTACCAGCAGCACTTTGCGATTACTGGAACTCACTAGAAATTTAAGTTAAAACTTCTCAGGTGCCAATAAGAATTGTTTTATTTGTCTTCTATTGATTACAATTTGAAAGTCATTTAAAAGGCAATTCGTAGACAATTTGGAGCTTTCAAAGAATCACAGACATTATCCACTCCGAGGTTCCTCCACTCCAAGGTCCCCACCTGCTTCAAGAAGACCACCATCATATCGGTACCAAAGAAGAACCAGGCAACGTGCCTCAATGACTACCAACCAGTGGCCCTGACTTCAGTCGTAATGAAGCGCTTCGAGAGGTTGATCATGAAGCGCATCACCTCCATACGCCCAGAACGCCTTGATCCACTGCAATTCGCATACCGCTGCAACCGGTCCACATCAGACACCATTTCCCTGGCCCTACACTCATCCCTAGAGCATCTCGAAAACAAGGACTCCTACATTAGACTCCTATTTATTGACTACAGCTCCGCCTTCAACACCATAATCCCAGCCAAACTCACATCAAAGCTCCAAAACCTAGGACTTGGCTCCCCACTCTGCAACTGGATCCTCGATTTTATGACCAACAGACCACAATCAGTAAGAATGAACAACAACACCTCCTCCACAATAGTCCTCAACACCGGCGCCCCACAAGGCTGCGTACTTAGCCTCCTACTCTACTCCCTGTACACACACGACTGTGTGGCAAAACTTGGTTCCAACTCCATCTACAAATTTGCTGACGATACGGCCATAGTGGGCCGGATCTCGAATAACGATGAGTCCGAATACAGGAGGGAGATAGAGAACCTAGTGGAGTGGTGTAGCGACAACAATCTCTCCCTCAATGCCAGCAAAACTAAAGAGCTGGTAATTGACTTCAGAAAGCAAAGTACTGTACACACCCCTGTCAGCATCAACGGGGCCGAGGTGGAGATGGTTAGCAGTTTCAAAATCCTAGGGGTGCACATCTCCAAAAACCTGTCCTGGTCCACCCACGTCAATGCTACCACCAAGAAAGCACAACAGCGCCTATACTTCCTCAGGAAACTAAGGAAATTCGGCATGTCCACATTGACTCTTACCAACTTTTACAGATGCACCATAGAAAGCATCCTATCAGGTTGCATCACAGCCTGGTATGGCAACTGCTCAGCCCAGGACCGCAAGAAACTTCAGAGAGTCGTGAACACCGCCCAGTTCATCACACAAACCTGCCTCCCATCCATTGACTCCATCTACACCTCCCGCTGCCTGGGGAAAGCGGGCAGTATAATCAAAGATCCCTCCCACCCGGCTTACTCACTCTTCCAACTTCTTCCATCGGGCAGGAGATACAGAAGTCTGAGAACATGCACGAACAGACTCAAAGACAGCTTCTTCCACACTGTCACCAGACTCCTAAATGACCCTCTTATGGACTGATTTCATCAGTGCTATCCACATGTGCTACCGTGCTGCCCAAATCTTGTAGCTCATCCTTCCCCTGTCTGGTCTCTATCGCTTACCTGCTGAAAGCCTTCGTTCTGAGCTGGTCTGCTGTACAGAGAAGTTCCTTAAGGTTATTCAGCAGCTTTCCTGGTGTTGTAGCAGTACCGCCCTCACACTGGCAGACTCCCTCTTAGTTGGGGGAATGCTGCTGAGAGCCCCCAGTGTGCTGACCTCAGGAGGACCTGGAAGGATGATCATAAGGCTTGTCTCACTACAACTCTGCTCAAAGTGTAAAATCTCAGCTACAGTATCTGTGCGTGTGTGTATGTGTGTGCATTGAACTCAACCATCTCCTACTTAACAGTAATGTGATTGGACAGAATAATCAGCGTACTCTATCAGCATCACAATTAAAAGTACACAAGGCTTCATTGGCTGCTGTCAATATGAGCATCATAATCATGTTATAATCCAATTAGTATAGTGCTGTCAGTGTGATATCCTTTATTTACTCGTGTCTCTGATTGAATTAAAGAGGAACTAATGTCTTTTTCTTCATGTAAAGCCCCTGCAGCCATATCCGAGAGAGTCACCATCTCTGGGAATTTTAAGTTTCCCAAAACAATAAACAAATAAACTCTTGTTCTGCAACATAGTTATTACTAGCCTGTGCAAGGACAATACCTTGAATAATGTATAGATTTCATTTTGGATTACCAACAAGCAAAGAGCTATTTATAGTCTCAGTGGTTTGCGGGAGTTTAAGCATTACCTTCTAATGGTGCAAAAATCAAGCGTCTTAATAACTACTATTGTTTTAATGTGTAAATATTACAATGGTTAGTGAAAATGGTATACAGGTATGTTACATGCCCTGGCACCACTATCCTTTTCACTTGATAAGCATAAACATTCCATATTTCAACATTCCGAACTGGTCCAAAGATCGTATGTTGCCAATATAAAAACAGAGAATGCTGGATTAATGCAGCAGGTCTGGCAGCATCTGTGGGGAGAATCTGAGTTAACGTTTCGGACCTAAATGGCCCTTCTGTATTTCAGATGTCCGGCATCTGTAGTATTTTGCTTTTAGCTGAGTGTGTGTTGCCAACTTGGCCAATGTACATTCCAGTGGCTTCTTTCAACTAAAACAAGAATATTCAATGTGATTGTGTGCATTGAATGTCATTCTTAATATGTATTTGAAAAAGCACTTAAAATAGAGGAAATGAAAAGTAAAAAACTTCATGAGCTCAGTGGAGCGATGAGAGGCAATTCCCATTATGAATGAAAAATAATACATTGGAAGCGGTTCATGGGAGGTTTACTAGTTCGAAACTGGAATGAGCAGGTTGTCTTATGGGTAGAGGTTAGCCTGGGCTTGTTTCCCCTTGAGTTTAAAAGAGTGAGGGATGACTTGATTAAAGTACATAAAATCCTGAATGGTCTCGACAGGATTGACGTAGAAAGAATATTTCCTCTTGTAGGTGAGTCCTTTTTTTTATTTGTTCATGGGACGTGGACATTGCAGGATGTGCCAGTATTTATTGCCCATCCCTAATTGCCCTTGAGGGACAGTTAAGAGTCAACCACATCGCTGTGGGTCTAGAGTCCCATTTAGACCAGGTAAGGACAGCAGATTTCCTTCCCTAAAGGAAATTAGTGAACCAGATGTATTTTTACAACAATCGACAATGGCTTCATGGTCATCATTCGACTTTTAATTCTAAATTTTTATTGAATTCAAATTTCACCATCTGCAGTGGCAGGATTTGAACCTGGGACCACAGAGCAGTACTCTGGATTACTAGTCCAGCGACAATACCACTACACGACCGCCTCCCCATCGGAACCGTTTCTCCACCCAATTGCATTTCCCGATTCCGGCGTCAGCTGACGGAGAAGCCCACCCCTTGGGCGAGGTACTCCACTCACGCGCCGGTTGGGAGAATCGCCTGGGCCGGCAAAATTTCCCAGGACGCCGGTCCGACGCCCTCCCGCGATTCTCCCAAGCGGTGGGAACGGCCCCGTCGAGTTCCGCGGGCCGCAGGCCGGAGAATCGCCGGAGACACCCAAAATGGCGATTCTCCGGCACCCCCGCTATTCTCAGGCCCGGATGGGCCGAGCGGCCAGGCCAAAACGGCGGGTTCCCCCCGGCGCCGTCCACATCAGGTCGCTGCCGTCGGGAACAGCGCGTGAATGCTGGGGGGGCGGCCTGCGGGGGTGGGGAGGGGGGATCCTGCACTGGGGGGTACCTCAAATGTGGGATGGCCCGCGATCGGTGCCCACCGATCGTCGGGCCGTCCTCTCTGAAGGAGGACCTCCTTCCTTCCGTGGCCCCGCAAGATCCGTCTGCCATCTTCTTGCGGGGCGGACTCGGAGAGGATGGCAACCATGCATGCGGGGTTGGCGCCGGCCAACCCGCGCATGCGCGGGTGATGCCAGTTATGCGGCGCCGGCCGCGTCATGTATGCGGCGCCGCCTTTATGCGGCGACAAGGCCTGGCGCATGTAGATGATGCGGCCCCGATCCTAGCCCATTGTCGGGGCCTGAATCGGTCGGGATCGGGGCCGTTCACGACGGCGTTCACGACGGCGTGGGCAATTCAGCGCGGGAGTGGAGAATCCCGCCCCTTATGTTTCTATGTTCATGTAGAAATATAGGAATATAGGAAAAGAAGTAGGCCATTCAGCCCTTTGAGCTTATTCTACCATTCAATTAACCAATGTCGGTCTCTTTCTTAACTCTATCTACCCACCTTGATTCCGTGACCCATAATACCCTGGCCAAAGAAACTTTCGTAAATTTCAGTTTTGAAATTTTTAATTGACCTTAGCCTCAGCAGCTTCTTGGAGGGGAAAAATTGCAGCGCTTCAGTACCTTTTTGTATGAAGAAATGATTTCTGACATCACCTCTGAATGGCCTTGCTCTAGGGTAATTCCATGTCCTGTTGTTCGGAACTGTCCCAACAGAGCAAATAGTTTCTCTCTCTCTCCCGTATTGTTGTCACCTCTATTGGCTTCAATTGACTAAACAGTCAAATCAGTCGTATTTTGGATTATATTTGATACAAACTTTATTTCATACAACTTTATCAAACTCAGTAATTGACTTTAGGTATGTATTTATTTGAAAAGTAACATAAGTTTCAAGTCTCACAACTTGAATTCAAAATATACCGATAGAGAGAACTGGTAGGCCCGTTCTGGAGGGTTTGTTATTCTTCTCTGAATTCCAAACTTGGGTCTCTTCCCCTCAAGTGTTGATCCGCAGGGTTTTCGCTATAGGAATCTCAGAAACTTCTTTTTATAAGATTTTAGTTGTGTCTTATAAACAATCCTTTACCATGTAGGCACCAGTTGCCCTTGGAAAGTCTTGTTTTCACTGTTTCAACACTAAGTTTTATCTCTAAAGAGTCCAGATGTACAAGTTGTTCCTCCTTTTCCCACAAAACTCACTGTGTTGAGCTACAGCTTTTCACACACAAGTCTGTTAGCCGTTTTTACCATCATGCCTCACAGCACAATGTTAGCCATTTCTCTGCCTCGGCACTATCAAATATTAAACACTTAAATTAGATAATACCTTAATCATCTATATTCAAGTGAAGCCATGCTTGGACTATGCAACTTAATCATTTGCAGCCCAGATATAATTCTGGTGAACCTGCATTGCACCTTTTCCAAAGGCAGTATAGCCTGCCTTAGACGCAGTATGTAAAACCCAACACTATACACCAGACAGGGTCTAATGAGAGTTCTATACAGTTGTAACATTGTTTCCACTACTTTGTATTGCAGCCCTTTTGGGGTAAAGGTCAAGATTGCAATAGCCTCTTTAATAACTTAAATACTTACTGTGGTAGTATGCATTAGGGGTCATGTGGGACTGTGAAGCCGTGATGTCATTGGCTGACAGATCCCGGGTCCTGGTTGGCTGTTGACCTCTACCTCCGCCCTGAAGGCGGAGTATAAGAACCTGGAGTTCTCCCCCGCAGGCCAGTCAGCTACTGAACTGCGGTGAACAAGTCACGCTTAATAAAGCCTCATCGACTTAATCTCTATTCGTCTCTCGTGAGTCTTTGTGCGCTACAATTTATTAAGCGTGCTTAAAAGAACTATGGAGCTCAGGATCATCCCGGAATGCCTGAGGATCAGCCCCAACGCAGTGAACTCTGCAGCAGTTTTCAAACACTGGCAGACTTGTTTCGAGGCCTACCTCAGAACGGCCCCCGGACGGGTCACAGAAGACCAGAAACTACAGGTCCTGCACTCGAGGGTAAGCCTGGAAATTTTCCCTCTCATCGAAGACGCAGAGGATTACCAGACGGCGTTCGCAGCACTAAAAAGCATCTATGTTCGCCCAGTGAACCAGATCTACGCACGCTACCAACTCGCAACGAGACGGCAAAGTCCCGGAGAATCGATAGATGATTTCTACGCCGCGCTACTAATTTTGGGACGGGCCTGCGGCTGCCCGCCGGTAAACGCGATGGAACACACGGACATGTTGATGCGTGATGCTTTTGTGGCTGGTATGAACTCGTCCCAAATCCGCCAAAGACTTTTAGAAAAAGAGTCGCTAGGACTCTCAGAGGCACGGGCCCGTGCAGCCACACTAGATGTGGTCGCGCGAAACGCCCGCGCCTACGGCCCCGACCGCGCGGCAGCCCCTTGGGCTCCGTGGACCCCCGTAGCGACAAACCCCCCCCCTCCCCCCCACCCCACAGGCTTGCGCGGTTCAGACGCCAAGTCGTCCCGGGGGAGCCCGCCGCTATTTCTGCGGCCAGGCGAAACACCCCTGGCAGCGCTGCCCGGCCCGCGCAGCGACTTGTAAGAGCTGTGGGAAAAAGGGCCATTTCGCGGCTGTGTGCCGGTCCCGGGAGGTCGCCGCGGTCCCCGGCAAACAAGGATTCCTGCGCGCTTCTAACGCTCCCCAACCCCCCCCAGCGCCCCATGTACGACCCGCAGGCGCAACCAGTTTGGGTCCCGGCCACCGCTGTCCAGCGCCCCATGTACGACCCGCAGGCGCAGCCAGTTTGGGTCCCGACTACCGCTGTCCATGGAGAACAAGGCGATCTGCGCATTTCTGACGCTCCCCAACCCCCCCAGCGCCCCATGTGCGACCCGCAGGCGCCGCCATTTTGGGTCCCGGCCACCACGAGGGGAGGAGGGGCGCCGCCATCTTGGGATCCCCCAGACCTGTGCGACGCAGGGGGACGGCCATTTTGTCCACCCCGCCGCCATCTTGTGACCCCCCAGCCATGTGCGATGCATGGGGGCAGCCATTTTGTTCATCCCTGCCGCCATCTTGGACGGCAACAACGGACCCCAGTGTCGACGGCTCCACGGGGTTCGAGGAAGACGCTCAAACACTACGATCACGTCTGGCCTCAATGACGCTGGACCAAGCACGGCCCCGGACGCTCCAGACGACGACAACAACGGTGCTGATAAACGGGCACGAGACACCGTGCCTGGTCGACTCCGGAAGCACGGAAAGCTTCATCCACCCCGACACGGTAAGACGCTGTTTTTTGACCATCCGTCCCAGTGCGCAAAAGATTTCCCTAGCTGCAGGATCCCACTCCGTACAGATTAAAGGCTTCTGTATAGTGACCCTAACGGTGCAAGGGAGGGAGTTTAAAAACTACAGGCTCTACGTCCTTCCCCAACTCTGCGCGCCCACATTACTGGGATTAGATTTCCAGTGCAACCTGCAGAGCCTAACGTTTCAATTCGGCGGCCCAATACCCCCACTCACTATCTGCGGCCTCGCAACCCTCAAGGTTGAGCCCCCATCCTTGTTTGCAAACCCCACCCCGGATTGCAAACCCGTCGCCACTAGGAGCAGACGGTACAGCGCCCAGGACCGGACATTCATTCGGTCCGAAGTCCAGCGGCTACTGAAGGAAGGCATAATCCAGGCCAGCAATAGTTCCTGGAGAGCACAGGTGGTAGTAGTAAAGACAGGGGAGAAGCAAAGGATGGTCATAGACTATAGCCAGACCATCAACAGGTACACACAGCTAGATGCGTACCCTCTCTCCCGCATATCCTACATGGTCAATATAAGGTCTTCTCCACCGTGGACCTCAAGTCCTCCTACCATCAGCTCCCCATCCGCCCAAGTGACCGCAAGTACACATCCTTCGAGGCAGACGGGCGATTATACCACTTCCGAAGGGTCCCATTTGGCGTCACAAACGGGGTCTCGGTCTTCCAACGAGAGATGGACCGAATGGTTGATCAACACGGGTTGCAGGCCACGTTCCCGTATCTCGACAATGTAACCATCTGCGGCCATGATCAGCAGGACCACGACGCCAACCTCCAAATATTCCTCCAGACCGCTAAAGCCTTGAACCTCACATACAACGAGGACAAGTGCGTTTTTAGCACAAACCGGCTAGCCATTTTGGGATATGTAGTGCGCAATGTGATAATAGGCCCCGACCCCGAACGCATGCGCCCCCTCATGGAATTTCCCCTCCCGCACTGCTCAAAAGCCCTAAAACGCTGCCTGGGTTTTTTTTCATATTACGCCCAGTGGGTCCCCCAGTACGCAGACAAGGCCCGCCCCCTAATACAGACCACGACCTTCCCCCTGTCGACAGAGGCTTGCCAGGCCCTCAGCCGCATCAAAGCGGATATCACAAAGGCCACGATGCGCGCCATCGACGAGTCCCTCCCCTTCCAGGTCGAGAGCGACGCCTCCGATGTAGCTCTAGCGGCCACCCTTAACCAAGCGGGCAGGCCCGTGGCCTTTTTCTCCCGAACCCTCCACGCTTCAGAAATCCGCCACTCCTGAGTGGAAAAGGAAGCCCAAGCCATAGTGGAAGCTGTGCGACATTGGAGGCATTACCTGGCCGGCAGGAGATTCACTCTCCTCACGGACCAACGGTCGGTAGCCTTCATGTTCGATAATGAACAGCGGGGCAAAATTAAGAACGACAAGATCTTAAGGTGGAGGATCGAGCTCTCCACCTTCAACTATGAGATCATGTACCGTCCCGGAAAGCTGAACGAGCCGTCCGACGCCCTATCCCGCGGCACATGTGCCAACGCACAAATTAACCGCCTCCAAACCCTCCACGAGGACCTCTGCCACCCGGGGGTCACTCGGTTCTAGCACTTTATAAAGTCCCGCAACCTCCCCTACTCTGTGGAGGAGGTCCGTACAGTCACAAGGAACTGCCACATCTGCGCAGAGTGCAAACCGCACTTTTTCAGGCCGGATGGTGCGCACCTGATCAAGGCTTCCCGTCCCTTTGAACGCCTTGGTCTGGATTTCAATGGGCCCCTCCCCTCCACCGACCGCAACATATACTTCCTGAACGTGGTGGACGAGTACTCCCGTTTCCCCTTCGCTATCCCCTGCCCTGACATGACAGCGGCCACAGTCATTAAAGCCTTTACCACCATATTCACACTGTTCGGTTGCCCCGCATACGTCCACAGTGACAGGGGGTCCTCCTTTATGAGTGACGAGCTGCGCCAGTTCCTGCTCAGCAACGGTATAGCCCCGAGCAGGACGACCAGCTACAACCCCCGGGGCAACGGGCAAGTAGAGAGGGAGAACGGCACGGTCTGGAAGACCATCCTACTGGCCCTACGGTCCAGGGACCTCCCAGTTTCATGGTGGCAGGAGGTCCTCCCGGACGCTCTCCACTCCATCCGGTCGCTACTGTGTACTAGCACTAACCAAACGCCTCATGAGCGCCTCCTTGTCTTCCCCAGGAAGTCCTCCTCTGGAACGTCGCTGCCGACCTGGCTGGCGGTCCCAGGACCCATCCTGCTCCGAAAACATATGCGGGCGCACAAGTCGGACCCGTTGGTCGAGAGGGTTCGCCTCCTCCACGCGAACCCGCAGTACGCTTACGTGGAGTACCCCGACGGCCGACAGGACACGGTCTCCCTGCGAGATCTGGCGCCCGCCGGCAACACGCACACCCCCCTGACACCAATCACCCCCTCCCTGCCACCGGCGCATCCCGCGAGCGCCCCCTTCCCAGGGGGATCGGTCCTCCTCCCAGGTCCGACCAGAAGTGAAGCGGAAGCAGAAACCGTAAGGCTCCCGGTGACGACAACACGGGAACAAGCACCACCACCGGGGCCGAGGCGATCGACGAGGACGACCAGACCGCCCGACCGACTTGTGGCATCAATGTAACACTACTATATTGTGGACTGTAACGAGAACGTTTTCCTTTTCCCTCTTTTACTGTAAATAGTTCAAAACAAAAAAAAACCTCTGTGCATGCAAAAGTTTTCCTCCCAGGACCAGCCTTGTAAACCCTTACCACCATACGAAGCACCACCCCGCCGGGTTCATTTTTAACAAGGGGTGAATGTGGTAGTATGCATTAGGGGTCATGTGGGACTGTGAAGCCGTGATGTCATTGGCTGACAGATCCCGGGTCCTGGTTGGCTGTTGACCTCTAGCTCCGCCCTGAAGGCAGAGTATAAGAACTTGGAGTTCTCCCCCGCAGGCCAGTCAGCTACTGAACTGCGGGGAACAAGTCACGCTTAATAAAGCCTCATTGACTTCATCTCTATTCGTCTCTCGTGAGTCTTTGTGCGCTACACTTACCCATTAGTTTTTGGTGATTGCTGTACATGGATCCCTAAATCTCTGTTCATCCACAGTTCCTCGCTTCTTGACGACATTTAGAAAATAGTCTGATGCATTTTTGTTAGCTCCAAAGTGGATGATCTGACACTTCCACACATCAGATCCTGCCTGCCAGTTTTGCCCACTCGCTTAATACAATATATCAATGACACTTTGCAACTTTCTGCTCCCATCTATGCTAATTATTGTGCCATCAAACTTAGTGTTGTCAGTAAACTTAGATATTCACTTCTCTGTTCCTTCATCCAATTCATTATAACTATAGTGGAAACTTATGGCTCCAGCACAGAACTCTGTGGGACACTAATCACATTCTGACAATATGAATACATTCCCATTACCCCTATTCTCTGGGCTGAAATTTGGTATGGCCCATTTTGGGGCATCTGGGCTGTGTTCGCGTCCGGCCTTCTTGGCTCCCTGTGCCTCAAATTAAACTTTACTGGCCTCAAGTTCTTCCATGATCTCACCCCACCTAACCTCTGCAATGTCTCCTGCATTACATTCCAGCCTGGATGCTCTTCGATTCTGTAACTCTGGTATCCTATGCATCCTCCCTGCTTCCAAAGTCAGCTTACCTTCACACCCTGAAACCCTTTCGCTAAACCCCTCTGCTTGTTGTTTCTCTCACTAACAGGCCTCTAAAAACCCACCTTTCAACCACGCTTCAAATTACCTCTTCACTTGTTACTACTGCTCAGTATCCCCTCTGTGAAACACGTTGGGACATTTTACACATTAAAGGCACAATATAACTGTAGATCAGCACTGTTGGTTCTCAGTCGCTCAAACACTTCAGAACAATTCATGTACAATAAATTTCTTTGAAGCGCGGCAATTGTTATTAAGAAAGTAAACATATTAGCCGTTTTATGCACAGCAAGATCAAATTAAAATTAATTTCATAATCTGTTTACTGAAAGAGAAATGCTGACTGATCATGATGATAGTTCCTTATACAGTGTCATGTTAAGAATTTTGGTACCCACATGACATTTAATAAAGGTAGCTCATTATCAGCATAATCTGCGAGCCATGATTCACAAAAAAGTTTATTATAGCCACATAGCTACTCCTCAAAACATATGTATGTTCAACCTTAATTAAGTTCTTCCTGCCCCTCCATTAACATGCTGCCACATCGGCAGTATACATCCTTTTTACACTCCTTGAGGAATTGCTAACACTCAGTAGAACTTCATAGGTGTTAAACTCATTCAAAATTTAACAGGTTATCATATTCATGACCAAACCAGTCATTAATGTAAATATATATCTATATTAATCATGAATTAGACTTCTTCTCAATAATATACAGATCTTTTTTATCTGTAAGGATACAGAACTGAGGTTGTGTGTCTTTACATGCTCAAATACTGTGCCTTAGTTATTGGGCAACAGCTAACAAACCAAAAAAATAAAGGCAGACCATTTCACATTTATCACATGGTGTTGCTGGGCCAGGGAAAGAAAAGGTTTTCACCACTTTCTAAACTCAAGACTGACTTATTTCAAGCATCCCTATCCTGCAAGATGTTGAGTACTGGTGGACCTCTAAGAAAGCCGATGTTTCTGTGAATGACATATTAATAGGCATTAGATATCTTGCATTGTAACTAACTTGGGCTTTACAAAAAAGGAGAAAATAATAAGTGTACAGCAAATATACTAATATTAATCAAAGTCCATGGATTTCCGGTTTACAGAAAAATGGGTAATGCTGTAGAATTTGATTCCCAATATGTTGGCAACTGTCTCAGAATACATGCAATAAAATGCAATTTAACATATTCAATTATCACTAGTTTGTAGTTCTGCTACTACTATGCTTCAAATGCCACAAGATCATGATTGTAATAAAACAATGTTACCTTGACCTGCAGGAAATAGTAATTCGGTCAAATATACCTGGAACAGATGTACTAGGTCCATTCCAGTATATGCCAATACATCATCGATAGAAAAAAAATCAAATATAATGGAGGACAGTGAATATTTATTCATACGAAATAGGTCACATTTTTTCTTGGATGGAGTAGATGCCCACATAAAATATAAGTACATACGAAACAGGAGCGGAAGTAGGTCATTTGGGGCTCTTGAGCCTGCTCTGTCATTCAGTATGATTATGGCTGATCTGTTTGTGTCTCATTCCCGTCCGTCCCGTCTATCCCCAATAAACTTTGATTCCCTTGCCTACTAACATTCTATCCACCCCTGCCTTAAAAATATTCAAAGATCCCTCATCCACTGCCTTCTGAGGTAGTAAGTTCCAAAGTTGCACACCCCTCTGAGAGAAAACATTTCTCCCTATCTCAGCCATATTAGGACAACCCCTAATTTTGCAGTGCTCCTAGTTCTAGACTCACTCACAAGCAGAAACATCCTTTCCATGCTCACCTTGTCAAGACCATTCAGGACCTTATATACTTCAATTAAGTCGCCCCTCACTCTTCTGAACTCCGGTAGAAACAAGCCAGCCTTTCCTCTTAACAAAACCTGCTCATTCCAGGTCTCGATCTAGTAAACCTCCTCTGAAACATCGATTTACATATTTCCTTAAATAAAGAGAATAGAATTATACACAGTATTTGAGATGTAGTACCTGCGTACTAACTGTTTGTGGCTCATGCACTAGAACACCTCGATTCTTCTGCACCTCAGAATTCTGCAGTCATTCTCCGTTTATGTAATATTCTGCTTTTTTATTCTTCCTGCCAAAGTGAACAACTGCACATTTTCCCACATTATACTCCATCTGCCAGAGTTTTGCCCACTCACTCAATCTATCTATATCCATCTGCAAACTCCTTTTGGTTGCTTCACAACATACTTTCCTTCCTATCTTTGTGTTGCCTGCAAGTTTAACTAACGTGCCTTTGCTCCTTTCATCAAAGTCATTGGTGTAAATTGTAAAAGGTTGAGGCCCCAGCACAGACCCCTGCTGGATTTGACCCATCACATCTTTTATTTTCCACAATAAGATTTGATGTGGCGCCTTACCAGAAGATGCCTTCTGGAAATCCAAGTATATGACCCCCTTTTATCACAGCACATGCTTCACCTTCAAAGAACTCGAATAAATTGGTGATGCCGGTGTTGGACTGGGGTGAGCACAGTACGAAGTCTTACAACACCAGGTTAAAGTCCAACAGGTTTGTTTCGATGTCACTAGCTTTCGGAGCGCTGCTCCTTCCTCAGGTCCTCCTTCCTCAGCATTCACCTGAGGAAGGAGCAGCGCTCCGAAAGCTAGTGACATCGAAACAAACCTGTTGGACTTTAACCTGGTGTTTTAAGACTTCGTACTCTAATAAATTGGTTAAACGTGATTTCCCATTCCCCAAACCATGCTGACTCTGCCCCATTGTTGCTAACTTTTGATTGGTTCAATTGGCTCTGTTTTATAGCCTTTACTCTAGAGTCGCCAGGCATCTTTATGATACCGCCACGAGGTTCAAGTTCAAGTAATGATCAATAACTCAACACACCAATTAGTAAAATTCAAATCAAAGCACATTTATTATACACAGTAAATCACTACTCATGCATAAACTCTACTTTCTAGGCTATTTCTATCACTAACAGGCCTATACTTAGCTTCGGACTGGCCCACCAGGTCAGGGGAACAAATGGCCTTTTGCTCAGGTACTGAGTCTGCGGGATACAAAAGCTGGTATGGACTGGTAGCTAGGAGTGCCTATCTCGTAGCGAGCGTTGATTTGAGACTTACTTACTTGGAGGCCGCTGGACAGTTCACTCTCAGGGGTTGCTTCGCGTTGCTGAGTGGCCCTGTCAAGAAGGCCGATTTGAACTTGGGGGCTTTACTTTATAGTCCCCAGGGGCTTCCCGCCCTTTGGGGCGCACCCCGTACCTGGTTCCAAGTGATTGGACTTTGTTCCAATCACTTGGTTCGATTTCTCCAATGCTGGAGCGGTTCCCTGATCGTTGGGCGGTCTTTAAGTGTCCGTTAACCTCTTTTGTGTTGGCTCCTGCTGGCGCCGAGGAGTCTGGCCTGGCTTTGTTTACCTTAAAATGTTTCGATTGTTCCCGGGGATTGCTCATTACTATGTAGATGGCTGCTACATTACTATGCAGATGGCTGCTTGTATCGATGCTGTCTGGGTTTCTGCAGAATCTAATACACAGTAACTTGCACCTGCTAGTTTTTGCCTGTGTTGGCAGAATTTCCCTTCAGCCTTTGCTGTTCTCCATTTTAAGTCAGGAAGTGGTCAACTCAGGTGGCTACACTACCTCCTTGTGATCCTAACATGAAGCATGAAGGATCACATAACTGTGTTGTCTTCATTCCCTGACCCGGCGAGCACTCTTCTATGGCCTCTACACTGACCATAACTATGCAAGAACATTTTTAACTAACATTCTAAGTGGCGCTATGTCAAAACAGGGACATGCATTGCAAAATAAAAAAAACGGTACGTCTAACTGTCCTCGATAAACTACACTCACTAAACATTCAGTCATATTAACTTCCTAAACAATACAAAAATAGTAGCAGCATTTACATTTTTCCTGGCTTGGCAGTCAAGCACAGGGGTGTACAATAATCCATTTCTTTATTGACAGAAGAACGCAAACGAATGTACTTTATTATAGATCGACCGGTTCGGGGGCCTGGTCATAACCAAAAATAGGGGATCCTATCCTATATCCCGGGGTGCGAGCGCGGTAGGCTCTCCTTTTCCATTTCCTCATGCAGATAGTCTGCATGATGCTGCAGAGTATCGTCAACAGTCATAGGGATTCTATTAAGTAGGAAAGGGAGTACCAGGTTATAAACCTGTCACACCAAGATGGTGTGGTGTCGCTTGTGACTGGGCTCTGGGTGCTATGGGGAAGTGAATCATTAACGGCTGGGGGGGGGGGCGGGGGGGGGTTGGGGTCAGGGGGTTCGCGTGCAACCAAATGTTCATTAGGGTGATGAGCAACATGGAGGATGTACTCATGGTTCTTCTTCTTTCTCTTCTCTTCTCTTGGTTTCATCTCTTTTCCTGGATCTTCTGGGGTTCTGTGGGATCAAGCATAGTGTCTGTTACTATCTTGGTTTAATATCTCATCTGTTAGTATGTCTGTCCTTTTGTGCCAATTCTCCCTTTACAATTTGTCACCATGTGTGACTCCCTCATTTTTTTTTTAAACCGAATATTCCGGACAAGACACACTTAAAAATACTGAAACAGTGCGAGCTGTCTCGCAGGCTGTGCGATTTACCATCCAAATGTTTGAGGATGTAAATAGCATAGGGATGGCGACAACAAAACTTTTTGAACCAAGAGTGCCGAAATGAGATGCGTATGGGCCGCGACGGGTAAGAATTGGATGGAATCCCCAGGTAGGACGGCGACCAATGCCGTGTGTGCTCTACTCGAGCGTAGCTGACCAGAGGGGGGGTCCTCAGGCAGGGCGGAGACCAATGCCGTTTTTCCACTGCCTAAGCAACTGACAAGAACGGGCAAAAATGTAGTCATCGTGGGGGGTTGCCGTAAAGGTTCTACCTTTGAACCAGAAGGGCAGTTATGAACGGGGGTTTGGCAAGCTCTCAGTGGTTTCTGCCGATGAGCGTGCTGACAAGTTCTCATAGGTTTCTGCCGACAAATAAGGCGTGGGGCTGTGGAAATTTTTTTCCAATCTTACGAACAACATTTAACACTAACAGTAACAAACAACATTAAACAACATGCTGCAGGTTCCATCAGAAAGATCACCGTTTTCTCCCAAGCGGTTCCTTTTTAAAACATCATCTGGACATCTCAGTTATCAGTTGCGAACAGGGTCACAAAGGGGTTCTCGCTTTGGGAGTCAGACTCAAAGTCATCATCTTCTCCCGGATGCCATACTCTGGAATGTATCAGGGCTGATAGGGCTGCATGGTGCGATTTGGGGTCTATCTCGTCGTTCCGGATGAGCCTGAATGAGTTGTCTCGGTGCCAAAAGGTGGTGTTTAATTCTGTGGGGACGGAGTCGGGGTCGTATTCATAGGGCGGTGGTCTTTGGTTGGGTTTATTGAGGAATGTGATGAGGAAGGGATCACTCGAATCGTGGTCAGATTCGCGGGGTGTGGGTCCTGTTGCCTGGGGATAGTAGGGAGGCGTGCTGTGGCTATTGTCTGAGTCGCAGTCGCTGTCGCTGCTGCTGCTGTCTGTGGGCGTTCTGGGGTGGAGTCTAGAGGGTGGGGGTGGAGTCGAGGGCGAGTCCGCGGATGTGGTGGGCGTGTTGGGGGGGTAGGGATACGTTGGCTGTGGGCGGGTGTGGTCTGCTGCGTTGAGCATGACGTGATATGCGTGGTTGGACTGTGGGCCATATGCCTTAAGCTGGTTGATATGGAACCACGCAGTCTTTTGGGGTACTTAATTTTGTACACGGAGGGGCTTACTTTGTCCGCAATGGAGTACGGACCCGAATACTTAGGTGACAGGAATGTGCTGGGGTTGTAAATGGAGAGCATGACCTGCTGTCCTACATCAAACTCAGTCGCATGCACTGTTTTGTCGAAACATGCCTTGCTCTGTTTCTTTTGTGTGCCTAATTGTACCGCGGCTGCTAGCTGAGCCGTTTAAACATTCTCTACCAGTTGTTCTACTGGTTTATCGTGTGTGAGGGCCGTCACTTCGGGGCTGGTCAAATCTAATCCCAATAAAAAATCTGTGCTTTTCATGGGCGTCCGGTCATGAGGGTGTGTGGGGTGTAACCTGTAGATGTTGAATCCCCGGGTAGGACGGCGACCAATGCCGTGTGTGCTCTACCCGAGCGTAGCTGACCAGAGGGGGGTCCTCAGGCAGGGCGGAGACCAATGCCGTTTCTCCACTGCCTAAGCAACTGACAAGAACGGGCCTCAGAGTTAAATATATTTTTTTTAAAAAAAGAATGGGCCTCAGTGCACAGGTGCACCCGTGACATCACGGAGGCCCTACATACCTGGTCAGCACAATCTATCAAATTCAATATGGACTTAGCCCACCAGGATGCCCGGGCAGTGGGGTTCGCTGCCATCGCCGGGATGAACCTGGTCCAGGGGGTGACCGACAGGATGTATGTCCCCCTACGGGCATTGGCCCATGACAGGCCAATCTCCACAAATGAAAAGGGGTTCCACTCGATGAATATGCAGCTGGTGTGCTCAGCACCGTGTGGCAGCAGTGCTAACCACTGCGCCACCGTGCCGCCCCTTTTATTTTGAACATCACGGGCGAACATCTCGATAATGATTTGTACCCTAGCCCCTAAAGCTATCCTGTGTCCTGCATCCATGCCAACTTAAGTGGCGTCTACCTTTCTGGCCTGACGGGCCCTAACGCTAGGTGGATCTCCAGGAGTGGAGGCGGCCTGCTGTGATTCCCGCCCTGTGACATGCGTCCCCGTTGGCAGGCGTCCTCTGGAGCGACTGGGCCCCGCAGTTGCTCGGTTGTCCCAAGTGGCACAGTGCTGCTCTGTTCTGCTCGCTGTCCATCAGATGCGCGAGGGACAGGAGGCTCCAAGGCATTGTGGTGTACCTCCCCTGCAGGAGTCATCAGCATGCGCTCCATCACCTCCTCCTTCCTTGGAGTGCCTGATGGCCTCCGGGCTACTCCTTGGGACGGTTGTGTGACCGGAACAAATATATGTGGCTCCTGGACCACCCTGGCACTACCAGTCCTGGAGGCCCATTCCTGTCTCAACCAGGGTCTCCATGCTCGCGGCCATGGAGCACATGGACTGGGCCACATCCCTAGCCCCATGACCGATACCTTCACCCCCAGGGCATCCACCGCAGATGCCACTCATGCGGTGTTGGCATGGTCACCGCCATCCACCGCAGATGCCACTCATGCGGTGTTGGCATGGTCACCGCCACCTCCTGCCCCTGCAGGCGGTTGGACTCTGTGGTGATGTGCATCAATGTAAATGCATGTAGGCTAGCTGGACACTAGAGGGAGCACCAGAAACATCACACACACACACTCAACCAATAAATCAGTTAGATAGGACAGGACCAAATGGACACTCACGATACACACGGAGGTGACACGACCACAGGGGGGCATTACACCAACCCATATATAAAGGACACCACACACATAATCTGGCTCTTTCCAGTGGAGACAGTCAGTGAGAACAGACACAGGGTTGATTCAATATTACACCCACCACGTGGATTGCAGCAACTGGTTAGTCAGTCTGGGTAGCTATAGTAGGATTAGCAGTAGTGTCAAACCCGAGTAATAGAAGTGTAAATAGTTTAATAAACGTGTTGAAGTTATCTCCACGTCTGAACCTTCCTTTGTCAAGTGCACCACAAGGAAGCCGCTTATGTTACACCAACAACATAACAAATCAGACTCCTCCAACTGCACCCATAGGCGCTGGATGGTTGCTGACAGTCTCTCATGCAGTCTCCAGAGCTCTGATCTGCATATCCATTATCGATGGAACCGCCCTTTCCAGAAGCCCGAGATCCGTATGGATGGCAGCTAGTCCCTGGGGTTGGGCCGTCATCTGATCGTCCGCTTCCTCAGGGGTTCCTACTTCCACCTGATGTACCGCTGCACATGTGTGGTGTGCACCAGAAAGTGCCCCAGGAGCCTCTTCAATAGTGCCCAACCGAGGGGAGTGTCTCTGGGATGGTGGAAGGCTTTGGCGGCAGCTGTGATGGAAATTCAGTGCCATCCCCGGACTGGTGCTCCAGGGTGTATCGGGCTGGTGTTTGGGGCTTGCGCTGCTGTCCATTGCTGATTCCTAGCTGGAATCCGTTTGGCGTTGGGGCGAGCGACATCAGAAGGGCCCGCCTCGTCGCCAGGTGATGCTGCAAGACACAAAACATGATGCATGATTGGATCGCGGGTTAGGGTGATTGATGGTGGGGGGGAGGTGAGGTGGTGTGGGGGTGGTGAGAGTGTGGTGTGGGGTTGCTGTGGGGGCTGTGCCACACGTGCCATAGGGACACCGCAACTCAGCAGGGGTCACTTGGTTGCCCAATGCCAACCTCTGCCTCAGTGACTGCCCACTGGCCGCTGCTCCGCGATGATGAGGGGCCGCAGGTCCGCCGGTCCCCCTCTGGTCTTCTCTCTCTCTCTGAGATTGGGGGGTTATGCATGTGTGGGACGGGGTTTGGTGCCGGAGCATGGTGCTGCCTACTCACCGTGACCACCCTGAGGAAGTAGTGCAGCTTCTTCCTGCACTGCTGTCCGGTCCTGGTGGTGGGGCCCACACGCCCATGGCCTCTGCTACCTGCGCCCTGACCCAGTGTATGGCAGTGGGTAGAAGCCTCCTTCCCATCCCGGGGAACAGGGTGGCCTGCCTCTTATCCACAGCGTCCAGCAGGATCTCGAGTTCTGCATTCGTGAACCGGGGTGCCGCTCTCCGTGCTATCATCTTGTTGGCTGGGATGAGTATGTGTGGGGAGTGGAGTGTTAATATGCAGCTTCAGCTTGTCAGCCTCTTGAGTGGTAATCCCGACCCCGGCAAATCAGATACCGTTTTTCATTAGAATCGATCATGTTCCACGTGGCGCGATGCTAGCTCATTAACGGATACTAAATTGCACCGGGATGGGCGCCAATTTAGTTGTCACAAAAGTCCACCGATTCAATCCCGGCATCGACTGTATGACACTTCAGACATCGGGCTGGATTCTCCGATTCTGAGGCTATGTCCGGACAATGTGTCTCGTCTTACGATGAAAAAGTCTGCGGCGCCCCCACACCGATGCTCCGCCCAGTGGGGGGCTAGCAGCCGCGCCACATAAAACCCCCGCCATTCCCGACAGAAACGGCCGGAGAAGTGCCGGGTCCATAGCCGCGCATGCGCACGGCGACGACCTGCAGCGGTGACGCCGTACTACATGGCGAGGGCCGCGCATGGACTCGGCCTGCCAGATAGTGCACCCCCTGTAACCCTATTCGCCACCCCCGGACCACCCCCTCACCAGTCCCCCCAGACCCCGCTGAAGCCCCCCCGGCCAGCGGAATGTCCGACTGTGGCTGCGCTGGACAGCCGTCATGCGAGGTTGACGAAAACTCAGACCACAAGTGATCCATCGGGAAGTCAGCCCATTGGGGGCGGAGCATGGGGAGGGCCTTCAGGTGACGTCCTGAGGCCGTCCCAACGGCGTGCGGCGTACCCACCAATGTCGCCATTTTGGAGATGGCGGAGCATCCAGAAACAGGCACCCCTATTTCGGCCTCAAAAGGGATTCTCAGCCCGATCGCCGAATGCGATTTCGGCGTCTGCAAGCGGAGAATCCCGCCTGACCGTTTCGGAAATGGAGAATCCCGCCCCAGATCTTTGCTAGTGGGGTTCAACTCCATCTCAATTGGAAAGAAGCCAGAAACCTGCCGCTGCAAGCAGATAGCCACCACAAATCTATCATCAGAAACTTTGAACTCTTTCGCCAGTGAACTAAAAGGGAATCTGCAGGCCTGCAATGTTTCAAGTTTCCATCCTCAGTCTTAAGTGTAACATGAATTTTAGAATTTTACGATTTAAATGTATGCAACCTCTTTTTGAAATCACTATTTCTTGTGTGTGAGTGGGTGCTGTTGTAAAGACATGCTGGTTGAGAAATAACCACTTATCCTTTTTTTAAAGCATACAAGAAAACCTGGGCGTCATTCTCCGACCCCCCGCCGGGTCGGAGAATGGCCGCTGGCCGCCGTGAATCCCGCCCCCGCCGGTTGCCGAAGTCTCCGAAGGGAGAAAAGTCGGCGGGGCGTTAATGGCGCCGCTGCCGCGGAGAATGTCACGGGTCTGCGCAAGGCAGCCGATTTTCGGCCTGCCGATATTCTCCCTTCCGGATGGGCCGAAGTCCCGTCGACGTGATGACCGTTCACGTCGACGTGAATCAAACCTCCTTTTCATCGGCGTGACCCGGTGCTCCAGGCTCACGCCGACCAGCGTGGAGGTGAGTGACGGCCTGGGGGGTTGGCTCTGGGCAGGCAATGGCGTGGCCGCAGACTGATTGCGTGACGAGACGTGTGTCTCGGCTTGTGTGTGTGTGTGTGCGGCGGGGGGGGGGGGGGGGGGGGGTGGTTAGAGTAGGCTGGGCTCCGGGGGAGTGCCGGGAGGGGGTCCGTGCCGGGGTGGAGGTTGGGGGGGGGTCCGTGCCGGGGTGGAGGTTGGGGGTTGGGGGGGGTCCGTGCTGGGGTGGAGGTTGGGGGGGGGTCCGTGCTGGGGTGGAGGTTGGGGGGGGTCCGTGCCGTGCCGGGGTGGAGGTTGGGGGTTGGGGGTCCGTGCTGGGGTGGAGGTTGGGGGGGGGTCCGTGCCGTGCCGGGGTGGAGGTTGGGGGTTGGGGGGGGGTCCGTGCTGGGGTGGAGGTTGGGGGGGGGTCTGTGCCCTGCCGGGGTGGAGGTTGGGGGGGGTCTGTGCTGGGGTGGAGGTTGGGGGGGGTCCGTGCCGAGGAGGGGGATGGGAGGGCAAGTGAGTTGGTCCACCTGGCCAGGTGCCAGCCTCCAACAGTTGGACCCATGCGGTCCATGCCACCTGGCTGGGGGGAGGAGGGGATATGGGCAATGATGACATGTCGTCGTTCCCCTCCCCCCCACCAGGCCGTCATGTTTTCAGGTCATCCAGCGATGTTGGCCGCCGTGGTGGCAGCCGCTCATGTCTATGTTGCCCTGGATGAGGAGGAGGAGGAGGAGGAGGAGCGTGCCAGAGAGGCGGCGCAGGCTGCCGCAGAGGGGCAGGCGGCAGCCGCCCAGGCTGGAGGGACACCTGACCGACAGGACGAGGAGGGGGAGGAGGGCGTCGCGGCCCCACGGCAACGGAGGCACCCGAGGGCGCCCCGTGTGTGCCGGCCCCGGCAGTCATACCAGGACCTCACGGACCGGGAATGCAGGAGGAGACTCCGGATGAGCCGGGAAACCGTGGCACACATCTGCCACCTGCTGGCACAACTGTCACCGCGTGGCACTGGCGGGGGACACCCTCTCCCCGTGTCCGTCAAGGTTACGGTGGCCTTGAACTTTTATGCAACGGGGTCATTCCAGGCACCGAGTGGGGTCCTGTCCGGCATATCGCAGACATCGGTGCACCGGTGCATCCGGGCAGTGACAGATGCCCTATATGCCATGGCGCACCGCTACATCCGCTTCCCCGTGGACCGGGCCAGCCAAGATGCCCGGGCCGTGGGCTTCTCTGCCGTGGCCGGGTTCCCCATGGTCCAGGGCGTGATCGATGGGATGCACGTCGCCGTGCGGCCACCTGCAGATAACAGGGCCGTGTTCACTAATAGGAAGGGGACCTATTCGATGAACGTACAGGTGGTCTGCGACCACCGCATCATGATCCTGCACGTCTGCGCCCGTCACCCAGGCAGTGTACACGACTCATTCGTGTTGTCGCGGTCATCCATCCCCGGCATGTACGAGGGACGCCATCCCTGGCTGAGGGGCTGGTTGCTGGGCGACAGGGGATACCCATTGCGATCGTGGCTGATGACGCCTATACGGAGGCCACGCAATGAGGTGGAGAACCGCTACAATGATGCCCATGTAGCGACAAGGGGAGTGATCGAGAGGTGCTTTGGCGTGCTGAAGATGCGTTTCAGGTGCCTGGACCTCTCCGGGGGCGCCCTCCAGTATCGGTCAGATAGGGTCGGCCGCATCATTGTGGTGTGCTGCGTCCTGCACAACATAGCCCAGCAGAGGGGCGATGTGCCGCAGGCAGAGGAGGGCGGAGTGGAGGAGCAGCAGGAAGAGGCCCAGTCTTCCCCAGATGAGGGGGATGGGGGCAATGGTCAGGGCAGACGGGGTAGACACAGGCGGGTGGCTGTCCACCGTTACCGGCTGGCCCAGCGGGCACGGGACAAACTGATAGACGCCCGCTTCACTGACTAGATGGGCGTGGGAATCGGGTAGTATGGCCACAGACCGCACACCATGGCAACAGCCGACCACACACACCCCCCACCCATCCACCCACCCAGCACCCTCACCCCCCTCCCCAACCCCACCCACCCCACCCGCATGCACACCACGCCCCCCCCCCCCATTGCCGATCCACCTGCGGCACAACGGGCCGGGCTCACACAGTTGCGGGTGGACGCATGTCTATCGCAGGCCATGGAGGATGATGACAACCCGCCCTGCGATGAGCTCCTGGCTCTACATCGTTGGACTATGTCTGACCCATGGCCACAGTACCACCATCCACCCGGACCATCCCTGCATGCGGCTGTGACACTGCAGCGCACGGTCCCGTCCTCTGCCCGGGGGATGTTGATGGCGGCCCAGGGGGAAGGGGGCAGACTCACCTGGGGCTGAGGTAAGACCACCCCTCACACACACACTTGCGCTCAACGTACATGACACCCCCGCACACTTTGGACAGAGCACAAAGGCAGCTTCTGTAGGTGTAACATTGACTTTAATAACCAAAGGAGTTCATGCACGTGCCCTAGCCCCTAAAACTCATCTGTGTCCTGCACCCGTGCCAACTTACTCAGTGTCTAATTGTTTGGCCTTACGGGCCCTTTGACTACGTCTACGTGGTTCCCCAGACGGTACAGCATAACTGGAGGTGGACTCCTGTGATTCCTGCCCTCTGACACTGGATCCCTTTGGCGGCCGTTTCCTGGGGCGTCCTGGCCTAGATGGGCCAGGCTGCGGCCCGGGCGACTGGGATGGCGAGCTGCCAGCCTGTCCTGCCCGTTGCCCACCCAATGCACCTGGGACGGAAAGGGGGGAGTCCGAGGTGTCGCGGTGTACCGGGACCTCCCCTACAGAGGGAGCCGGGACGGACCACACCACCTCCTCCTCCCTCGGGGTGCCCGATGGCCCCCAGGCTTCTACATGGGTGGGGGATGCGAACGGACTGGCCATCCGACGCCCCCCCCGACATCTGGCGCTGCCAGTCCTGGAGGCCTGTGCTGGTATCGACAGGGGTCTGCAGGTTTGCAGCCATGGAGCCCAGGGGGTTGGCAAACCCTGTCTGTGACAGTGCGACGCTGGCTCGCACATGACCACTGGCGCCGATGCCCTCAGCGATGGCCTGCAGAGACTGGGCCATGGCCTGCTGAGACTGGGCCATGGCCTGCTGAGACTGGGCCATGGCCTGCAGAGACTGGGCTATGGCGTTGAGCGCCTCTGCCATCTGGCGCTGGCACTGGCTCATGGCCTCCTGTGAGAGGGCAGCCATTTCCTGGGCCACAGACGCCACCTGCACAGAAGGCCCCAGGCCTCGCAAACCGTTCCCCATGTCTGACACCGTCGCACCCATTGCCTCCACCGCGGACGCCACCCGTGCGGTGTCAGCCTGGGTGGCACGCATGACCGGCACCACTCCCAGCTCCTGGACGCGGGTGGACTCCTCCACCTGCGACCGCAGCCGCCGCAAGCCGCCCGTCACCCTCTTCGCTCGTCTCCGGGTCGGTGGTTGCATCGGATCTATGTGTGGGTGTGGTAACTGCAGGAACCCGGGATCCATCTGGGCGGCAGATGTTCGCTTGGGCTGGGCTGCCCTCCAACCGCCCGGTCCCTCAGCTGCTCCTACCTCCACCTGCTGTACCGGGACGGCTGTGTTGTGCGCACCAGTGAGTGTACCAGACGCCTCATCACTAAAGTGCCCAACCGTGGTGAGTGTTTCTGCGATGGTGGAGGGTGTTGGTGACAGCAGTGGCGTTGTGTCGTGCTCTTCGTCCCACTCTGAGTCCATGGCACTTTGGGGTGGGGGTTCGTCTCCACCCATCCACTCTGAGTCACTGTCCGGTATTTCGTCTTCCTGGGTAGTGCTGTCCCGGGTAGGGGTGTCCTGGGTAGTGCTGTCCCGGGTAGGGGTGTCCTGGGTCGTGGTGTCCTGGGTAGTGGTGTCCTGGGTAGTGGTGTCCTGGGTAGTGGTGTCCTGGGTAGTGGTGTCCTGGCTCAGATGTGACGGGGGCCTGTGGCTGCCCCCCTCGTGGCTGGGTGGTCGCTCCCGCACATTACGGGGGTGTCGTCTCCCTGTTGCTCCAGGTCTCTCCGTCTCCCGTGGTGTGTGAGGGGCATCCTGCGGGCGTCGCATGCTGGAGGGTCCGGGTCTCTCCATCTCCCGTGGTGTGCGAGGGGCATCCTGCGGGCGTCGCATGCTGGAGGGTCCGGGTCTCTCCGTCACCCGTGGTGTGCGAGGGGCATCCTGCGGGCGTCGCATGCTGGAGGGTGCGGGTCTCTCCGTCTCCCGTGGTCTCCGAGGGGCATCCTGTGGGCGTCGCATGCTGGAGGGTGCGGGTCTCTCCATCTCCCGTGGTCTCCGAGGGGCATCCTGCCGGCATCGCATGCTGGAGGGTGCGGGTCTCTCCGTCTCCTGTGGTCTCCGAGGGGCATCCTGCGGGCGGTCTGCATCTGCGGGGATGGGTGCCTGGGCGTTTGGTCCTGCGATACACAATGAAGCATGCATTGTTAGACATCAGGCAGTGATCAGGTGATACGGGGGAGGGGGATATAGGGGAGGGGGGATATGGGGATATGGGGGAGGGGGGATATGGGGGAGGGGGCGATATGGGGGATATGGGGGAGGAGGATATGTGGGAGGGGGGAAATGGGGGAGGGGGGATTTGGGTGAGGGGGGATATGGGGGGGATATGGGGGATATGGGGGAGGGGGGATATGGGGGTATGGGGGAGGGGGGATATGGGGAGGGGGTATATGGGGGAGGGGGAATATGGGGGATATGGGGGAGGGGGATATGGGGGAGGGGGGATATGGGAGAGGGGGGATATGGGGAAGGGGGGATATGGGGGAGGGGTGATATGGGGGAGGGGTGATATGGGGGAGGGGGGGATATGGGGGAGGGGGGATATGGGGGAGGGGGGTATATGGGGGAGGGGGGATATGGGGGATATGGGGAGGGGGAATATGGGGGAGGGGGGATATGGGGGAAATGGGGGAGGGGGGATATGGGGGATATGGGGGAGGGGGATATGGGGAGGGGGGATATGGGGGAGGGGGGATATGGGGAGGGGGGGATATGGGGAGGCTCACCCTGCCTGCTCTGACGAGGTCGTTCACCTTCTTGTGGCACTGGGTGCCTGTCCTTGGTGTCAGGGCCACAGCGGTGACGGCCTCTGCCACTTCCCTCCACAGACGCCGGCTGTGGCGTGGGGCAACTCTGCGGCCGTGCCCGGGATACAGGGCGTCCCTCCTCTGCTCCACCGCGTCCAGGAGCGCCTCCACATCGCGTGACTCGAACCTCGGGGCTGAGCGACGGCCAGCCATCAAGTCGGGTGTTGCGGTCGGGTGTTGCGGTCGGGTGGGGGGGGAGCTGCGCGGCCTTATGAGCCGTCACGCCGTGCAGCGCGTATGACGCTGCACGGCGTGAACCACTGCGCAAGCGCGGATCCCGTTACGTCGCTGCTAGCCCATTTCGGGCCGGAGACTATCGACCCATTTTTCCGACGTGACGCAAGTCGGATTTGCGCCGTTTTTTACGCCGATCGGCGGACTTTCTGCCGATAACGGAGAATTTCGCCCCCTGTTCCTGAGAGTCACAGCACTCAACAGATTAAAACACTTTTCCTTTAAATCTCATCTATCTGTGGAGAGCAGAGAGGTGGAATAAGGGGGGAAGCCACGCCAGCAACTCCCCCCTGCCTGAATCGGGAGACCCTCGACATTTTGGAAACCGTTTCTGTGTTTTTCCAGCGAGAGAAAGAAAACAGTCCCTCTCCCAAATCGGCCTAATGCAATGCCTTCTAATTCCATAATCATTCTACATTTATTCTGAAAAGTATAATTTATAAAGGTCTAATTGTTTACAGTCAGGATGGCGGAGGGTTCCCCACCTGCTCCCTTCCCACCTGATTTTTAAAAAAAATATTTTTTTTCTCCATCCTTCCCGCCTGATTAAATGTCCTCCACCGCCAAACGTGCCACAAGGGAGGACATTGCATTCTGCCCGTAGGGCAGAGATGGTTGATGTATTGCAATTGGCACTGCATTGTAGGATTAGTCCTTTACTTGAAGGTGGGAGATAGGAAGATAGGTTGAATCAAAGAGCAGATGTCAATGATTAGTTGTGCTCTGATGAGCTCTACAGCAGTTTCTGAATGATGGTCATTATTTGTTTTTTTATAAATTTAGAGTACGCAATTATTTCTTTCCAATTAAGGGGCAATTTAGCGTGGCCAAACCACCTAACCTGCACATCTTTGGGTTGTGGGGGCGAAACCCACACAGACATGAGGAGAATGTGCAAACCCCACATAGACAGTGACCCGGGGCCGGGATTGAACCCGGGTCCTCAGGGCCGTAGTCAGCAGTGCTAACCACTGCGCCGCCGTGCCACCCCAGAATGATGGTCATTATGACACTCTCCTCCATTACTTCCAAAATCATTTGGGATCGTTTGCATAATTCAGGGAGTGGAAACCCTTTCTTCTGGTTAAACTGAGAGACTTGACTGTAAGTGGTATCATCTATTGCACCCTGGAACTTAAAGAGCCTTAAACTCTGTTGTTATAACCTGCCTGCTTACCATTGGCTGGGGAATAATGACAATCCCACAATCCTGTGGGAGTGTGAGCTTCCCCAATGAGGGGGGCGGAGAAATCATTAGCAGACGCCCTGTATAAATAAAGCTAGCCAGTTTGGAACCAGCAGGAAGGAGTAAGCAGCACGCGAGATTGCTGCTGTTGTGTATATACATATGTTATTGTAAATACATGTTATTTCTTTGTATCCCTGAAACTCATGCTGGATTCTTTGTGGCCCTCACAAAACTGGCGACGAGGGTTAAAGTGAATAGCTGTCTACACTGCTGAAGCCACCTCCCTGGATTTTTGTTGGATACAGGTTGGAAGTTGTTTTCTATTACACCATGCATGCCTCTGTACGGACGTTTGGATGTTTTTGATGCTGCGCTGGAAAGCTGGAACCAGTATGCACAACGGATGCGTTACTATTTCCGGGCAAACAATATCACCAAAAACGAGCGCCAGGTGGTTATATTGCTCACCGCCTGTGGCCCGCATACGTTTGGGGTGATTAGGAGCCTTACGTACCCAGCTGCGCCGGACACCAAAACGTTTGATGAACTTGTGAATTTAGTGGGGCAGCATTTTAACCCAACCCTGTCCACGATAGTCCAATGTTACCGGTTTAATACCACTGAGAGGACCCCAGGAGAATCCCTTGCCGACTTTCTATCCAGGCTATGCAGGATTGCGGAGTACTGTGACTATGGTGAGACCTTGTCAGAAATGTTACCCGACCGTTTGGTTTGCGGTATTAACAATGTGACCACCCAACATTGACTTTTCAACAGGCCATTCAAATAGCATTGTCCCGAGAGAGAGCAGAATGAGGAGTGCAGGAGATACAGGGAATGGACATGCATGCCTTGGGGCACAACCCCTTCCGTCCGAAAACGTCCCCCCCCAGTCCTGCGGTACCTTGTGCGAGACGACGTCCGGAATGACGCCTGTGGCCATCGGACATTCCTCCCCGAAGGGAGCCTTCTCCAGAACCAATGGATGAGGAGCCATGGCCGTGTCAGACTTGTAGGCGCCGACCCCGTCGCGGACACCGGTCCTGGGGGCGCCAGAGGCGCCGTCATTCCGACCGAAACTGGGACCAGCCCAGGGGCTGTACCTTCCATGTGGATGAACCTGCGGCGACTACTCCTGAGGACGTGGAGATGGAGGGCGACTGCCTGCAGCTGCATTGTGTGGCAGCTCCCCGTGTGGCCTCCATTAAGGTGACAGTACGGGTCAATGGTCACCCGCTTCAGATGGAGTTGGACACTGGCGCAGCGATCTCCGTGATCGCCCAGAGGACATTTGAACGCATCAAGCAGGGTATACAGACCCTGACAGAAACCGACACACAGGCCAGGTTGGGCACCAACACGGGGGAACCATTGGACATTGCAGGAACTACGATGACCCCTGTTGTTCATGGACGCCAGGAGGGGCGTTTCCCACTTATCGTAGTGCGCGGTCATGGGCCCAGCCTGTTGGGTCGGGACTGGTTGCGCCATTTGCGCTTGCAGTGGCAGCACATCCTCCAAACAGTTTCTGGAGGGTTGACTGATGTGCTAGGACGATACCCAGATGTATTCCAGCCCGGTTTGGGGAAAATAAAAGGGGCCGTAGCCCGTATCCAAGTCGAACCAGGAGCCACGCCGTGCTATTTCCAGGCGCGCCCGGTGCCTTACGCCTTGCTCGAGAAGGTAGAAGGAGAGCTCACTCGTTTGGAAACTTTGGGTATTATCAGGCCCGTCCATTTCGCTGACTGGGCAGCACCAATTGTACCTGTAATGAAGCCAGATGCCACAGTTCGCTTGTGCGGCGACTATAAACTTACAGTGAATACGGCTTCCCGACTCGACCAATATCCAATGCCTCGCATAGAGGGTCTCTATGCAAAGCTTGCAGGTGGACTCTTGTTCACAAAATTAGATATGAGTCACACCTACCTACAGTTGGAGCTGGACCCTGCCTCCCGACCATATGTAATGATTAATACACACCGGGGCCTGTATGAATATACACGTTTGCCCTTTGGAGTATCCTCTGCCTGCGCTATTTTTCAACGCGTTATGGAGGGCATTTTGACAGGTTTGCCGCGTGTCGCTGTCTACTTAGATGACTTTTTGATCACAGGGACGTCGGAGCAGGAACATTTGGAAAATCTGGAGGCTGTCCTTAGACGCTTTTCGGAGGCTGGAGTCCGTTTACGTCGCACAAAGTGCGTCTTTCAGGCGAAGAAAGTAGTCTACCTGGGTTATCAGGTAGACCGCAAAGGTTTGCACCCCGTCGCAGAGAAGGTGCGTGTGATTCAACAGGCCCGACTGACACTTCGCATCTTCGTTCTTTTCTCGGCCTCGTAAACTATTACGGGAAGTTCCTCCCCAATCTGGCAACTACGCTGGCCCCGTTGCATCTTCTGCTAAAGAAAACTCACCATGATCTAGTGAGCTTTGTCTTTGCTCCGTGGTGGTAGTATGGAGTGCTCTTAACGCTGCCTTCAGATTGCTACACTGCCTTTGCAATGCCTCTACCTGCTTCTCTGTTTCCTCTCGTACCAGGACTGCACGTTGCGTGTCCTGATAGGCCTTTTCGTACTGGGATTGGAAGCTGCTTAGGTGCGCCAGACAAGACTGGTGTGCCCACTTGGCATCATCTACCTCTCCGTCCTTTGCTGCTAACTTCCTTCTTAATTCTAGGTTCTCTTTCTCTATCTTGCCCACATTGACCTTACTCATTCAATGTGTCTCCTCTATCTCATTACGGAGCATCCGAACGCCCTCCTCTGTGCCTCGCAATTGTGCCAAACAGGACACGATTGCCATCGGCTTGCGAGCTTTTCCCAAGCTTTTCTTATGGATTTCGCTCAGGTTCTCCCATCAAGTATGTCCTATACTCCCGGGACCTGTTTCCTCATTGTCACAGAATTTGCTCCAAAGGGGCCAACCTTTCCCTTTGAGGTACTTTCTGATTTCCTCTTCCCAAACGAGACACTGTCCTACTCTACTGCTGGTTGCTGCAACCACAAATTCTTCGGGGTTCATGAGGCGTTGCATTGCCTGCCATGCCATCTTTCCTCTCTGAATACTTCTCTTGAAATTTGGAACAAGAGGTATTAAGGCGGTGCTGTAATTACGGGTACGGCTTTCGTTATTTCCGGAATACAAACTCCTGACAGTTTTGTCGCAACAAAAAATCTATCAGTTTACCTTATCGCCCTATGAGTTACGCATGCATTAACACACTTCAGAATTATGAGGATTTATCAGAACTGCTTGAACACTTGTAGTTTTTCTGTTCCTAATTGGATTTCTAATTCAAATTTTGGGTTCTCCTGGAGTGGTTAAGCCACTTCTAGATCGGGTCCCGTCAGGATGTCGCCAGTAATATGTTGCTAACTTTTAGTTGGTTCAATTGGCTGTTTTATAACCTTTGCTCAAGAGTCGCCAGGTATCTTTATGATACCGCCACGAGGTTCAAGTTCAAGTAATGATCAATAACTCAACACACCAATTAGTAAAATTCAAATCAAAGCACATTTATTATACACAGTAAATCACTACTCATGCATAAACCCTACTTTCTAGGCTATTTCTATCACTAACAGGCCTATACTTAGCTTCGGACTGGCCCACCAGGTCAGGGGAACAAATGGCCTTTCGCTCAGGTACTGAGTCTACGGGATTCAAAAGCTGGTATGGACTGGTAGCTAGGAGCGCCTATCTCGTAGCGAGCGTTGACTTGAGACTTACGTTCTTGGAGGCCGCCGGACAGTTCACTCCCAGGGGTTGCTTCGCGTTGCTGAGTGACCCTGTCAAGAAGGCCGATTTGAACTTGGGGGCTTTACTTTATAGTCCCCAGGGGCTCCCCGCCCTTCGGGGCGGACCCCGTACCTGGTTACAAGTGATTGGACTTTGTTCCAATTACTTGGTTCGATTTCTCCAATGCTGGAGCGGTTCCCTGATCGTTGGGCGGTCTTTAAGTGTCCGTTAACCTCTTTTGTGTTGGCTCCTGCTGGTGCCGAGGAGTCTGGCTTGGCTTTATTTACCTTAAAATGTTTTAATTGTTCCCGGGGATCGCTCATTACTATGTAGATGGCTGCTACATTACTATGCAGATGGCTGCTTGTATCGATGCTGTCTGGGTTTCTGCAGAGTCTAATACACAGTAACTTGCACCCGCTAGTTTTTGCCTGTGTTGGCTGAATTTCCCTTCAGCCTTTGCTGTTCTCCATTTTAAGTCGGGAAGTGGCCAACCCAGGTGGCTACACCATTACCTTGAGTTTTTCTATAACTCTTTAATGATTGATTCTAAAGCCTTCCCCACAATAGATGTCTGGCTAACTGGCCTATATTTTCTGTTACCTGCCTTCTTGAACACAGGGGTTATACTTGCTACTTTCGGTCTGATGGCACCTTTCCAGAATCTGGCAAATTTTGGAAAAGCTAAATTTAATCCCCATACTTGTAGATTCCAGTTTCAAAATTCGACACCAGGGGCCAGCTTTCTGCAGAATAAGTCTGACTCTGAAAACTTATAAAAACAGATGGTGCAACCTGGAATTGGAAATCTTTCTCATATTAATGCTCCCATCTTATATCAATTATGCCTGGCACTTGCGGCCAATCATCAAGCAACCTCCTGGACATCCCACTTTTAGGGATGGATTAATTTCCCTACAGAAGGTGATGTTCTTAAAGCAGAGATAGCTCAAATACAATCACTACAGAGGAACATATGACTGGAAAAACACAATTAGCTCATTGATCTTGTTCCAACAATTAGAGTGATCATGGCTAATCTAACTCCATCCACCCACCATGCCTTCATGACCATTGACTATTAGGAGAGATTTGCACACTTTGACCACTCTTTCGATGTGTACGTCTTTCTTAACTTCTCTCCTGAATGGCCTGATCTCCACTTTGTCCTAGTCTATCCCACAGCAGAAAAATGGGGTCTCTCCCGGAATCGTAATAAGAGAAACAACAGTTGCTACGATACTGGACAGAAACCCCAATATTTTATTTGAATTTTGTAAGACTGTGAGGAAAGGATAGCTCGCTCAGGAGTGATTTCACACAAAATAAGGATATAGTATTTTTTAAAAATACATTTTAGAGTACCCAATTCATTTTTTCCAATTAAGGGACAATTTAGTGTGGCCAATCCACCTAGCCTGCACATCTTTGGGTTGTGGGGATGAAACCCACGCAGACACAGGGAGAATGTGCAAACTACACACGGACAGTGACCCAGAGCCGGGATCGAACCTGGGACCTCGGCGCCGTGAGGCAGCAGTGCTAACCACTGTGCAGCGTGTTGCCCTAGGATATGGTATGTTTAAACAAATTTTATTACTAACACAGAATTCAAATATCTTTAACATCACACAAGCAAATAGCTTACATGTATCCCTCAAACAATGCTAATCAATACAGTGACACAATAACCCTTAACTGCGACCTTTACTTCCACTTAAACAATGAAACCATATCAGGTTCCAATCTACTTTTAAATACAGTTAGTATTCAGGAATACTTACTGATAAGAGTTGTCTTGGACACTCCATTGTGAGAAAGAGGGATTGTTTGAGACTGCTCAAAAGAAAGAGGCCTGGCACACTGTCAGAATAATGCAGAATCTCTGGCTGCATTTCATCAGAAACCTTCTCAGCTCACTTTACAGACAAAATCTCACACTGAAAATCTCAAAGCCTGAGTGCTTCAACCCCTGGCTCCTTCCATTCACTAAATCATCTCACTAAGCTGAACACACTGTCTCCAATTAACTACTCCACAAGAAACCCTCTTAATCTAAATAAAAGTCCAATAACCCAAACTTTTCCGATGCTTTAATAATAATAATCTTTATTGTCACAAGTAGGCTTACATTAACACTGCAATGAAGTTACTGTGAAAAGCCCCTAGTCACCACATTCCGGCGCCTGTTCGAGTACACAGAGGGAGAATTCAGAATGTCCAACTTAGCTAACAGCATGTCTTTTGGGACTTGTGGGAGAAAACCAGAGTACCCGGAGGAAACCCACGCAGACACAGGGAGAATGTGCAGACTCCACACATACAATGAGCCAAGCCGGGAATCGAACCTGGGACCATGGAGCTGTGAAGCAACAGTGCTACCCACTGTGCTACCGTTCTGCCCTAATTGTACCTCTGTCTCCAAAAAGCTTACCTGCCTTTCAAATCAGGATTATTAAAAACACGACCGCAGCAGTCACATATTAACCTAGGTCTTTAACCCTTACTACTCCAAATACATACAATACAATGGACGCAATTCTCCCATCGGGAGACTAAGTGCCGACGCCGGAGTGAAAACCGGAGTGTTTCACTCCGGCATCGGAGGCCGTTCCCAGCCCCCTATTCTCCCACCCCCAGGGGGCTAGGAGCGGCGCCACGTCATTTACATGCACCGGGCCTTGACGCCGCGTAAATGACACGGCCGGCGTTGTGTAAATGACGTCATCCGCGCATGCGCGGTTGCCGTCCTACTCGCGGCCGCCCCGCAAGAAGATGTCGGATGGATCTTGCGGGGCGGCGGATGAATGGAGATCCTCCTTCAGAGAGGCCGGCCCGCCGATCGGTGGGCACCGATCGTGGGCCAGACCCCTTTTGAATCCCCCCCGGTGCAGGAACCCTCCTTCCCCCCCACAGGCCGCCCCCCCGCCCCCCCCCCCCCCCCCCAGCGTTCCCACGCTGTTCCCGCCGGCAGCGACCAGGGGCGCGTTTCTCCGACCCCCCACCGGGTTGGAGAATCGCCGGGGGCTGGCAGGATTCCCGCCCCCGCTGGTTGCCGAAGTCTCCGGCACCGGATATTCGGCGGGGGCAGGAATCGCGCCGCGCCGGTTGGCGGGCCCCCCCTCCCCGTGATTCTCCAGCCCGGATGGGCCGAAGTCCCGCCGCTAAAATGCCTGTCCTGCCGGTGAAGATTAAACCACCTCCCTTACTGGCGGGACAAGGTGGCGCGGGCGGGCTCCGGGGTCCTGGGGGGGGGGGGGGCACGGGGCGATCTGGCCCCGGGGTGCCCCCACGGTGGCCTGGCCCGCGATCGGGGCCCACCGATCCGCGGGCGGGCCTGTGCCGTGGGGGCACTCTTTTCCTTCCGCCTTTGCCACGATCTCCACCATGGTGGAGGCAGAAGAGGCTCCCTCCAATTCGCATGCGCGGGAATGCCGTCAGCGGCTGCTAACGCTCCCGCGCATGCGCCGCCCGGAGATGTCATTTCCGCGCCAGCTGGCGGGGCACCAAAGGCCTTTTCCGCCAGCTGGCGGGGCGGAAATTCGTCTGGCGCCGACCTAGCCCCTTAAGGTTGGGGCTCGGCCCCCAAAGATGCGGAGCATCCCGCACCTTTGGGGCGGAGCGATGCCCGACTGATTTGCGTCGTTTTGGGCGCCAGTCGGCGGACATCGCGCCGTTTCCAGAGAATTTCGCCCCAGGTGTGGACGGCGCCGGTGGGAACCTGTCATGTTGGGCAGGCTGCTCGGCCCATCAGGGCCGGAGAATCGCCGCTCGGCCGTTACAAACAGCGAGCGGCGATTCTCCAAGCAGCCACCCGTGATTCTCGCCGCGCCGGTTTGGGGGGGCGTGGGAGAATCGCGTGCGGGTGCCGCCGCGGAGCCCATGCGATTCTCCCACCCGGCGTGGGGGGGGGGGGGAGAATTCCACCCAATATATCTGAAATTCCTACATTCATCACTTCACTCTCTACCTTGTCAATTTATTTCAAAAACCTAAGAATTACAATCAAATTATCACTTAATCTATTTGCGTAGAAACCATGACATCGATGCTTTCTGGGTTTTAAAAAGATTAATTCAAAGGATGTGGGTTTCACCGACTAGGCTAACATTCATTGCCCATATCTAATTCAGGGTAAATAATTCCAATGTATGAAGATAGAAACAAGTCATTAGCCCAAACGTTCATTGTCAGTGTTTATGTGGGAGCTCCTCCCACTCTATTTCATTTAACTCTAATAGTGTTGTCTTTGATTCCTTTTTCTTTAATTTTCTTATCTAGCTTCTCCTCTGTGGTGGCTCGAGACAAACACTGGAGGCTTCAGTAATAAACAAAAGGGTTTATTGATGAAAGGTAAAGGCAGTTAGATAACAGACACAGAACACTATAGGACAGATCTTTATACTTCAGTTCACTGGTCCGCACTGCCTGGATTCTTGCTCTCAGGGTCCTGCACACAAACGCCCCATTGGCCGGGGTTCGTGCGCTCAGGTCAAATCAGTAGGGGGTAGTCAAGTGGGTGGGGTAGTCGTCGGGTGGGGGTGAGAGGTCAGGTCAGGGAAGTGATTGAGGTGTTGGTTGTGGTGCTCGGTTTAGTTGGCCAATCACTGGTTAGATCAGGTATTCACCAGCATAACATTTCCAGGGTAAGTATCCAGGTTAGTCCCAACTATCTGGTCCAAGTCTTTGGCACTGAACTCAATGTCAGAGACTTTTTGCAGAGTACCTAGGCTACCTAGGCAGCAGAAAGCCGCCCATCAGAAGGTTAAACTTTCCGGTCAATTACCGTGCATGTCTGTGTGTCAAGACTTCCACGGGGATCCTGACACGGATCACCCAATTTATGCCCAATCTCTGACAATGCTGATACTCGAATATTTGGGCCATTATATAGAGCTGTATATTCACTGTACCTCGGTACATGTGACAATAAACAAATCCAATCCAATCCAATCCAAAATTGCTTCTCATTATAAAACTATGCTAAAATAGACTTAATAATATCATTAAACATTCTTCCCCTAAAATCTGCATCCCAGCATTAAGTGTCACAACCCATTACAATTGATCTGCGGGATCGGGAAAGGTCCCATAATTTTAATGCTTTTGACAGATCAAGAGGCATGTCTGGTGTATTCTTCTTGCCAAAGATGCTAACAATCTAGTGAAAGAGTCTTCAGTAGTCATCTAGTCTCAAGAGTAGCCCTCTCCCACTAGATTTTGCAAGCTATTCCTGGTCTGATCATGCATACTCTGCTGGAGATATACAGGACCTACTGAAGGCCTGGGACACAGAAGCACCCAGTCCACAGATCCCGATCTCCACCTCCATACTCCCATACATTGATGACCTTGACTTGACTTTGTCCTGAAAAGGGTATCCCTTTAAGATCAGGGCCGGGTAACCCAGATCACAGCATTTCTTTCAATCTTCCAGTCATGTTATGCTGGGCTACACCAGAACAGCTACAGATGTCTAGGTCTGTACGATTAGACAGTCTGGGACTCACAAAGCTTTCTAACCTTCATGTTGAATCTTCCATGTTACATAAATTTACCTGAGATTTGATACAAAACACCATGGTGATTTTTAACTTATTATTAATGTACCGTCCTTACCCCTTCCTGTACAAACTCATCCCCAAATAGGACAAGATTAACTTTATCAGAGTAGCCACGCAACATTTATGAACTGAAATGGTCAACTCAGGCTAAAAATAATTATAGGCCTCATTTTCATCAGTACTCTGTTTAGTATTCTGTACCTGTGTAAAATCTTTATTCTGTCTAATTTTCTCTAATCAAAGTTTAAAATGTGACTTTTTTTCTGAAAAAAAACTGTTACGAGATAACTCATAAACCCACCCCAAACAAAGCAGAAATATATATTCAAGGCTCTTCAGGAGGGCAATATTTACAGTTCCAATTTTCCAAAATCAAATGTTTCCCATAAAGAAAAATACAGACTTTAGATATTCTCTTGATATTCAGATAACTGAGTACTTGTTTTCTTATTTTCTTCTCTAATGTAAGTGGTTCTAGTGCCATTGATGGCCTTGACGTACATGTAGGAGTCGAATTCCAGAGAATGGCACCCAGAAGCCTGAAAGCTAATCCAGTAATGATGCAAACAAACACAACTACTGGCAACAATTATAACAATACAAGTTTACTTTAAATCTTGCAGAGCAATGTGGCAACAGGATATCCCTTATATTGCCTATTCGGAATTGCACTGAGCATTGAGAACACTGACCGCTTTACGGGCCTACAGTCTGATTAACAGCGCTTTGCGGTTTTAATGAGCCTAGGACTTTATATAGTGCTGTGTGCTATTGCGTGCTGAGCAAGCCTCAGGCTCGGCATCTAATTATAACAGGAGTCAGTGCCTGGCGCAGGAGCATTGCAATGTCGAACACTGTACGATTCTCATGAAGTTAAATGAAACAATAAAACCCAAAAGAAAATACTTTCAGAACTATTTTTGCCTAGGCAAAACCTTGACGCGATTGCATCTGAGAAACTGTTTTCATCCAAACTGCTCTGTACATTCACCTAAGTAAGTTCATATTCTATATATATACACAAAAACACGGAGAGAGGGCTTTTCCAATGCTCTTTAACCCAGTGGTTAAGATAAATTATTACTTGTTTCTTTATAGTCTAAGAGGGGACCTCATAGAAACTTATAAAATTCCAACAGGATTAGACAGGGTAAATTCAGAACGAATGTTCCTGCTGGTGAAGGAATCCAGAATAGTTTGAGGATAAGGAGTAAACGTTTTAGGACTGAGGTGAGGAGACATTTCTTCACCCAGAGAGTGGTGAATCTGTGGAATTCACTACCACAGAAAGCAGTTGAAGCCAAAATATTGCGGAATTTAAAGAAGGAGTTAGATAGAACCCTTGGGGCTAAAGGGATCAAGGGATATGGGGGAAGGCGGGATCAGGGTATTGAACTTGCCGATCAGCCATGATCATATTGAATGGCGGAGCAGGCTCGAAGAGCCGAATGGCCTCCTCCTGCTTCCATTTTCTATTTAATCACAAAATAACAGTTTGGCTCATTTTAGCAATTCTTTTCAAATGCTTCTCCTCCAAATGATAGCCATGCAGGTATAATTGGAAAGGGAAATATTGGTAGGAGCATGAATTTATTTGGAAAAATTGTGCTCTTTTTTAACCAGAATTATCTATTTAGATTAATACGGATACTATTGCAATAATTTTGCATTTCAGCAATTCTTTTGTGTAATATGCAAAAACCATTTTTTTTCTCCTTTGCTTCCGTCTCCCAAGAATGGCCAGTGTCACCTTTGGGTAAGTTCATATTTACCCAAGAATCATCAGTACTAATCAGTAGTACACATTAGACAACAAAGCAATTGAAGGTTGGATTCTGCTGTGCAAAGGAGAAAGTATTCAATGAAATGGTGAAATATTTTATATCTTATGACTGGGATTTTCCGCCCCTGTTCTTTTCAGGTGGGTTTGGACGGGAGTGTAAAATCTCCCGAAAGGCTCTAATCCTGTTTTACGTCGGTATGAAATCTCGCCGCAAATGTCCCCTCTTCCCACCAGTGACGTAAAGAATTCCCACCTGTAGCGTCAGGAATCATGGGCGTCATTCTCCGACCCCCCGCCGGGTCGGAGAATGGCCGTTGGCCGCCGTGAATCCCGCCCCCGCCGAAGTCTCCGGTACCGGAGATTGGGGCGGGAATCGGGCCGCGCCGGTTGGCGGGACCCCCCGCTCAATTCTCCGGCCCGGATGGGCCGACGTCCCGCCCAGAAATTGCCTGTCCCGCCGGCGTAAATCAAAGCTGGTATTTACCAGCGGGACTAGGCGGCGTGGGCGGGCTCCGGGGGGGGGGGGGGGGCGCGGGGCGATCTGACCCCGGGGGGTGCCCCCACGGTGGCCTGGCCCGCGATCGGGGCCCACCGATCCGCGGGCGGGCCTATGCCGGGGGGCACTCTTTCCCTTCCGCCTCCGCCACGGTCTCCACCATGGCGGAGGAGGAAGTGACTCTCCCCACTGTGCATGCGTGGGAAACTGTCGGCGGCCGCTGACGCTCCCGCGCATGCGCCGCATTTCCACGCCAGCTGGCGGGGCACCAAACGCCATTTCCGCCAGCTGGCGGGGCGGAAATCCCTCCGGCGCCGGCCAAGCCCCTCAATGTTGGGGCTCGGCCCCCAAAGATGCGGAGCATTCCGCACGTTTGGGCCGGCGCGATGCCCGTCTGATTGGCGCTGTTTTTGGCGCCAGTCGGCGGACATCGCGCCGTTGGGGGAGAATTTTGCCCCTTATTTCAATACATTGGCATCTCATTAGTGGACCCTCCCCCTCACAGCAATTATCCACTGGTGTTCAAATGCTTTCCTACTCCAGTGTGATGTCACAACAGCACGAATCACGACTGCTTTCAAAGGACAGTAAATTGCGAACTCACCTCCGAGGGGAGTTCGGAGGTGACTGCACAGCTCACAGTGTGTTACCATTCTTCAGAGGGGAGAGAGGGCACCGTCAAGGGTGAGGAGGAAGTGGCAGAGGCCTAGGGGAGTGCTGACAAAGGTGAAAGGGGTTTCCGTGAGGGTGAGGAGGGCGCCACCAAAGGTGAGAGGGGTGTCAATGATGGCAAGTGGGTACTGACAAAGGCAAGAGGGGTGCCGGTGAGGGGTTGCCAGCAAAGGCGTGATGGGTACCAGTGAGGGCGAGGAGGGTACCCGTAAAGGAGAGAAGGGTGCCAGCGAGGTGAAGAGGTCCGGCAAAGGCGGGAGAAGTGCCAGTGAGGGAGAGAGAGATGTCAGTAAAGGCGAGAGAGGTACCAGCAAGGATGAGGGGGGTCCGGCAAAGGTAGGAGGGGTGCCAGCGAGGGCGATGGAGGTGCCAGCAAAGGCAAGAGAGAGTGGTGCTGATGAGGGCGAGGAGGGTGCCGGCAAAGGTGAGAGGGGTGCCAGCGAGTGGGAGGGGAGTGTTGGCAAAGGTGAGAGAGATGCCAGTGTGGGATTGTTGACAAAGACGAGAGAGGTGAGGGTGAGGGGGTGCTAGCAAAGGTGAAAGGGGTGGCAGTAAAGGGTGAAGGGGTGCCAGCCAAGGCAAAAGGGGTACTAGTAAAGGCAAGGGGGTTGCTGGTAAAAGTGAGGGAGTGCCGACAAGGGTGAGCGGGATTCCTGGCAAAGGCAAGGGGTGTGCTGGTGAGGGTGAGGGGGTAGTGGCAGGAGCACCGGCACAAGAAGAGGCCAATGCTGAAGCCACAGGGGCTGAAGGCACAGGGGCTGAAGGCTCAAGGTTCAAGGGCGGATGGCACAGGGGCTGAAGGGTGAACGCACGGGGGCTACACAGGCAATGGAACCGAGCAAAGGGGCAAAGGCCTCGGGGCCAGAACAGAGGAGGACCGTATGCCAGAGGGGGAACACAGGCAAGTGTTAAAATTACTATTTCTGAGGCTGCCTTCTTCTGCAGCTGGGCCTTTGCCTTCTTGGAGAGCCCTGACACTGGGAGTGGGTGAGTGGCTAGTCATCACAGTCTGATGGATCCACTCATATGTTAGCGTGTGGGGCTGCAAGCCACAAGGATAAGTCTAATGGTGAGGCATGTCTGTAATGAACATTCCATTGCAGCTGAGATCGCTCAGCTACAGCTCAACGAGCACGCCTGTATCGTAACTGCTCACCCAATTAATCTTACTAAATCACCACTGATGTCTGTGAGTGCCATTGATTGCCACTCAGCAATTAATCCTTGTCATGCTGACCTCGACATGCATGGTTGCTCTGCACCATTGCCCAAGTAGGCAAGCACATACATCTCCTTTGATGGTGAGCAAGGGCACACTGGCTGAGGAGAGCACTCCCACCCATCAGATATGTGCAGAGGTATATTTTGACAGGTGCCCCCCCACCATTGACCAGGTTGTGTGCAAGGCGTTCGAGTGAAGCTTGGGACAGTGCTTCCACCTTGCATGATAGCTCAGAATGCAGTGTGGCCTAAGCTGCAGCCATTCAGTGAAGATGTGTGGGCAACGGTGGTGTGGGGTTTTGTCCATTCAGGGAGTAAATGATGGAGTGGTCATCAATATGGTGGCAGGCACAAGAGTCACTGGTTGTCAAGACTCAGCTACCAAGTGATTGGGCAAAGCGAGGCAAATGTTTACCGTCTACTCTCTCTTTTTAATTTTGAGTGATTAGTGGAAGGGAGAAATAGAGCCTGTGGAACTGGCTATCATTCGTCTGGTGCATAGAGAGGTGAGAAGACATGGAGGCATCTGGCTGTTCAAAGGTAGGAGCAAAACCCTGATGAGGAAGGGATGGCGGGGACTGGTCTGTTTGAATAGGAGGCACTGCAGGGAGCGGTCACTTGGAGTGCCTTCCATGACCCAGGGTGTTCAGACAGTGTCTGCCCTTCCTGCAGGTAAGCAAGAACCAGTGTTGGTGAAGACTTTGCCAGTCAAGGGATCTGGTAGTTCATTAATGCACCTTAAGCATGATTTGATATCCACTTCCTGTGGTGTTGAAAGTCACAGCCGCCCTCAGCGTTTAAGTGACTGGCTCCTTCTAGGGCTCCATGGGTGACCTTTTCAGCATCTCGCAAGCTTCTGCATAGAAGTGCATCCAGGAGGTGATAGATTCCTGCTTCGTGAAGGAACGCAACTCCTAACCCCCCCATAGGAAGTGTAGTCACCTGTGTGTCTCCGGCAGATTCATTCACCAGGTGCGCTTTGTGGGGAACCTGTTGTGATTCACGTCAGCGTGTTCTCACAGCAACATGAATGGACATTTTAACTTTTAATTCCAGATTTGTATTGAATTCAAATTCCACACTGTTGGGGGGGACAATCAGGCATAAAGGCTCAATAATGAGATTCAAATTGATATAAATGGGGATCTACCTTTTAAAGTCAGGATTCCCATTACATCATTTGCGGAAAGGGGGGAGTGGGGGAGTGGTGGGGAACAATTGAACAGGGAAATCCCGCTGCTGTAATAGCCGCTATGGGACACCCGCTCCATTCTCCACCCCGTCCGCCGTTCCCACCCCCCAGAAATGGGGGTGGTAATTCCCGGCCTATGATTCTATGCTCTATTTAATAAATCATATTAGAAAACATCGAACGACACAATGCGAACCCCTTGTTCTGTAATTAACACAATATGCCAAATACGTTGATCACTAACAGCAATAATTGCTTAGAACATCTCACTACTGCATTGACCCAAAGGGTAGCAGTGGCCCTCAGGAGTAGTGTGGAGCTAGGCAGAGCACGTCTCCTCTTCCAAATCCCGATGAACATTTGTAAAACATACATTTTTGGTAGCAGTCTGTGCTTAGACTGCAGTGACCACTGCGCATTGATTTTTTTTCTTTATTCTTTCATGGGATGTGAGTGTCACTGATATGGCCAGCATTTGTTGCCCAATTGTTGTCCCCAATTGCCCTTGATCTGAGTGGCTTGGTGGGCCATTTCAGAGGACAGTTAAGTGTCAACCACATTGTTGCGGACCTGCAGTCACATGGAGGCCAGACCAGGAAAGAACAGAGGATTTCCTTCCCTAAAGGACATGAGTGAACCAGGGGCGGAATTCTCCGGAAACGACGAGATGTCCGCCGACTGGCGCACAAAACGGCGTCAATCAGACGGGCATCGCGCCGCCCCAAAGGTGCGGAATGCTCCGCATCTTTGGGGGCCGAGCCCCAACATTGAGGGCTAGGCCGACGCCGGAGGAATTTCCGCCCCGCCAGCTGGCGGAAAAGGCCTTTGGTGCCCCGCCAGCTGGCGCAGAAATGACATCTCCGGGCGGCGCATGCGCGGGAGCGTCAGCGGCGGCTGACAGTTTCCCACGCATGTGCAGTGGAGTGAGTCTCTTCTGCCTCCGCCATGGTGGAGACTGTGGCGGAGGCGGAAGGGAAAGTGTGCCCCCACGGCACAGGCCCACCCGCGGATCGGTGGGCCCCGATCGTGGGCCAGGCCACCGTGGGGGCACCCCCCGGTGCCAGATCGCCCCGCACCCCCCCAGGACCCCGGAGCCCGCTCGCGCCGCCTTGTCCCGCCGGTAAGGTAGGTGGTTCAATTTACGCCGGCAGGACATTTATCGGCGGGACTTCGGCCCAACCGGGCCGGAGAATCGAGTGGTGGGGCCCGCCAACCGGCGCGGCGTGATTCCCGCCCCCGCCGAATCTCCGGTGCCGGAGACTTCGGCAACTGGCGGGGGCGGGATTCACGCCAGCCCCTGGCGATTCTCCGACCCGGCGGGGGGTCGGAAAATGTCGCCCCAGATGTTTGTTTTTATTTTTTTTAATAAACATTTTATTGAGGTTTCTTTTGGTATTATAACAACAACACAATAAACAATGCACATGAAACTATAACCATAGTGCAAAAGCCGTCTCCCTCCCTTACAGGTCCCACTTTTATTAACTCCCTACTCAAAACTAAACTAATCCCCCCCCTCTCCCCTTCTGCTGACGATTAATTTTCCGCGAAGAAGTCGACGAATAGTTGCCACCTCCCAGCGAATCCTAACAGTGACCCTCTCAAGGCGAGCTTGATTTTCTCCAAACAGAGAAAGCTAGCCATGTTCGATAACCAGGTCTCCGACTTCGGGGGCTTTGAGTCCCTCCAAGCTAATAGTATCCGTCTCCGGGCTACCAGGGAAGCAATGGCCAGAACATCTGCCTCTTTCTCCTCCTGGATTCCCAGGTCTTCCGACACTCTGAAAATCGCCACCTCTGGACTCAGCACCACCCTTGTTTTTAACACCGTGGACATGACATCTGCAAACCCCTGCCAAAATCCCCTAGGCTTCAGACATGCCCAGAACATGTGGACATGGTTTGCTGGTCCTCCCGCACATTTTGCACACCTGTCTTCCACCCCAAAGAATCTGCTCATCCGGGCCACTGTCATGTGAGTCCGGTGAACGACCTTAAATTGTATCAGGCTGAGCATGGCACATGTTGCGGATGCGTTGACTCTACTCAACGCGTCTGCCCATAGACCATCCTCTATCTCTCCTCCCAGCTCTTCCTCCCACTTGCGCTTCAGCTCCTCGGTCTGCGTCTCCTCTGACCCCATAAGTTCCTTGTAAATGTCTAAGATGCTCCCTTCTCCTACCCACCCTCTGGAAACTACCCTGACCTGAATCTCCCTGAGCGGTAGGAGCGGGAAGGTTGACACCTGTTTACTTAGGAAGTCCCGCACCTGCAGATACCTGAATTTGTTTCCTTTCGCCAACTCAAACTTCTCCTCCAGCGCCCTCATACTCGGAAAGCTCCCCTCTATAAACATATCCCCCATCCTCTCAATCGCTGCTCTCCTCCATATCCGGAACCCCCCATCCATACTTCCTGGGGCAAACCGATGATTATTACAGATTGGGGACCAGACCGATGCTCCCTCTGCTCCCACAGGTCTCCTCCATTTCCCCCAGACTCTCAGGGCCGCCACCACCACGGGGCTGGTGGAGTACCGTGTCGGCGGGAACGGCAGAGGCCCCCAAACTGGTGCCCTTGCAGGAAGCCACCTCCCATGCCGACCCCTCCCCCACCACCCACTTCCTGATCATGGCTATATTGACACCCAGTAATGTGACTAAAATTTGGCAGCGCAGCCCGCCCTCTCCCCGACTCTGCTCAAGCATTACCTTCCTTACCCGTGGTGTCTTGCCCGCCCAAACAAAGCCAGAGATCACTTTGTTGACCCGTTTAAAAAAGGACCGTGGAATAAAGATGGGAAACATTGAAACATGCACAGGAATCTCGGGAGGACCGTCATCTTCTCCATCTGCACCCTCCTAGCGAATGACAACGGGAGCGCATCCCATCTCCGAAAATTGTCCTTCATTTGGGCTACTAGCCAGGCCAGATTTAATTTATGCAGCCAGTCCCATTCCCACGCCACTTGAATGCCTAGGTAGCTAAAGCTTCCCCCGACTAATTTAAACTGCAGCTCCCCCAATCGCCTCTCCTGTCCCCTCGCCTGGACCTCAAACATCTCACTTTTCCCCATATTTACCTTTTACCCCGAAAACCGACCAAATTCCCTTAGAATCCTCATGATTTCTTCCATCTCCCAAATGGTTCGATACATACAGAAGCAGGCATTCTGCATAGAGTGAGACTCTGTGCTCCACACCCCCTGGACCAGCCCCTTTTAGCCCCTTGAGGCCCTCAGAGCAATTGCCAAAGGCTCTATAGCTAGCGCGAACAACAGTTGGGGTCTCATCCCCCGGTGCAGTCTAAAATAGTCCGATGTTGTCCTATTCGTCCGTACGCTTGCCACAGGAGCCTGATACAGCAATGTGACCCAGTCAATAAAGCCCCGCCCAAATCCGAACCGTCCCAGTACCTCCCACAGATAATCCCATTCTACCCGATCAAAAGCCTTTTCTGCATCCATTGCGATCACTACCTCCACCTCACTACCTTCTGGGGGCATCATGATCATATTTAACACCCTTCCTACATTGGCCACTGTTATAACCTGCCTACTTACCATTGGCTGGGGACTAATGACTATCCCACAATCCTGTGGGAGTATGAGCTTCCCCAATGAGGGGGGGCGGAGAAACCACTAGTAAACTCCTAGTATAAATAAAGCTGGCCAGTTCAGGAACCAGCAGGAAGGAGTATGTTGCAAGGGAAGTTACTGCTACTGTTATGTATATATGTTATAGTAAATAAATGTTATTACTTTGTATCCTTAAAACTCGTGCTGGATTCTTCGTGGCCCTCACAAAAAGTGAATAGCTGTCTACACTGCTGAAGCCACCTCCCTGGATTTTTGTTGGATACAGGTTGGAAGTTGTTTTCTATTATACCATGCCTCTGTACGGATGTTTGGATGTTTTTGATGCTGTGCTGGAAAGCTGGAACCAGTACGCACAATGGTAGCGTTACTATTTCCGAGCAAACAATATCCCCGAAAACGAGCGCCAGGTGGTCATATTGCTCAACGCCTGCGGCCCACATACGTTTGGGGTGATTAGGAGCCTTACGTACCCAGCTGCGCTGGACACCAAAACGTTTGATTAACTTGTGAATATAGTGGGGCAACATTTTAACCCAACCCCGTCCACGATAGTCCAGCGTTACCGGTTTAATACCGCTGAGAGGACCCCTGGAGAATCCCTTGCCGATTTTCTACCCAGGCTACGCAGGATTGCGGAGTACTGTGACTATGGTGAGACCTTGTCAGAAATGTTACGCGACCGTTTGGTTTGTGGTATTAATAATGCGGCCACCCAGAGAAAGTTGTTAGCGGAGCCAACATTGACTTTTCAACAGGCCATTCAAATAGTATTGTCCCGAGAGAGCGCAGAGCGAGGAGTACAGGAGCTACAGGGAATGGAAGTGCATGCCTTGGGGCGCAACCCCTTCCATCCGAAAACGTCCCCCCGCACTCCTGCAGTATCTTGGGCGAGGCAACGTCCGGACCGACGCCAGTGGCCGTCGGACATTCCTCCCCGAAGGGAGCCTTCTCCAGAGCCAATGGATGAGGAGCCATGTCCGTGTCAGACTTGTAGGCGCCGACCCCGTCGCGGATGGCGGTCCTGGGGGCGCCAGAGGCGCTGTCGTTCCGACCTAAACTGGGACTAGCCCAGGGGCCGTAACTGGGACCAGCCCAGAGGCCGTACCTTCCATGTGGATGAACCTGCGGCGACTACCCCTGAGGACGTGCAGACGGAGGACGACTGCCTGCAGCAGCATTGTGTGGCAGCTCCCCGTGTGGGCCCCATTAAGGTGACAGTATGGGTCAATGGCCACCCGTTTGAGATGGAGTTGGATACAGGCGCAGCGGTCTCCGTGATCGCCCAGAGGACATTCGACCGCATCAAGCAGGATATACAGACCCTTACATTAACCGACTCACAGGCCAGGTTGGCCACCTACACGGGGGAACCACTGGACATTGCAGGAACTACAATGACCCCTGTTGTCTATGGACGCCAGGAGGGGCGTTTCCCACTTATCGTGGTGCGCGGCCATGGGCCCAGCCTGTTGGGTCGGGACTGGTTGCGCCATTTGCGGTTGCAATGGCAGCACATCCTCCAAACAGTTTCTGAAGGGTAGACTGAGGTGCTAGGACGATACCCAGATGTATTCCAGCCTGGTTTGGGGAAAATAAAAGGGGCCGTAGCCCGTATCCAAGTTGAACCAGGAGCCACGCCGCGCTATTTCCGGGCACGCCCAGTGCCTTACGCCTTGCTCGAGATGGTAGAAGGGGAGCTCACTCGTTTGGAGAGTTTGGGTATTATCAGGCCCGTCCGTTTTGCTGACTGGGCAGCACCAATTGTACCTGTAATGAAGCCAGATGCCACAGTTCGCTTGTGTGGCGACTATAAACTTACAGTGAATACGGTTTCCCGACTCGACCGATATCCAATGCCTCGCATAGAGGATCTCTACGCGAAACTTGCAGGTGGACTCACGTTCACAAAATTAGATATGAGTCACGCCTACCTGCAGTTGGAGCTGGACCCTGCCTCCCGACCATATGTAACGATTAATACACACCGGGACCTGTATGAATATACACGGTTGCCCTTTGGAGTATCCTCTGCCTGCGCAATTTTTCAACGTGTTATGGAGGGCATTTTGAGAGGTTTACCACGTGTGGCTGTCTACCCAGATGACGTTTTGATTACAGGGGCGTCGGAGCAGGAACATTTGGAAAATCTGGAGGCTGTCCTTAGACGCCTTTTGGAGGCTGGAGTCCATTTACGTCGCACAAAGTGCGTATTTCAGGCAAAGGAAGTAGTCTACCTAGGTTATCGGGTGGACCGCAAAGGTCTGCACCCCGTCGCAGAGAAGGTGCGTGCAATTCAACATGCCCCCGCCCCGACTGACACTTCGCATCTTCGTTCTTTTCTTGGTCTCGTAAACTATTACGGGAATTTCCTCCCCAATCTGGCAACTACGCTGGCCCCTTTGCACCTTCTGCTAAAGAAAAATCACACCTGGGTTTGGGGTCAGCCGCAAGAAACCGCTTTCCGGCGGGTAAAGCAACAATTGTCGTCGTCTGGGTTACTAACCCACTATGATCCTGGAAAGCCTTTGCTCGTCACATGTGATGCATCCCCGTATGGTATTGGGGCCGTCCTGTCCCACAAGATGGAGAACGGGGCCGAACGACCGATAGTATTCGCCTCCCGCACATTGACTGCAGCGGAGAAAAAGTACGCGCAGATTGAGAAGGAGGGCCTGGCAGTGGTTTTTGCAGTGATCGCTTCCACCAGTACGTGTACGGCCGCTATTTCACTATCGTGACTGATCATAAGCCCCTGCTGGGACTTTTCAGAGAGGAGAAGCCAATACCGCCCATTGCATCTGCACGGATCCAGCGCTGGGCTTTGTTGCTTGCTGCATACGAGTATTCTCTGGAGCACAAACCAGGTACGCAGATAGCAAATGCCGGCGCACTGAGCCGATTGCCTTTATCGACCGGCCCCATGTCGACCCCCATGACCGGTGAGGTGGTTGCAACCCTAGATTTTATGGACACCTTGCCTGTCACGGCATCACAGATCCGTGAGTGGACCCAAACGGAGCCAGTCCTGTCAAAGGTTCGGCACATAGTCCTGTATGGTGGGCAGCATAGACAGCTCCCAGGCGAGTTGCGGGCATTTTCCTCCAAGCTGTCAGAATTCAGCGTGGAAGACGGCATCCTCTTGTGGGGGACGCGTGTGATTGTCCCGGAAAAAGGCCAGGAGCTGATACTATCAGACTTGCACAATGGGCATCCAGGCGTGACCAAAATGAAAATGTTGGCCCGGCGTTATGTCTGGTGGCCAGGCCTCGACACCGACATTGAGAAGGTGGCCCAAAACTGCTCCATTTGCCAGGAGAATCAGAAACTTCCGCCGGCCGCGCCCCTACATCACTGGGAATGGCCAGGGCGGCCTTGGGCACGCTTGCATGCAGATTTCGCAGGCCCTTTTCAAGGATCCATGTTCCTTCTACTAATTGACGCCCAGTCCAAATGGCTAGAGGTGCATAAGATGCAGGGGACAACGTCCTGCGCAACAATTGAAAAGATGCGTTTATCGTTTAGTACGCATGGCCTCCCCGAGGTGCTGGTCACGGATAACGGCACTCCATTCACGAGTGAGGGGTTTGCGAGGTTCACAAAGATGAACGGCATCCGCCATATCCGCACTGCCCCTTACCACCCGGCTTCAAATGGGTTGGCAGAGCGCGCAGTGCAGACATTCAAAAGAGGCCTAAAGAAGCAGTCTTCTGGATCAATGGACACGAGACTGGCTCGCTTTTTGTTTACGTACAGGACCACCCCCCATGCAGTGACTGGGGTAGCTCCCGCAGAACTCCTAATGGGCCGGAGACTTCGCACCCGCCTTAGTATGGTTTTCCCGGACATTGGCGCAAAAGTACGCCGCACACAAGAACGGCAGCGACAGGGATTTTCTCGGCATCGGCCGATTCGGCAGTTTGCGCCCGGTGACCCAGTGTTCATTCGGAATTTTGCTGGTGATGCCCAATGGGTTCCTGGTGTAATTTTTCGCCAAATGGGCCCTATATCTTACCAAGTGCAAGACCAGGGCCGTCTCCAGCGAAAACATGTAGACCACGTTCGGTCCATAAGACCATCCCCTCAAAAGATTCCCCGCCCCCGGAGCTCACTTCAACAGCCGCAGAGACCAGAGACAAGGGAAGGTAGTCCTCACAATCTTCCACTGGTGCCTCACTCGAAGCCTGCGCAGGTCGTTACGGGACCAAATGGAGATAGAGACGCTGACATGACGGAGGCAGCAGACTCTGACTCCGAGATGGAGACACAGGATGCATCAGAGGGGGAATCCTCGGGTCCACGGGCCGTGGATGTACAACCGCGCCGTTCATCACGGAAGCGCCGGTCTGCGTCTCGTTACACGCCGCCTGATCCAGCGCCGCGTGCAAATGGTGTCCGGCCTGCGGCCAAACGAGTCCGACGCCTTCCTTCGCCAGGGTCTTCGATGGATTCCTTGGACTTTGGCCGGGAGGGATGTTATAACCTGCGTACTTACCATTGGCTGGGGACTAATGACTATCCCACAATCCTGTGGGAGTATGAGCTTCCCCAATGAGGGGGGGCGGAGAAACCACTAGTAAACTCCTAGTATAAATAATGCTGGCCAGTTCAGGAACCAGCAGGAATATGTATGTAGCAAGGGAAGTTACTGCTACTGTTATGTATATGTGTTATAGTAAATAAATGTTATTACTTTGTATCCTTAAAACTCGTGCTGGATTCTTCATGGCCCTTACAAAAGCTACCAACTGCCTACCCTTAACAAACCCCGTCTGGTCCTCCCCAATAATGTCCAAACAAGATGGGTTTTAACAACAATCATTTCATGGTCATCATTATACTTTTAATCCCAAATTTTAATTGAATTCAAATTCCACCCTCTGTTATGGTGGACTTAGAACCTGGGACCCCAGAGCATTTCCCTGGTTTTCTGGATTATTAGTCCAGTGACTACTCCACTATGTCATCACCTCCCACAGGATGCCTGTCTTGTTCACCAATTGTTCACCAATACAGGCATCCTGAACTAGGTATTAGGCCCCTCGTTTTCATAAGTAATGGAGAAAATATCTGTTTCAGGTAAGCCCTCAAGTGTCAAGGTGGCAATGCCCTTACACCTGGCACTGATCAAGCACAGTATATTGGTCACTGAAATTGCCCATTCCAGTATCAGCATCTTGTCCATGAGACCCATGTCTTGCACCCTCAACCTTTTTCCCATTATACTAATGACCACCTAACTTCCCTGCCTGGCTGTCATGTTATCTGAATTGTCAATGGTTCTCAACCCTCAGATTCTGTCTCCTTCTTCTTCAAATTTGAAGTCACTATGTCTCTCTTCAATAAACCAATCCATGACCCCTCTCACTTTGCAAACAACTACCCCATCTCCAATTTCCTTTTCCTCCACAAAATCCTTGAATATGGTGTTACCTCCCAAATTCATGTCCATCTTTCCCAAAACTACATGATTAGATCAGGATTCCACCCTTGCCACAATATCAAAACAGCTCTTATTGAAGTCATAATTGACATCCAAGTTCATTATGACAAAGGTAAATTATCATTCATTGTCCTTCTTGCCATGGTTGACCACACCAATCTCCTACGTCTCGACTCCGTCATCCGGCTGGGTGGGACCACTCACCTAGTTCCATTCTTAGCTATAGCCAGAAAACGCTCTTCCCTCTCTGTGCTCATTACCTCTAGTGTCCTTTAAGATTCTGCTTTACGATCCTTCCGAATTCTACATATTACCTCTTGACAATAACGTCTGAAAACACAATATCGTTTTCCATATGTATGGTAACAGGTGGAGAAGGTAGTCAAGAAGGCATATGGCATGCTTGCCTTCATTGGTCGGGGCATTGAGTATAAAAATTGGCAAGTCATGTTGCAGCTGTATGGAACCGTGTGGTGATATGCATCACTGTAAATACACAAGGGGTTAATGTAAATCCACTACGACTAAGTAAACACTAGAGGGAACACCAGCGACATCAGAACATGCAGACAAACAGCTAATGAACACATAGAATAAGACACGACCAATGGGCAGTCAAGACACCCAGAGGTGACACTACCACAGGGAGCATTACACAACCCATATATAAGGACAGGGCACACATGCTCTGTCTCTTTCCACAGGCGACACTTAGAGAGTAGGACAGGTGCAGATCAGAAGTATCACACCCACCACGTGGCTTAGAGCAGACTGGTTAGTTAGACTGAGTTACGATAGCAAGATTAGCAGGAGAGTCGAACTCATAGAGAACTGTGCTAATGGTTCAACAAATCACATTGAACTTACTTCAAAGTCTGGAGTATGTGTTGGTCAAAACTGCATCGAGTTGCAGCTTGTGTTATCCCAGAGTACATAACACAACACTTTGTTCGGCCACACTTGGAGTATCGTGTTCAATTCTGGTCGCCACACTACCAGAAGGATGTGGAGGTTTACAGAGGGTGCAGAAGAGATTTACCAGGATGTTGCTTGGTATGGAGGGCATTAGCTATGAAGAGAGGTTGAATAAACTCGGTTTGTTCTCACTGGAACGACAGAGGTTGAGGGGTGACCTGATAGAGGTCTACAAAATTATGAGGGGCATTGACAGGGTGGATAGTCAGAGCCTTTTTCCCAGGGTAGAGGGGTCAATTACTAGGGGGCATAGGTTTAAGATGTGAGGGACAAGGTTTAAAGGAGATGTACGATGCAAGTTTTTTACACAGAGGGTAGTGGGTGCCTGGAACTCGCTGCCGGAGGAGGTGTTGGAAGAGGGATGATAGTGACATTTAAGGGGCATCTTGACATATACATGAATAGGATGGGAATAGAGGGAAACGGACCCCGGAAGTGTAGAAGATTTTAGTTTAGACGGGCAGCATGGTCGGCTCAGGCTTGGAGGGCCGAAGGGCCTGTTCCTGTGCTGTACATTTCTTTGTTCTTTGTTCTAACAACACCTAACTCTATTTCACCACAATGTCTCTCAACCTTTCCACTTTCTCCAAACTGACTGCTTCTCTGACATCCATGATTAAATCAGCAGAATTTTCTTCCAATTAAATATTGCAAAGAACTGTAGTTTTTTCCTTTGGACTCCCACAACAAATTCTGTTTCCTAACACATATTCCCTCCCTTTCCTGGCAACTGTCTGAGGCTCTGACCCCGAGATGAACTTCTCACCACATAACCTCTCCGTTACTAAAATAATAATAATATAATAATCTTTATTGTCACAAGTAGGCTTACATTAACACTGCAATGAAGTTAATGTGAAAAGCCCCCAGTCGCCACATTCCAGCAACTGTTCGGGTACACAGAGGGAGAATTCAGAATGTCCAAATTACCTAACAGCACGTCTTTCGAGATCTGTGGGAGGAAACCGGAACACCCGGAGGAAACCCACACAGACACGGGGAGAACGTGCAGACTCCGAACATACAGACATTGACCCAAGCCGGGAAGCGAACCTGGGACCTTGTAGCTGTGAAGCAACAGTGCTAACCACTGTGCTACTATGAGAATCTTTCTCCATCTCTGCAACATCACCCAACGTCACTCTTTCCTCAACCTACCTGCAGCTGAAAGCCCTGCCCATGGCCAGAATTTTACATTGCTCAGGAGGGCAATCATCTGACCCGAAAGTGCGTAGAATAGTGCAAGAACAAGTTGGGCCAGTGCCATTGTGCCCTGGTGCAATGTCTTGGTTGGTGGCCATGCATGTGAGTCAGAAGCATGACTGCTGACAATCAAGAAGCCAATTTAAATTAATTAATCAGCAATTGTCTGGGACTTTACATCGCCCATCTGCCTTTACGGTTGGCAGGCGAGCCGATTTGCCAGCCGGCACATTTTAGCTGCAACCTCGGTCACCTTTATACTGCTTTGTTCCCTAGTTAGGTTTCTTCTTTGTTGGTGTTAACCAGAGGCCCGGAGATCTGCACAGAGATAACACTAGCACTTCCCTGTGCTGCCCTGGACTCTCCTTAGTAAATCTCTCCAGCAGATTCTGTTGTGAGATCCTGTCCAATAGGTGTGGTGATATACATCACTGTAAGTACACAAAGAGTTAATGTACATACACTACACCTAGCTAGACACTGGAGGGAACACCAGAGACATGACACACAGACAGTCAACCAATAGGTCAGTCAGATAGGACACGACCAATGGGCATTCACGAGACACAAAGAGGTGACACCACCACAGGAAGGCATTACATCAACCCATATAAAAGGAGACATTACACATGCTCAGTCTCTTTCCAGTGGAGACTCTCAGTGAGTACAGACACAGGGTTGATTGAGCATCACACCCACCACGTGGATTGTAGCAGACTGGTTAGTTAGTCTGAGCAGCGATAGTCGGATTAACAGTAGCGTCGAATCCAAGTAGGAGAATTGTTAATAGTTTAATAAACGTGTTAAAGCTATCTCCAAGTCTGAAACTCCCTTGGGCCATCTATTACTTTTAAGAAAATGATCCATCTTCAAAGTCCTCTTGCCAGCAGCTGGAAAATAGAAGCAACTCCAAAAACATGTTCAAGGTGCTTGACCTCAAGTGTACGTGCAGGGCGCATGACCTGCTTTCTGCTGCCGATTGTAGCCGGAAGACTCCATCCAGCCTCATTTATTTTCATTTAAAAGGCGGCAGTGGCCGCCATTCTCAATGTAAAAGCCGGTCACATCCATTGGTAATTTCTCCCGTGATCAGGACCACTGCGGGAACGGTGCGACCAATCACTCTGCAGCCCTCCAGACACCTGCCTGCGACCCACCAGCAGGTTACCACTCACACTTTGAAAAAGCCCACTTTAGAATACTGCCCTTTCCTTTATTTATTGTGAGGTGTGTGAATATCTGTTTTTTAATCCAAATATATGAATCAGAAAGCAACTTTCCTGCTTTCTGACAACTCACAAAAATAATAGTTTCTCTCATGAAGTTAAAAATTGTCATGAATTTTACCTCTGTGCTGTCAGGATCTAATGGAAATTGCAGAAATTCAAACACCTCTGTGATTAAGGTTCTGCTGCAGAATTAGATGAAGACATGTGGAAAGATTTTAGACTTGCTTCCAAGGTGTAAATTAAGTATCTGGGGCCAAAATAATTTAATTCGAAATAAAATTGGTCATTTTCTATAACAGGAGGCTGATCTCAACACTAGCTGTAAGCTAAGGTAGCAAATTGAAAATCAACCCAAGGTTTTTAGCCAAATGAACATGTGGACTACTACTGTGAGCAGCTGCGGACAGCACACCTCAGGGAGGCTATATTGTACTAGGGGGGAGTTACGCACGATTCACCAGCGGACTCGAAGGGTTAAATGACAAGGAGACAAATAATGGTTGTGTTTCCTGGAATTTAGAAGGTTAGAGGGTGATTTGATCGATGCCAAAACTTTCCAGCCATTTCCGGTCCTGTCGATGGCAGCATCGTCCCCCCCACAACCCCCCACCCTGTGGCATGTTCCTTGGTGATGGAGGGCGGGCAAAAACCCATTAAACATCTCCGGCCAATGTTGGGCTGCCTCCACTGCCGGAAAATATGCTGCAGGTACAGGGTGGTAGAAGTTCAGAACTCTTTTTCATGAAAGGCAATTCAAGCGAGGTCAATTATGAATTGTACGACTAAGCTTAATAGATTTTGTTAAGCGGCATGGGGCAAGATTTTACTTATTCCCCACAACCCCAGTTGACTGATTTTAAGCTAGTAAATTCAGAATCTGGCTGCCCCACATGCTCATTCAGATTGGGACCTCCGCTCTCATCTGAGAGGAACTCCTGCCCCTGAATGCTGCTGGCCATCTGATTGGCTGGCAGCTCTCTATCCTCAACAGCACCATGATTGAGTGGTGGCCACTGCTGGAAGTTCAGTCAGCCCCCAAGGAAGAAATGATGAAGTGCGAACTTTAGTAAGCCGGATATTTTGGATGCGGCTTCTTTGGCAAACCACAGCGCAAGAGTGAGGGGAAAGGGCAGTGGGGGGGGGGGGGTGGGGGGTGGGGGGGGGGGGGACACACCAGACTTTAGAGGTCAGGGAATAGGGTTAATGAGGGGGGGTACGATCTTGAAGGGACGGTGCCTCTGATGGGCACAGGAGACTGCCTCCATTCTCCCAAAGGACGTACCCCTTCCTGCTTGACAACATCCCATGCAGTGAAAGCTGCCAGGCTATCTGTCTCTCCTACTTCCCCTTCTGCACTTAAAATAACAGTGGTGATGGAATGAGGCTGTTCACTGTAATATGGGAGAAAGAGAGGAGTGGATGGGTGGGAGCTGGTGGTTAGTCCAACCATTGTATTACGAGCCCCTCCTTGCCCCCACCTTCAAATATGCTGGTGGAGTTTGTAGAATCCAGCTCATAGAGTTAGATCACAGATCAGCGAGAGTATTGGTGCTGGTTCAATGGGATAAATGGTCAATTCCTATTTGCCACCATCAGAAGCTGCAGTGTCGAAACTTTGCAAGAGCAACTTTGAAAATATTTTTCACAAAATGGATGGTACATGGATTACGGTAAAATGATATAGTGTAGATTTATTTGATCTTAAGGGCAGCACGGTAGCATTGTGGATAGCACATTTGCTTCACAGCTCCAGGGTCTCAGGTTCGATTCAGGCTTGGGTCACTGTCTGTGCAGAGTCTGCCCATCCTCCCTGTGTCTGCGTGGGTTTCCTCCGGGTGCTCAGGTTTCCTCCCACAGTCCAAAGATATACAGGTTAGGTGGATTGGCCATGATAAATTGCCCTTAGTGTCCAAAATTGCCCTTAGTGTTGGGTGGAGGTGTTGACTTTGGGTAGGGTGCTCTTTCCAAGAGCTGGTGCAGACTCAATGGGCCGAATGGCCTCCTTCTGCACTGTAAATTCAATGATAATCTATGATTAATCTAGGACAAAGGTTCGGCACAACATCATGGGCCGAAGGGCCTGTTCTGTGCTGTATTTTTCTATGTTCTATTAAGTTAAGTTAAGTTGAGATTACGTTTGCTAATACAATAGGTAATCTGGGGTTTCCATAAATGAACATTGAATGGGATTGATTTACTACTCCCCCGCCACATGTTTCCCAGTGGCGGAAGTGGCCCACCATTGGCTGGTGGTGGGATCTTCTGGTCCTGCCATTGTCATTGGGGTTTCCTGTTGTATGGACCATCCTGCCGCTGGGAAACCCACAACGAGAATCGCCGTCAGCGAGACCGGAAGATCCTGGCCAGCGGGAACGGATGGAAAATGAAATGAAATGAAATGAAAATCGCTTATTGTCACAAGTAGGCTTCAAATGAAGTTACTGTGAAAAGCCCCTAATCACCATATTCCGGCACCTGTTCAGGGAGGCTGTTACGGGAATCGAACCATGCTGCTGGCTTGCCTTGGTCTGCTTTCAAAGCCAGCAATTTAGCCCTGTGCTAAGGATGTGCCAGCCAATATTTTTCACACTACCAGAAAATGATAGGTCTCATGTTAAAGAAGTGTTTTTAAAAAATGTTTCTCTTTGATCTTCTTCCTTCATACATTCGAAAGATTGGTAAAAGGTCAGTTCATTGAAAGACAAGGATCATCCAATAGGATCATGAAAAGGCTGCTTGCTTTTCCACTGGCGTGGGAAAGTCAATCCCTATTAAAATGGAGGTGCTGGGAGAGCAGTGATGGTAGGAGCACTGGGCCTAGGGTTGTTGGAGCTTGGAGATCACATGATGAAACTTCCAGGAATACAGTCAAAGCTAGAAGATGATAATCCTGGAGAAGAGAAGACTTATCACTCATTACTTGCTCCAATAACCTTTCATCAAAAAATCCATTCCATCAAAAATAACTGCGCTGAAGAGCTGTTTTTATCATTGTACTTTGAACTTGTCAGTTGAATCAAAATGTTCAACACCATTAAATACTGAAGGGTTCATTTGCCATGAAAGACTAATGGTGATTCAATAATCCAGAGGATCTAATGGAGCCAGATTCAGCAGTATTAGACAAATAAAACAACTGACCAATAAGACAGGCTAACTTTACAGTTCGTCTATTAATATAATACCATCATGAAATCGTGAATGCTTCACTAAGTTCTGTCAAGTCAATGTTGATAATTCACATCATAACGTGAGAGCTTTTTTGTCTGTAAATTAAACAGATGAGAGAACTTTTATTTGGATAAAGGTGTAACTTTACCGTTTACAAAAACAAGCTCTTATGACATATGGGCTGACTCATATGTTTTTCCATTTGTAACCTTCAAAATCATTATTTTAACAAGTCTCTATCATGTTGTAATTCAAAGTAAATGTACTAGAGATAAAACTTAAAAATAATAAGTTAAATCAATTTTTTCTTAGACTCTGACCTGAAAAGTAGGTGTTTAAATACCCACCTATGTGTGTCTGGGCACATTGCTGGCATAAATGTTGGGGAGGAACTGAAGAAATCTTAGTTCTGGTGGGATCCCATCCTGTGATGAGAAGGGTGATTTCTGGGGAGAAAAGATTTTCTTGCCCTTTCTCTCCCAAAGATTAAGGGTCCGTATCTGGATCGGTGAGGTGGTGACATCTCAGTTTTCCCTGGCAAGTTCCGCCCAATGCACTAACAGGCTAAATGAATGTCTGCTGAATAATGAAGAAAAAAAACGCCTTTCATGACTCAAAGTGTTTTACAGCCAATGAAGGGATGAAGGACTTTCGAAGTGCAATCGCTATATGGAAGGAAACATGGGCTGCCAGTTTGTGCACAGCAAGCTCCCACAAACAGAAACTTGATAAAGGCCAAATAATCTGTTCTTGTGATGTTGATGTGGGATAAGTGTGAGCCAAGGCACTGGCAATCACTCTCCTGCTCAGGTGAACAGGTGCCCTTCTGTCATCGAGTGAGCAAAAGGCCTGGAAATATCCCTGAGAGAAGGTAATAAATCTAGGAGGAGGATTTAATATGTTTCAAAGTCAGCACATAGCTCTTTTGAGAGCTGAGAACTTCTGCTGCACAATTTAGGTAGGTCCCAATTGACCCCCCCCCCCCCCCCCCCCCGCCCCGCCACGCCACCCCGTGTTGAATGGAGACCCACGTGGCAGGGTTTTGTTGGTCCGGGCTTGGTTTGTGCACTGACATAAGAGCAAGACACTAACTTCAACCTTACTAATGATGTGGTTCCCGCAGTGTAGGATGGTGTTGGCATCCGTGGCATCTGGTGAACCTCAGTCTGATTAGACTTCACTATTGCTGATGAAGTGGATACAAAAAATTATAACATAAAATGGCATCATCACAAGCCAGCAAAAACTATCACAGCTATAATAGTATTTAGATCTATTAGAAATATGGGGCAGGATTGTCTGTTTGAGAGACTAAGTGCAAACGCTGGGATTGAATGGGGGTGTTTCACTGTCCCAATGGGGGCTCCAATCCCGGAGCCATTCAGGACATGCAAATGGACCAGCACTCGTGCCATGTGGAACTAGTGCAATTCCAACTCATGCTGGCCTCTGATTTGCAGTGGTTGGGGTTGGCATTGGAGAGCCTGACATGTTGGAGCTGCATATAAACATTCCTCTCCCCACACACTCTCATTCCAGCCAAGAAGGTGGCACCACGGACAGGGCACCCGAGGATCGCCGACACACAGCTAGTAATACTTTGTGATGTCATGGAGTAGAGACGAGACATTCCCCGGGGTGGGAAGGGGGCTACCACCCGCCGATGTCAACCGGGCCTGGGCGTAGGTAGCAGAGGCCGTGAGCATCGTGAGCACACCGCGAGGACCAAACAGTAGTGCCAAAAGAAGCTGCACAATCTTCTCAGGGGGTCCTGGGTGAGTCATCGGTAGACAGTGCTGGGTGAGGATGGGCAGCCCCCCAGGCCAGCCAGGATGTGTCACCACCGCCCTGCCACTAGCACCACCCCGCCCCACACTCCCATAACCCATCCTCTCCTCTCCTCTCGAGGGTGATCGGACCCTACCCGTCAGCAGCCCATGGCACTCCACCCTGCATCACATGCTAACACTCATACCACCTGCCATGGCCATGTGCCCTGCACACACAGGCCACCAGCTGCAAACCCCCTGTTTTGCCCACATCCGAGTGTCTCACACTGTGCACTATCTACATCCCCAGGAGAAGGTGATCTACAACCACTGGGAGCGGGAGAAGACCGGAGGGGACCCGCCAGACCTGCTGGTCCTCACCGTCATGGAGCAGAGGGCTTTGGACATGGTCGGCGGGGTGGCAGAACGGTCATTCGCAGATCAGCATGGGACAACCAAGTGAGCGCCCAATGCGTTGCGATATCCCGATGGCACGTGAGTCACCCCTCCCCACACTCACAATTGTCACTGCTGTCACCAACACCCTCCACCATCCCAGAGACACTCACCTCAGTTGGGCACTTTCGTGAAGAAGCTCTTGGGGCACTATCTGGTGCGGACAACACACATGCAGCAGTACATTAGTTGTCGGTAGGAACCCCCGAGGGGACGGAGAGTCGGAAGGCGGCCCGACCCCAGGGACTACATGCCATCCAGAGCTTCTGGAAAGGGCAGTCCCATTGATGTTAGAGAGGCAGGCGCAGAGCCAGGGACCACATGAGGGAGAGTCAGCAACCATCCAGCGCCTGCCGCTGCAGTTGGAAGTGTCCAACTGCCTGCAGGAGCAGGAGGCAGTGCCGACAATGCGTGCTACCCTGGGCAACGCCACATGGGTGGCGCGGTGGTGGAGGCCTTGCGTGTGAAGGTATCGGCCATCGTCCAGTATGTCCAAGGCCTGGGGCACACTGGGCAGGTGGTGGCTGAGGCACAGGACAGGACGGCCATATCAGGTGCAGCCATGAACCACCTGGACATTGCTGCAGTGCTCCAGACTGTGGCCCAGTCACTTCAGGCCATGGCTGTGGCCATCAAGAGCATTGGTCTGGCAGTGGCTAACCTGAGCCAGTCACAGGGGGACATATTACAGTTCCAGATGGGCCTGACACGGTCACTGGGTGAGGTGGCATGGTCACTGAATGACATGGCCCAGTCTCTGTGCTCCATGTCTGCGAGCATGGAGACCCTGGGTGAGACGAGAACGGGCCTCCAGGACTGGCAGTACCAGGTGACAGTGGAGTCCCTGGGGCTCGCTCCGGTCATGTCCCCAGCCCAAGGAATAGCCAGAGGGCAACCGGACAGCCCAAGGGAGGAAGAGGTGACACCCAGTGGGGGTGCAGGAACCACACAGCGCCTCTGAATCTTCCCCACCTGTCCCTGGCGCATCCAATGGGCAGCGGACTGAACTGGATGACGCCATGCCACCTGTGATTCCCAGAAGGCTGCTGGGCTCATCCAGGCTTAGTCACCCCAGAGGACAGCCACCAAAGGGGACCCAGGCGTTAGGGGGGGAAACGCAACCGGACGCCTCCACGGTTTATGTATCACCTGATGGACCACCTAGAAGTTAAGACATGTATGATTAGAAAGGTGGACACCAGTTAAATTGGCACGGGTACAGCACATAGGATATCGTTAAGAGCTAGAGCGCAGTTGTTGTACATAGCACTGTCACAAATACCTGTTCACTGACGCTCTGAACTGCCTCAGTCCTCTATCTGAAGGGTGTGAGAGATGGGTTGGGCTGAGTGTAGAGAGTGTGCTGGGTGGGGGTGGGGGTGGTATGTGTGGAGGGTGGGGAGGGGGGGGGGGTGTGTGGGAGGCCGGTGGTGTGGATGTTGTAGGATGGCACTGGCCAGAGCCCCCAGGACAGTCAGGGGTACACCCAGTGGCTGCCCTCGGAGGCAGCAAGGGCCTGGCCCTGAGATGCGGGGGCGCCGTGTGGTAGGCCCGACTCGGTGAGTGACCCATCACAGCTAACAACCCCAACCCCACCCTCCACTCACCCCCGACTCCAACTCCACTGCCCCAGAAGGTCTGTGGCCTGTGTGATGGAATGGCTGGCACGCCTGCAGGGATCACCTGGGCGGACAGTGGTATGTGACACCGGGGTGGGAGTCAAACTTATAGAGCACCAAAGCTCATTGTGGTGCGGGTCATCATCATCCTCAGCCCCATGGACCAGACCTGCTGACCCAGAGCCAACACCATTTGGTGCAACAGGTGGGGAGCTCGGACGGGGGTGTGGGTGCTGGGGTATTGAGGATTGAGTGTGGGAAGGGGGTGTTGGTTGTTGGGATGGGTCGAGGTGATTGAGCTGCTGGGGACAAGGCCCCTTAATCGGCGAACCTGGAGGCAATCAGGTTGTCCCGTGCGCGGCTGCCCTGGTGCACGCGCCATGCGGCCTCCTGTGCCGACCTAGGTCCATGTCCTGACCAGCCCAGCCCATCTGCATCCTCCTCATCGGACGGGACATGGCATTCCTCCTTCTCCAGAATGTCACCCCTCTGCTGTGCAATGTTGTGAAGGATGCAGTAGGTCACCACGATGCAGGAGATCCTCCTAGGGCTGTATTGGAAGCACCTCCGGGCACCTGAATCATACCTTCAGTACGCCGATGCACCGCTCAATGACGCTCCTGGTCGCTGCATGGGTGTCATTATGGTGGTTCTGCGCATTGACCTGGGGTGGGTTCATCATCAGCAGATAACCCCTGTCACCTAAGAGCCAAACCCTAAACCGGGGGTGCACCTCGAATGTTTGGAAACTGTTGGGTGTGCCAGGAGAAAGGCGTTGTGCATGTTACCTGGACTCCAGGAGCAGATGTGCACGATATGTATCCGGTGGTAACACACCAGCTGCACATTCAGAGAATGGAATCCCTTCCTATTGATGAAGGGCACCCCCCCCCCCCCCCACCACCCCCCCATGCACTGGTACCCATAGAGGGACATGCATCCCGTCAATCTACCCCTGGACCTGTGACATGCCAGTGATTGCAGCGAATCCTGCTGCTCGGGCACCTGGTGGGCTTGTGATGTACTGTGCAACTCGGGTATGTAGGGGATCCGTTAAGGTGCGAATGCACCCCTGTGGACCGGGATCTGCAAGATCCCATACAGGTCCCCGCCCAGTGCCTGGAAGGACCCTGTGGCATAAAAGTTGACGGCCATCGGGGGCGGGTGCCCTGCCCCACATCCCTGTGGTTACAGATGCGCCAACGTCCAGACGAGATGTCGCATGGTCTCCCTGCTCAGCCGCAGTCATCAGCAACATACTAGGTCCGACATGTCCTCGAATGGCAGATGCTGCCAGTGTACACGGGGCCTGATGCAACGCCTGCTTCCCATCTCCTCCTCGGCAAGTGGGTGGCCAGCTGTCCAGTGTCACCAGCTGGCTCCTGCTCCTCTGGTGTAAGCTCCTGATCTGCAGGGTTCTCCCTGAGCAGTTCCTGCTCGGGAACATAGAAAAACATAGAACATAGAAAAATACAGCACAGAACAGGCCCTTCGGCCCACGATGTTGTGCCAAACCTTTGTCCTAGATTAATCATAGATTATCATAGAATTTACAGTGCAGAAGGAGGCCACCCGGCCCATCGAGTCCACACCGGCTCCTGGAAAGAGCACCCTACACAAGGTCAACACCTCCACCCTATCCCCATAACCCAGTAACCCCACCCAACACTAAGGGCAATTTTGGACACTAAGGGCAATTTATCGGGCCAATCCACCTAACCCGCACATCTTTTGACTGTGGGAGGAAACGGGAGCACCTGGAGGAAACCCACGCACATACGGGGAGGATGTGCAGACTCCGCACAGACAGTGACCCAAGCCGGAATCGAACCTGGGACCCTGGAGCTGTGAAGCAATTGTGCTATCCACAATGCTACTGTGCTGCCCTTAAGAACTAATTAATCTACACTAGATTATTCTACCGTAATCCATGTACCTATCCAATAGCTGCTTGAAGGTCCCTAATGTTTCCGACTCAACTACTTCCACAGGCAGTGCATTCCATGCCCCCACTACTCTCTGAGTAAAGAACCTACCTCTGACATCCCCCTATATCTTCCACCATTCACCTTAAATTTATGTCCCCTTGTAATGGTTTGTTCCACCTGGGGAAAAAGTCTCTAACTGTCTATCTATTCCCCTGATCATCTTATAAACCTCTATCAAGTCGCCCCTTATCCTTCTCCGTTCTAATGAGAAAAGGCCTAGCACCCACAACCTTTCCCCGGAAGACCTACTCTCCATTCCAGGCAACATCCTGGTAAATCTCCTTTGCACCTTTTCCAAAGCTTCCGCATCCTTTCTAAAATGAGGCGACCAGAACTGCACACAGTACTCCAAATGTGGCCTTACCAAGGTTTTGTACAGCTGCATTATCACCTCACGGCTCTTAAATTCAATCCCTCTGTTAATGAACGCAAGCACACTATAGGCCTGCTTCACAGCTCTATCCACTTGAGTGGCAACTTTCAAAGATGTATGAACATAGACCCCAAGATCTCTCTGATCTTCCACATTGCCAAGAACTCTACCGTTAACCCTGTATTCGCATTCATATTTGTCCTTCCAAAATGGACAACCTCACACATTTCAGGGTTAAACTCCATCTGCCACTTCTCAGCCCAGCTCTGCATCCTATCTATGTCTCTTTGCAGCCGACAACAGCCTTCCCCACTATCCACAACTCTACCATTCTTCGTATCGTCTGCAAATTTACTGACCCACCCTTCAACTCCCTCATCCAAGTCATTAATGAAAATCACAAACAGCAAAGGACCCAGAACTGATCTCTACGGTACACCACTGGTAACTGGGCTCCAGGTTGAATATTTGCCATCCACCACCACTTTCTGATTTCTATCGGTTAGCCAGTTCGTTATCCAACTGGCCAAATTTCCCACTATCCCATGCCTCCTTACTTTCTGCATAAGCCTACCATGGGGAACCTTATCAAATGCCTTACTAAAATCCATGTACACTACATCCACTGCTTTACCTTCATCCACATGCTTGGTCACCTCCTCAAAGAATTCAATAAGACTTGTAAGGCAAGACCTACCCCTCACAAATCCGTGCTGACTATCCCTAATCAAGCAGTGTCTTTCCAGATGCTCAGAAATCCTATCCTTCAGTATCCTTTCCATTACTTTGCCTGCCACCGAAGTAAGACTAACTGGCCTGTAATTCCCAGGGTTTTCCCTAGTCCCTTTTTTGAACAGGGGCACGACATTCGCCACTCTTCAATCCCCTGGTACCACTCCTGTTGACAGTGAGGACGAAAAGATCATTGCCAACGGCTCTGCAATTTCATCTCTTGCTTCCCATCAGGCCCGGGTGACTTGTCTATCCTCAAGTTTTTCAAAATGCCCAGCACATCTTCCTTCCTAACAAGTATTTCCTCAAGCTTACCAGTCTGTTTCACACTGTCCTCTCCAACAATACGGCCCCTCTCATTTGTAAATACAGAAGAAAAGTATTCGTTCAAGACCTCTCCTATCTCTTCAGACTCAATACATAATCTCCCGCTACTGTCCTTGATCGGACCTACCCTCGCTCTAGTCATTCTCATATTTCTCACATATGCGTAAAAGGCCTTGGGGTTTTCCTTGATCCTACCCGCCAAAGATTTTTCATGCCCTCTCTTAGCCCTCCTAATCCCTTTCTTCAGTTCCCTCCTGGCTACCTTGTATCCCTCCAGCGCCCTGTCTGAACCTTGTGTCCTCAGCCTTACATAAGTTTCCTTCTTCCTCTTAACAAGACATTCAACCTCTCTTGTCAACCATAGTTCCCTCACTCGACCATCTCTTCCCTTCCTGACAGGGACATACATATCAAGGACACGAAGTACCTGTTCCTTGAACAAGTTCCACATTTCACTTGTGTCCTTCCCTGACAGCCTATGTTCCCAACTTATGCACTTCAATTCTTGTCTGACAACATCGTATTTACCCTTCCCCCAATTGTAAACCTTGCCCTGTTGCACGCACCTATCCCTCTCCATTACTAAAGTGAAAGTCACAGAATTGTGGTCACTATCTCCAAAATGCTCCCTCACTAACAAATCTATCACTTGCCCTGTTTCATTACCAAGTACCAAATCCAATATGACCTCCCCTCTGGTCGGACAATCTCCATACTGTGTTAGAAAAGCTTCCTGGACACACACCACCCCATCCAAACTATTTGGTCGAAAGAGTTTCCACTCAATGTTTGGGAAGTTGAAGTCACCCATGGCTACTACCCTGTGACGTCTGCACCTTTCCAAAATCTGTTTCCCAATCTGTTCCTCCACATCTCTGCTACTATTGGGGGGCCTATAGAAAACTCCTAACAAGGTGACTGCTCCTTTCCTATTTCTGACTTCAACCCATACTACCTCAGTAGGCAGATACTCCTCGAACTGCCTTTCTGCAGCTGTTATACTATTTCTAATTAACAGTGCCACCCCACCACCTCTTTTACCACCCTCCCTAATCTTATTGAAACATCTATAACCAGGGACCTCCAACAACCATTTCTGCCCCTCTTCTATCCAAGTTTCCGTGATGGTCACCACATCGTAGTCCCAAGTACCAATCCATGCCTTAAGTTCACCCACCTTATTCCTGATGCTTCTTGCGTTGAAGTATACACACTTCAACCCATCCCCGTGCCTGCAAGTACTCTCCTTTGTCAGTGTTCCCTTCCCCACTGCGTCACTACACGCTTTGGCGTCCTGAATATCGGCTACCTTAGTTGCTGGACTACAAATCCGGTTCCCATTCCCCAGCCAAATTAGTTTAAACCCTCCCGAAGAGTATTAGAAAACCTCCCTCCCAGGATATTGGTGCCCCTCTGGTTCAGATGCAATCCGCCCTGCTTGTACAGGTCCCACCTTCCCCAGAATGCTCTCCAATTATCCAAATACCTGAAGCCCTCCCTCCTACACCATTCCTGCAGCCACGTGTTCAGCTGCACTCTCTCCTTATTCCTAGCCTTGCTATCATGTGGCACCGGCAACAAACCAGAGATGACGACTCTGTCTGCCCTGGCTTTTAACTTCCAGCCTAACTCCCTAAACTCGTTTATTACCTCCACACACCTTTTCCTGTGGACTTGATAAGTGGGCGGGCCTTGTCCGCATAATTAGGGACCCACTGGGCGTAATACGAGAAAAGCCCCAGGCGTCGTTTCAGAGCGTGGGGGCAGTAGGGGAGAGGGAGTTCCAGGAGGGGGCGCATGCGGTCGGGATCGGGCCCTAGGACTCCATTTTCCACTACGTAGCCAAGGATGGCTAAGCGGTTGGTGCGGAACACGCATTACTCCTTATTGTAGGTGGGGTTAAGGAGTTTGGCGATATGGAGGAATATTTGGAGGTTTGCGTCATGGTCCTGCTGATCGTGGCCGCAGATGGTGACGTTATCTAGGTACGGGAAGGTGGCCCGCTGCCCGTACTGGTCAACCATTCGGTCCATCTCTCACTGGAAGGCCGAGACACCATTAGTGACGCCGAAGGGAACTCTAAGGAAGTGATAGAGGCGGCCATCTGCTTCAAACGCAGTGTATTGGCGGTCCTCCGGGCGGATGGGGAGCTGGTGGTAGGCGAACTTGAAGTCAACTGTGGAGAAGACTCGATACTGACTGACCATGTCAGATATGCGTGGGAGGGGGTACGCGTTGGTTGATAGTCTGGCTGTAGTCAATGACCATCCTGTGCTTCTCCCCTGTCTTCACTACCACCACTTGAGCTCTCCAGGGGCTGTTGCTGGCCTCGATGACCTCCTCCCGCAGAAGCCATTGGATCTCCGACCCGATGAAGGTCCTGTCCTGGGCACTGTACCGTCTGCTCCTAATGGCGATGGGCTTGCAGTCCGGGATGAGGTTTGCAAACAGTGAAGGTGGATTGACCTTAAGGGTCGTGAGGCCGCAGACGGTGAGGGGGACAGGGGTCCGCGGAATTTCAAAGTAAGGCTTTGGAGGTGACACTGAAAATCAAGACCTAGTAACAGGGCAGCGCAGAGGTGGGGGAGGACGTAGAGCCTGAAGTTGCTGAATTCTACGCCCTGAACGGTGAGGGTCGCGACAAAGTACCCCCGGATTTCCACGGAATGGGATCCGGAGGCCAGGGAGATTTTCTGGGTGACAGGGAGGACCGGGAGGGAGCAGCGCCTTACCGTAGCAGGGTGGATGAAACTCTCTGTGCTCCCGGAGTCAAAGAGGGAGGTCGTCTCGTGCCCGTTGATCTTCACCGTTGTCGTAGCAGTCACAAGGTTGCGGGGCCGAGACTGATCCAGGGTGATGGAGGCGAGCTGCGGAAGATGTTGGGAGGTCCCGGGCTGATCAGCGGTGGCGGAGGTATCAGTGGGCAGCGAACGGCCAGACGAGCAAGGGTTCTGAGGCGCGGTCCAAAATGGTGCCGAAGATGGCGGCACCCACGGCGGGTGGCATCAAAGATGGCGGCACCCATGGGCCGCACGTGGCTTGTGGTGGAGAAGATGGTGGCGCCTCTGGATCGCACGTGGGGGGTGTAGCAATGCCGGGCCTGGAAACAGCGGCGACGGACCAGGCCTGGCAAACGGAAAAAAAGTGGCCCTTCTTCCCGCACCCGTTGCAGGTCGCGCTCCGCGCCGGGCAGCGCTGCTTGGGATGTTTGGTCTGGCCACAAAAATAACACTGGGCCTCCCCGGAGTTGGCTGGCTGCCGCGCGGCGCAGGCTTGTGGCGAGCTTGAGTCGGCAGCTGGTGGGGCCCACGATGCCCACGAGGGTGCCGCGCGGTCGGAGGTGTAGGCCTCCACATTACGGGAGGCCACTTCTAGTGAGTTTGCAAGCTGCCTAGTCTCTGCAAGATTGAGCATACCCCCCTTCCAATAGTCGCTGGCGAACGTACGTAGACTTCATGCCCGTGGCATAAGCGTCTCTGATTAATAGTTCGGTGCCTTGGAGAGCCAAAACTGCCTGGCAATCACAGTTCCTGCCGAGAATCTGTAAGGCCCACAAGAAATCGTCCAGAGTCTCCCCCGGGAGTTGCCGTCTCGTGGCCAGGAGGTGCCTGGCGTACACTTGATTCACTGACTTAATGTAATGTCCCTTTAGTAGCGTCATCGCTTCTGTGTAGGTGGGCGCATCCCGGATGAGGGGAACAATTTCAGGGCTCACCTGTGAGTAGAGGACTTGGAGCTTCTATGGGTCTGAGAGTTCTTCAGTGGCTGCTCTGAGGTAGCCTTCGAAGCAGGCTAGCCAGTGCTTGAAGGTGGATGTGGCGTTGGCTGCGTGAGGGCTCAGCTCCAGGCGATCAGGCTTGATTAAGATGTTCATCTTTTTAAATCTTGTGCAATAAATTGATGTACCGTCAATTACCACTAGACAAGAATGGTGAAACAATTGAGACTTTATTGCACAAGATGTTGCGCCTCCTGCAGTTGGAACCAGAATGGGAGCAGCATAGGAGAGCATACACTTTTATACACCGCCTGCTGGGCGGAGCCAGCAGGCTGGGATTTACCGTTGCACCTGTAATACAATATCAGTACCGTAACACATGCAATGTGTTACTAGTGGTGTTTACCTGATTCTCCGCCTGATCGTGATTCGCGATTCCGGCCTGGCAGGACGGAGAATCACCCCCCCCCCCCCCCCCCCCCCCCACCCCACCCCACGAACTAAAACAGAAACTTTAAAAATTGCAAAATAGGTTGATTAGCAACCAAAATAAATATTGATTAATCTTTCAAATGTGACTTTCACCAGTGTTCTATTGTCTTTCATCCGACAATATGAACATTCAATTTATGAAATAACACCATGGGTATTATTTAGACCTCACTCAGCCATTCAGAAACTGAGAGGATTAGATCCAGTGCTTGTTTTACACCCTGCCTGATTGCATTCAATTAAAACTAAAATCAGCCAGTGTGAAATGGGGGATAGTCCGTTTCCATCTCTTACCCATGGGTAGGTTAGGTTATAATTACACACTGGGTGTACATTTCCCCAAAACTTAGTCTAATTTAAGACAAGGAAATCAGTGCAACTGGCGAGATACCCACTGCCATCCTATTTTCTTTGGAGGGGATGTGATTTGCAACAGCATTGAGAGGGGCAGGGCCTAAACATGCCGGCAGCTCTGTCTCCTCAGAGATTGGAGTGCAGTTTTTAAAGGGCACTCTGTTCTCAGAATATTACAGATACAGCCCCTACCATCCCCCACTTCTCACCAATGTCAGGACCGCCCCCCCCCCCCCCTGTAATCACCAGCATCAGCCCCCCCGTCCCCAATCGCCAGCATCAGACCTGCCAACCATAGGTACCAGTGACCCCCCCCCCCCCACCCAGGTAAGCGACACCCCACTGTGGAGTTACCAAGTGTTTTTCCCACCTCATTCCCTGCTCCCCCCCCCATGCCCAGCTCCTTGGCACTGCCCCTTGCTACTGCCCCCTGTCCCCTGGCAGTGCCACCCTGGCACTCAGTGACACTTACCCACATTGCACACTTTTCACTTCCTCCCATACTTCCCTGCTATTTCCTTCTTTATTTCCCCTCGTCCATCCTCCCTATGCAACACTAGTGGGGGAGATTGTACACAGGAACAACTGCTTTTGTGGCCCCCACTGTTCCTGTGACTCCATCACCGTTCTGCCTCATCATAAAAAGTCTTGGGATAAAGAGCTCTGCCCATCCCCAAATAGCCATTGAGGTTTGCGGAAATGCAATGGCTGGAATTGTCAGCCCCTCAGCCATAGTCATAGCCTCACGTATGCACGCAATGCAATGTTTTTCCTAAGGACTGAGTGGGTAGTGCACCTGGCCCTGGCTAAGGACTCACCATGGGTGGGACATTTCTAGCTGCCCACCTACTGGAGGTGACTGCGCAGACGGTAAGGTTATTAAAATGTATCAGCCTCCATCTCCAATGAGCTCCTCATCCCATACTTGCAACACCTTGGGGAGGTTAGGTCCTGGTGGATCCAATGCCGGGTTGAGCAAGAGGACAAAGAAAAGAGTGAAAAAAGCTGGAGTGAGACCATATATAACTGTCACTCTCAGCCTTGACACTGACCCTGCGAAGGCTGTGCCAATCCCGGAGCTCAACTCTTGGCCTACAGAAAAGACCCAAAATTAATTGAGGCAGTGCGGAGTAGTGCAACACCGCCACCCCACCCCCTACACACACACACAGTTTCCCTCCCCCATGTGGCCTCATGTGGCCCCACGCCTGTCACAATCGTGAAAATAATTGACCCACTAAAATCTCTGAGGGCAGGTAGCTGGGCTCGGGGAGTGGCGGGGCTGGGGGGAGGGGGAGGCGGAGGATAAGGAAGACCCCAGGAATATGGAGTTCTTCATGACCCCACACCCTCCCACCTGCCAGGAAGAGGCGTGACCCCTTGGGGTTGGAGGGGGAAGACTTTATAACTGGGGCCACAAACTTGTCTCCACCCCGTCACGGAAAGCATCTTCCTGCTCTTCCGGTTAGAGAGTAGGGACATCCCCCGCTGTCATGCAAGCCGTGCACCTCTGCTAGTGGCACAGATGTGGCCCCTGAGGGCACATCCCTTCCTGTGTTTTGCTGCAACCCTACTTGTCCCTTGCCCCATCCCTACTAATAAGAACTATTATCTGAGATGCTGAGTCACCTGGCACCACGGGCGGAGTGAGAGGCGCAGATGCCTGGCATCGCATTTCAGAGGAGACCAGAGAGGACACCTGTGCCGATGATTCTGAGGGTGGGATTGTGACAGATGTTGAGCTGACTGGTGAGTCTGAGCTCCCCCACATTGAACATGGGTAAAGGGTCAGAAGCCAGAGCCGACGTTTTGGGGAGGATGCGGTTTTGGTGGTGAGCACAGGGGATAACCTAAAGTCATTATGAGTTGAGGTAGTGGGTTCCCTGATGCCCCCCACCGATTCTCCCCTCATCCTTGCACAGGATCTTCAGATCTTTTTGTCCAGAAATCAGTGTGGCTGAGAAAGGAACCCTGAAGCTGTGAAGCAACAGTGCTAACCAGGGTGCGACCGTGCCGCCCTTCAACGGAAGGATTTAAATTTTACGCTCAGGTGCCCTGCATCATTCAGCATCAATGGGGAAGTTGAGGGACTTCATCAGGTCCTTCAACTTGGTGGACGCCTGACAACATCTCCATGCTGCCTCCAGGATTTTCCCTTTTGTGTTGCCTGTAGTTGCAGCATCCGGAATTGACCACCTTTACATTTCTAAGGTGTATGTGTCCTAAGATGTAGCCTTTGGAACTGGCTTGTCAGGCAACATTGGCAGCCATCTTCTGGGGCTACCGGGCCTGGATGGATCCTGCTGCTGCTTGGGTGTCTCGTGTGGCGTGGTGCCTCCCTGTTCTGCCCACTGCCCACCAGATGCACCAGGGACCAGAGGTGGGGGGGGAGTCCGAGGCGCTGCGGTCTTCCGGCACCTTCACTGCGGGAGGCATTGGCATGGGCCCCATCACCTCCTCCTTCGGGATGCCCGATGGATCCCGGGCTATGTCATGGGATGGGGGTGCAAATGGAGCAATCCCCTGAGGCTCCCTCACCACTTGTCGCTGCCAGTCCTGGAGGCCCGCTCTGATCTCGGCCAGGGTATGCGTACTCACAGTCATGGAGAACAGAGAGTGGACCATCCCTGTCAGGGTCTGCGCCACATCACCGATTTACTGTGTCAGCACCTTTTGGGTTTGTGTCACATCAGTCAGTGACTGTGCCATCTCCCTCTGGGACTGGGCCACCTCCCTCTATGTTTACGCCATGTCGGCCAGCGCCTGGGCAATGCTGCCGATGTTCCCAGCCATAGACTGATGTGACTAGGCCATGCTCAGAAGCGCCGCTGCTATTTCCAGGTGGCTCTGGCACATGGCACCCTGTGAGGCTGTAATGCTGTCATGGGCCTCGGCCAACGCCTGCACAGAATGCTCCTGGCCTTGGACATGCTGATCAATAGCCAAAACACTCCCCCTCATTCCTCCACCATGGACGCCACCCGTGTGGAGTTGGCCGGGGTGGCACGCATGGTCGGCACCACCTCCTGCTCCTGATGTGACTGGACTTCGCCACTGCTGCCTGCAGGTACAGGATGCTCACTGACAACCCCTCATGTAGTCCCTGGCTCTGTGACTGAATCTCCACAATCGATGGGGCTGTCCATTCCAGAAGCTCAAAATCCACCTGGATGCCAGCTAGTCCCTGGGGTCAGCCTGCCATCCGACCATCCACCTCTCGGGAGGTCCTACCTCCACCTGATGTACCAGGTAAGCTGTGTGGTGCGCACCAGATATTATCCCAGGAGTGTCTTCACTAAAGTGCCCAACCGAGGTGAGTGTCTCTGGGACGGTGGAGGATGTTGGAGACAGCTGTGATGGAATATCTGTGTCAACATCGGACTCGAGCTCCGGAGTGTCCTGGGTCTCGGGTCGAGGGCAGCTGTCCAAGCTGTTCTCCTCATCAATGCTTGGCTCACGGGGCGCTCCGGCTGTGATACTGGCTGATGCCAGGGGAGGGGGTGGTGGGATGGAGGAGTGGGGGTGCTGGGGAGATGGGTGGTGTGGGGGTGATGGTGGGGGTGAGAGTGGGGCTGAGGGTGAGAGTGGTGTGGGGTGGTAGTGAAGATGATATGGGGGTGAGGGTGAAAGTGGAATGGGGGGGTAGTGAGGGTGGTGTGGTGGTGAGGGTGAGAGTGATGTGGGAGTGAGGGTGGGGGTGAAGTTGAGGGTGAGAGTGAGAGCGGTGTGGTGAGGGTGAGGGTGGTGTTGGGTGAGAGTGGTGTGGTTGTGTGGGTCAGGGTAAGGTTGAGGGTGGGGGTGAGAGTGGTGTGGAGGGTTGGTGAAGGTTGTGTGGTGGTGAAGATGAGGGTGGTGTGACGGTGGTGTGGGGGGGGGTTGGCACACGTGTTACGGGGAACTGCAACTCAGCAGGGTCTTTCTTCCTTGCCCGCGGATAATCTCAACCACCACCTCTGCCACGCTGAGGGGCTGCAGGTCTGGCGGTCCTCCTCCAGTTTCCCCCCTGCTCTCTGTGGTAATGAGCGGCCTTCTCTTAGGCATGGAAGCGGAAAAGAAAATGGCAGTCTTAGACAGTCTGACGCATGCAGCCCAGAGGCTGGGTAGTTGGTGGCCTCGGTGGATAGGGCACTTGTCCATGGCAGCTGGTATGGGTACTGACATGTGTTGCAAGGTGGTGGTTCGGCCGCCTTCCGGGTGGTCCTGACCCCGGATCACCGTCCATGTGGAGTTTGCACATTCTCCTCTTGTCTGCGTGGGTCTCACCCCCACAACCCCAAAAGATGCACAGAGTAGGTGGATCGGCCACGCTAAATTGCACTGGAATGGGAAAAAAAAGAATTGGGCCCTCTAAATGTATTATGAAATTAATGGAATGCAGCAATTGACTTTGAGGGACACCGAGGCAAGACTGGTAACTTATATGGGTGAACCCCTAGTGAAAGTAGGCACAACTATCACCCCAGGTGCTTACGGTCAGCATTCCATTAGGCTGCCACTGATAGCGATATGGGGCACCAGCCCGAGTCTGCTGGGCCAGGATTGGCTACAAAGACTCCGGCTGAATTGAGGCCCAACCTCACTGATTCAGGTTCCCTATGCATTACCGGCAAAGGTAGAGGATGAGCTAGGCTGTTTGGGAAGCCTTGGTATCATCAAGCCAGTGCTATTTTACGATTGGCCAACAGCTGCAGTCCTGAAACCAGACAAAATCGTCCGCATGCGTGGGGACTAGAAGTTGACAGTAAACAAGGCCTCCCGTCTGGACAGATAGCCAATGCCACGAATACAAGTTAGCAGGGGGACATTCCTTTTCTATGCTTGACATGAGTCATGCTTATCTCCACCTGGAGCTAGGTGCCGGTTTCTGACATTACACAACTATTAATACCCAAGGGGCCTTTATGAATATACTAGGTTGCCATTGGGAGTGTCATTGGCTTGCGTAATTTTCCAACGTGTCATGGAAAATATGCTAAAAGTGTTACTGTGAATGGTGGTCTACTTGGACAACATCCTGGTCACCGGAGCCAATAAAAAGCAGCACCTAAGCAACCTGGTGGAAGTCCTCCGCCGGTTTTCCAAGATGGGCATCTGCCTCAAGAAAGGGAAGAGTGTTTTCTACGCCAAGGAGGCGATGTACTTGGGGTTTGTGTTGATCGCGACGGGCTACACCCAGTAGAGGAGATGGTGCAAGCGATCAAAGAAGCCTCCACAACAGAAAACGTGATGGAATTGAGGTCATTCTTAGGTCTCGTGAACCACTACAGGAAATTTATTCCTGGTTTGGCAACCATCCTCGCACTGCTTCACGCATGGCTAAAAAAGCACTAAGAATGGGCATGGAAAGTACCACAGGAGGAGGTTTTTGCCTGGGTGAAGCAGCGGCTATTGTGGTTTGGGTTGTTGACCCATTATGACACTTTTGGTGATGTGCGACCCCTCGCCTTACGGAATCAGGGCGGTGCTACCCCACTGCATGTTTGACTGACTGGAGAGGCCGATAGCATATGTTCACTGACTTTGGCCATTGTGGAACGCAACTACACCAAAATCGAGAAAGAAGGGCTGTCCACCATTTTGTCCGTGAAGAACTTTCACCAATACGAGTCGATTCACCATCGTGACGGACCACCAGCCAATACTTTGTTCATTTAAAGAAGACAAGGCAATTCCGCCCATAGCATCTGCATTGATATCGCGATGGGCCCTATTGCTCGCGGTGTACAAATACACATTTGAAAATCACCCGGGCACACAGATAGTGAATGCTGACGTTCTGAGCCGTCTCCCATTGCCAATGCACAGCCACCCCCTCCCCCCCCCCCCCCCCCGCCCACTTCCCTCCCTCCCCCCCCATCACCACCGAGGGCTGATGAGGTTGTATCCATCCTGAACTTCATGGACACCTTACCGGTCACCGCTGCTCAGATACGCAACAGGACACAGAGGAACCCACTGTTGGTGAAGTTGTGCCATGTCATCCTGCACAGAGGCCCACAGGGGAAGCTACCCAAACAGCGACAAAAGTTTGAAGCCAAGCAGCAGGAACATGATGTGGAGGACAGCATCCTCCTGTGGGGGGTTTGCATCATGATCTCAAGCCAGGACAGAAAGGCCATACTCCAATACCTGCACAATGGACACCGGGGGGATCGAAGATGAAAATGCTGGCCAGGAGTTATGTGTGGTGGCCAACATTACACCCATGGGAATGGCCAGGCTGACCTTGGGTGCGCCTACACGCAGTCTTTGCCAGACCTTTCCAAGGCTCCAGGTTCTTGCTTGTGGTCGGCATCCATACTAAGTGACTGGATGTCTATCGGATGTTGTCTACGTCGAAGGCCACCATTGAGAATCTGTGGCTCTCATTTAGCACCCACGGCATCCCGGAGGTATTGGTTACGGACAATGCTACACTGTTGACCAGTGAAGAGTCTCCCCACTTCATGAAGACAAATCGAGTGAAGCACACCCGAACGGCCCCATAACCACCCTTGCTCAAATGGTCTAGGCGAGCAAGCAGTGCAGACCTTCATGAAGTGCATGTGGAAACAGGCCACGGGGACCGTCGAAACAACACTGGCGCACTTCTTATTTAGCTACCAGACCATGCCACATGCCACGACCGGAGTAGCATCAGCTGAACTGTTGATGGGCCGGAGGTTCAGGACCCGCCTTAGCCTGACGTCCCCTGATATTGGGGGGAAGAGTGCAATGTAGTCAGACCTGCAGAAGCAATGTCGAGGCAGGCGGATGCTGATCAGGAGCTTCCGGTCGGGAGACGGAGTACACGTCTGAAACTTTGGGGACACAGCCCGTTGGATTCCAGGGACTGTGGTGCAACAGAGTGGATTGGTCTCGTATCAAATAAAGATTTGCAAATGGACAGTGAGGAAGCACCTTGATCACCTGCAAAGCAGAGGTCCATTGTTAGGACACACCCTGCCAGAGGAACCATCTCCTAGCCACACAAGGCCAGCAGAGGGGGACCTGGGACTGTCTCCCCCCTGGGGGCAGAGATGCGAGAGGTCATAGACTCAGGTTCTGAGATGGAGACCCTGGCATCTGAGGTTTCGGACAGTGGGTGGGGGGGGTGGGGGTGGGTGGGGGTGGGGGGGGGGGGGGGGTGGGGGGTGGGGGGGGGGACACCAAGGATCAATTGCCGATGGTATTCCCCCAGATGGTCGTCGCGATGTGGTGAATGTATAGTACTAGTAATTCACCAGTGTATTAGTATCATGTTGTGCCATTGTGTTACAGCTATGTTATGTTGTTGACCTTGTGGGCTCCACCTATGGGCCATTGTGTGGCTTCACCCACAGGGGGATATGTTGGGGCATGTACGTGCTCCGCCCATGACTCCTCCCCTTGAAAGGAAGTATAAAGAGCAGTTGATCTGTAGGCGGTTCCCAGTATTGTACCAGTCGCAGGCAGGCACTGTTCTAAGCTGATTAAAACCACGGTTTACTTTGTGTGAATTGATGGTTGCATCACGCAAAAATGATTTTCCCCAAATCGCTACACACCATGACCCAGCCCTGTAGTTGCTGCAGGTAAAGAGGGGAAGACGACATCATCCATTCCCTACATTAGAAGTATTTACGGACTTGAGGGGGGAGGGATGTTATCGCCCCCACGATTGTTTCTTTTGCAAATCACTTTAAATCACTTTAAATGGGGACGACCCGATTGATCTCCCCATAGGGCTCGTGGAGTAGGAGCTCCCCCCATGAGATAAAATCCGGCTCTGCCCAGGTAGGGTCCGGTATCTCAGAATGGTCCCGGCTGGGTCTTGGACTATTGCTTTGTATATACTTTTCCTAATTGAGAGTTGGAAATAATCCACTTTTCCGGGCTCCGCCTTGACTTTTGTTTCCCTGAATGATGTAATAATTTGTACACTTTGGTTTATTTACTGTAAACATTTTTGCAATATCTGATGGAGTGAGAGGTGGCCACCTGTTTCAATAGATACAATTCTTTAATGCTGACGGAACCAATGTTCATCTTGGTCCCTCAGAATAATTTAATATTATCATATTGTGTTACAAATGTATTAATTTGCTTTGAGGTATAGTTTTAACTTATTATCTGTGAGAAATGCAATGAGAGATCAAATTATTTATGTGCAAAGTACTTTTTTCCACTGAATGTTTGCTGTTACTAATGAATTTTGAGAAGCTACGCTGAGTCTGCTTTGTGCATGCGCTGTGATCCACAGACCATGCTCATATTGCCATCTACTGGCCCAACTGCGGAAATAAAGAATCAGGTGAGCAATTCTGGTTTGCAAGTTTATATTCAAAACTATGAGGGCTTTGACAGAGTAGACAGAATTGATACTCACTTGTAAAGGATAGATTTAAAGTGATTTGCAAAAGAAACAAATGTGATGTGAGCCAAAACAAGTCGTTGAGGTCAGGAATGCACTGCCTGAAAGTGCGGTGGAGGCAGGTTCAATCGAGGCACCAAATTGAATAGAAATAATGTTCAGGGGTATGGGGAAAAGGCAGGGAAATGGCATCAAGTCATGATGTTCATTTGGAGAGCTGGTGCAGACACAATGGGCCAAAGCACATCCTCTGCACAGTAACAATTCTGAGATTCTGTGTTAAAGGGTGACCTCAGGGCTGTGTCATGCGAGAGTGCCTTTAAGAACTGGATGTTTAAGCAATGTACTTTTAAGAAAACAGTGATGTCAGAGAGTGGGTGGAGCTCAGCTCAGGTCAGCCATTTTGCTGGTTTTTAGTTTCAGTTTAAAAGCAGTGTCTGTGTGTTTCCAGAGAGCTGCAAGTTTTGCAGTTTGGTTTTGCTGAGAGTAGCTAAAAAGTGCCTCGCTGGTTTTGCTGAGAGCAGTTTAAAAGTAGGAAGCCAGTTTGTGACAGTCTCTGCCATTCTACAGAAAATATCTATATATCCTTTAACCTGATGTGATACTGTTTAAAGGCGTTAAGTCTCTTGGAAGTTTGAAGGAACATTTTAAGGAATTATTTACTGATGCAATATTTTCTGAGTTATCTTTGAAGTAAGGGGTGTTAAGAGATCCAATGTTTATTTAAGATGTTAAGTTGAGTTCATGGAATAAACAGTGTTTTGTGTTTAAAAACCCACGTGTCCATAATTGTAATCCCACACCTAGGGAAAAAGCCGTGTGCTCGGGAAAGCAACAAATCCATAAAAGGGAGAGGTTGATTGAACTCCATGATACATTTTGGGGTTCTGAAAAGCCTCGCCCATAACAGTTGTGTCGGAAAATTAACAATCTTTAAATGATAAATACTGGGAATTACGTACAGTCTAAGAGTAGGATGATGAACCATATGAGCAAACTGGTATTGGACTTCCAGGTGGCGTAGTTGAGGTATAAACGTCTGAAAAGTTTAAGAATCAGTTGGATGCTGCAGGGAGAAACTCCAGGGCTGGAATGTTATGGAGGCAATGGGATCGCATCTGATTGGCTGAACAGCCGGTGGGAAATCCCCCCTCCCCCCAACTTCACCTTTTTTAGTGACGGTTCGCTTTTCCTTATGCTACTGAGGCACTTGACAGGTCAGAGGTGAGCCTTCCCTGGGATCAAGGTTCATGGGGTCAGAAGCTCAGCCTGCCAAAAGCTGTTGGCCAATCAGAGGCAGGCAGATCTATTGAACGGCACTGCCAATGGTGCGGTGATAGCTGCTGCCAGCACCACACCAAGCAGCACGGATGGACCCCCGGTAAGAGGTAATGGAGGGAGGGTGTTGAGGGGTGCGAGTTGCGGTGTTGGGCATTCGGTAGCAAAGCATGGTGTTGCTCTCAGCAGACCTCCCCCTTCCCAATGCTGGATGCCTCCGTAAGGCACTTTGTGCCTTTGAATGAGGGACCCCTAACCCCTGCCCCAGAAGCTTACTTCCTGTCATTGACTTACTGAGGTGCAGGTGAGAAGAAAGAAGGATCCCCACCGGCCACCCTCCTGTCTAAATGTCCCCCAACCAAACCTGCCATGTGGGCATAAGATTCCGTTCCAAGGATCTTTCTGGATGGTTGAACTGGAATAGTTAAATTACCCTTGTTCTGATTGTGGGTTGGAAAAAAACCAGACTAATTTAGTTCAGTATGGTTTGGTGATGAAAACCAATTTTACAACATTCAAATTATGTTTGGTTCAGTTTCTCTAGCTAATTGATGATTTGCTAATGGATTCTGTGGTGATATGCACCACTGTAAATACACAAGGGGTTAATGTAAATACACTACGACTAAGTAAACACTAGAGGGAGCACCAGGGACGTCATGACATGCAGACATACAGCTAATGAATACATAGAATAGGACATGACCAATGGGCAGTCAAGACACCCAGAGGTGACACTACCACAAGGGAGCATTACACAATCCATATATAAGGACAGGGCACATATACTCTGTCTCTTTCCACAGGTGACACTTAGAGAGAAGGACAGGGGCAGATCAGAAGCATCACACCCACCACGTGGCTTAGAGCAGACTGGTTAGTTAGACTGAGTTACTATAGCAAGATTAGCTGGAGAGTCAAACTCATAGAGAACTGTGCTAATGGTTCAATAAATCACATTGAACTTACTTCAAAGTCTGGAGTATCTTTTGGTCAAAGCTGCATCGGGTTGCAGCCTGTGTTATCCCAGAGTACATAACACAAAAGATTCTGTCAAGTACTATGTCACATCTCAGCCCTTTCATTTCAATCTGGGGAAGACCACAGATTTCCAAAATGTGTCCTGCATCAATATATTATGATTGCCAGCTACTCATCACTACTACTCTGTAAGCGCTATATTGGTAAGAAGACTGGTGTATATAGCCAGTGAGATCATGCATCAGGCATTGCCATGTTCTCTGCAAATGGGGCATTATATATGTATAACTCATGATATTGCCTACCACCCCCAAGATAATTTTCTCACATTTGTCTCCCCCTCAATTCTACTCTTCTCTCCATTCATCGATCTCCCTCTCCTTTTCCTTTTGCATGCTGTTCCCTCTGATCTTCTTCATCCTTTCAGCTTTCCACATATCTCCTTATTGCGAATTGTATATCAGTTGTATTTAGTTGTATGAAGGTTATTGGCATTAACTGGGGTTTCATTTGAACCCATATAGACACAGTTTAAAATTATGGTTGTTGGGTTAGGATGTATATGGGGCTGGATTCTCCGCTCCCCGATGCCAAAATTGCGTTTGGCAAGGGGGCGGTGAATCCCCGATGACACTAAAATCGGGGGCGGTGCCGCTTTCACGATGCTCCGCCCCCTGAAAAGCGGCATACTCTAGGAGGATGTATCCACGGCCTCAGGCCATTGTCTAAGGCCTGCCCCATGATGTGCCGTCCCCGACCGGCCAAGTTCCCGACAGCGTGGGACACGTGTAGTCTCACCCGTCGTGAACTTAGCATGGCGACTGCGGACTCAGTCCAGCCCACCACAGTCAGGGGAGGGCTGGTCCGCGGGCAAGGGGGGCTTCATTCAGGGCTGTGGGGAACTGTGGACAGGTGATCCGGGGCGTGTGAGCAGCCGAAGGGGGGCACTACTTTTGCGATCTGGGTCCGCGGGCTGAGTCCGCCATGAAGCATGGCACGGCCGCTGCAGGCCACCGCCGTGCGCATGTGTGGTCATGGACCCAGCAATGCTCCAAGGACATAACTGCAGCTAATGCTGGGAGCTCTACGCTGCCTCCCTGCAAACTCTCAGCAAAACGGCGAATCTGTGGCCGTTTTGCGCCAGTTTTACTGGTGTAAGCACCACCGTTTTCATGCCGGCGTGGGGACTTAGTCTTCCAAATGGGGAATCCAGCCCATGATTTTTATGTGTAATTGTGTAAGTAAATCTAAATTAGTATAAAGATTGGCTCCAATTCTATCCTTCACCAATTGGCTTTCTGGACTGGAAGACTTGTATTCCATTCCTTCTCTATCTTTTCCCTTTCTTTTGCAATATCCACTGCTCCTATCATCCACTCTCCTGTCCACTCATCTCCTACTGTTTCCTCTCTCTTCTTCACTCTCACTTTCTGGTAACATTCTCTCTCCATTTCCTACTCATATCCCTGCTCTCTTTCACCACCCCTCCTTTCAATTTCCCCATTAATCCCGTTTTTCTCCACCCACTAACCCTCTCAAGTTAAACAATTAACATTATAAAATCATCACTGAACACTTGGCATTCAAGCTTACAATATTGAGAATTGAGAACTTTGCCGGTTGTTTTGGCCTTGAGGAGTTTCTCTCTGCTCAGACCGCACTTGGAATGATCTTTTGCGTGTAAGGTGCGAGCATTTCCTTACACTGAATGATTCTCCTAATTTAAAATAAATTTCAGCAGCAGTTTATTTTTGCTGATTTTAAAAATAAAGCAGGTTATATACTTTCAAACACTTGCACTGGATGTCTAAAACACAGCGCGGGATTCTCCATCGCCTGATGCTGTAAACAGGAACGGCGATCGGGCGGAGAACGGCTCCTAATGCTGGTTTGATGCCGGATCATGATGCTCTGCCCCCTCCAAATCTGCGTCATTGAGACACGCGCTGCACGCAGTCGCAACCCCGTTCTGAATATATTTATCGGGCCCGCCCGCAATGCTCCGCCTCCGATGGGTCGAGTTCCCATCGGCATGGGCCACGTGTGGTCTCAGCGGTCTTGAGCCTGGTGTGGCAACTGCGGAGAGAGAGTGTGCGGACAGTATCCAGCACTGCCATACTCCACTGAGAGCCATGCCGTTGGCCAGGGGGCTACTCGCTGGGGGGAGTAGTGGGGGTTGGCCAGCAGGTGGGCTGTGACGTCGGTGTGGACGGGTATGTGGTCTAGCACGACCGGCACCATCCTTTCCGGTGCGATTGGGGCATGTGTGGGGGTTGATAATGTACACGCAAATTGCAGCTTGTCAGCCCTGCATGTCCAGCATGGACCCGGAGATTCTCCCATCATTTTTTGCACGTTCCGCGGTTGTTTCACGCGGTGCCGGTGCTAGCCCCTCACTGGTAGTGGAATCGGTGCGGGTGTGGTGCTGATTTTTCCATCATGAAACACCACGGATCCTCCGTCAGCATCAGCACTTAGACACAGGAAAGGAGAATCCAACCCACAATCTCTAATTCACTCCTTTCACTCACTATCAGACATGCAAAGATTTGAAAAGCTGTAATTATAAAAAGTTAATTTATAACTCGGTCTTCATGTTGGTGCAGGCCTGATGCCTCATCAGTTGGGTTGATGTTTTAGTTGGAATGAAGGTTTCTTAGAAACAAAGGATTCTCATGAAGCTGTGAAGTTTTATAGTCAAATAGCCAGGATACTTGTTCTCTTGTGGAACTGAAGTTGGAACAAATACAATATTTGGCTGAAGTAGCAGACTTGCGGCTATGATATTTCAGATGTTTCAGGTGTTTCAGATGGCCCTCTGTTCAATTTAGTCAGGATATTTTAAACTGTAGTTCCTGAAAGTTAATTTCAGTCACTTGACTGCAGGGTTAATACTTCTGGGGTGCAGGACGCAATAATACAATGGCAGTCGTCAAGGGTCTTTCATTCTTATCTCTGCCTCCATTTGATGTTGTGTTATGCTTCTTCACGTAGCGTAAGCTGCTTCCTTGATGTATACTCTGACAAAGGAAGGTTCAGACTTGGAGATAGGTTTAACACATTTATTGAACAGTTAACAATTCTCCTACTTGTGTTCGACTCTCCTTCTGATCTTACTATAGTAACTCAATCTAACTAACCAGTCTGCTCTAATCCATGCGGTGGGTGTGATGCTTCCCTGACCTGCCCCTGTCTCTCTGAGCCTCGCTTATGGAAAGAGAGAAAGAGCATGTGTGCCCTCTCCTTTTATATGGGTAGCCCCCTTGTGGTAGTGTCACCTCTGGGTGTGTCTTGACTGCCCATTGGTCGTGTCCTATCTTACTGACCTATTGGTTGACTGTATGTGTGTCATGATGTCTCTGGTGCTCCCTCTAGTGTTTATTTAGTTCTAATGTATTTACATTAACCCCTTGTGTATTTACAATTCCCTAGTGTATCTACATTAACCCCTTGTGTATTTACAGTGATGCATATCACCACAGTCAAGGGTCTTTCATTCTTATCTCGGCCTCCATTTGAGCTCCTTTGTTCAATGTGGCAACAGTCAAATGCAATCCTCAAACAATGAGACGTTGAAATTTCACATGTAGCTGTGAAGCACCCTTTTTCATAGAGTCATACAGTCATAGAGATCTACAGCACAGAAAAGGCCCTTCGGGCCATCGCATCTGCGCTGATCATTTTCCAGTACTTGCCCGTATCCTTGCATGCCTTGGCAATACAAATGCGTATCTAAATATGTCTTGATTGTTATGAGGGCCTCTGCCTCCACCACACTTTCAGGCAGTGAGTTCCAAACTCCAACCACCCTCTGGGTGAAAATGGTTTTCCTCACATCTCCTCTAAACCTCCTGCCCCTTACCTTAAATCTATGCCCCCTGGTCATTGATCCCTCCATCAAAGAGAAACGTTTCTTCCTGTCTACTCCATCTATGCCCCTCATAATTTTATACATCTCAATCATGTCCCCCCTCAGACTCCTCTGCTCCAAGGAAAACAACCCCAGTATCCAATCTCTCTTCATAGCCAAATTGCCAAATTTCTTTGGATCCCATGGCTCCTACCTTCGCCATCAGTCTCCCATGCGGGACCTTATTAAAAGCCCTGCTGAAGTCCAAGTCGACTATGTCAAATGCTTTGCCCTCATCTACTCACCTGGTCACCTCTTTGAAAAATTCAATCAAAGAATCATATCTGATCATAATAAAATCGGCCTTCCCCCAGTTTAGAACTTTAATTTCAGGCCTATCATTGTCCTTTTCCAGAACAATTTTGAATCTAACAGAGTTATGGTTGTTGTCTGCAAACTCCACTCAGACAGTCACTCAAGGCCAGAATTGAACCCGGGTCCTTGGCAGTGTGAGGCAGCAGTGAGAAGCACTGTGCCACCGTGCTTTTCTCTGGTGATTTTCCTTTGTGCGACTTCTTCTTGAGCATTTTGTGAGGTCAGAATGCTTCTTCAAACTTTTCTTTAAGTCTTGCAGGATTTTAAATTTTGTCTGCTTTCTTTTACTAGGTTTTCCCATTTGCTGCTGCCATGTTGTAAAGTGTTGGATACCATTCAGTAAGTCTTACTGAAGTCTCACCTGTCTAAAGTAGCTTAATGAATGTTTTGATCAACTACAAGAACTATGTACATACACAGTAAAGGGTCCCAGGTGGGAGTTGTTTCCGTGTTTGTTTGTGCGCACATCTCTGTCCAACTCCAGACTGACCCGAGGTGCAGGTCATGTGTTCTCTTACATCACTGTGTGGGCGATACTGTACTCAGTCCCATGTTAACCCAATATGTGGCAGACCCTTATACTTCAGTGTAGAAGGAGTTGGCGGAAAGATGTGGCTGCATCATAGGACTTCATCGCCTATGGAATCTCAGAAGTTCGGACCACACCACACTCATAGCCAGAAAAAAGGAAGAGCTAGATTATATGGCAGGCCTAATCAATAAATACAGTGAGTCTTTTGCACTGAACGTAAATGAGGCAAAGATCTTTTTTTTTGGCTCTTACCCTGTAATGAACAGATTACTTTCGCCACATTACTGGTTGCAAATAAACGCTGGTAAGGTAGGCCGGATTTTCATAAAGTACTACCCCCACTGCAGTTAGAGAACTCTGTGTCACTGTACAGAGAAATTCCATAGACCAACGGGAAGGAAAAAAGGAGCGGCAGTTTGAATGGAAAAAAAATTAATATGTTTGAGTTTCACAATAGCCTTCATTTACAGAAGTGAAAGCCACTGATATTCTATTGCACGTACTGTTTGCCATGCATAAATTGATAAAGATTGGAATTAAAAAACAAAATGATATTATCCAAGATAGCTGCCCTACGAGGTTGGAGATGTTTAGAAAGCACTCAAGAAAGAAACAACAGGAAAAAAATCACAATGAAGATTTTTTTTAAACTGCTGTTTCCCCCCCAGTTTCACAGTCACAAGAAACCACAGAACAGCTTCCTCATTGGATGCAGAAAAGTGAACAGCAAAGTGTACACTTATTGTAGCTTCTCATCATTTTTTTGCACCTGGGAAGGTTTTAGTTCCCAGGGCAACAAAGAGGAATTGGTAGCAAAAATCCATTGCACAACATTTCCTAAAATTCCCCTGAGATTTTTGGGACTTTCTCTGAACCAATTTAACTCAGTTAGAATTTTCAGTTGGTATAACCTCAGGCTTAGGAATGTAAATGAGGCAGGTTATGGTGTTCATCTGACAAAATTGGACCTGTATAGTCGTAGGGCATTGTAATGCTACAAATTCAGATCTGAGTTCAGTACCGTGCTTAGAACGATACAGAGCTAATGGCAACTAATTATACTGTCGGTTCCACATTGTTATCTGGCTAGAAAAACTGGAGTTCATCCAGTGGTGTCCAAATTGATATTTTTGTCCTTAAGAAGTTGAAAAAAATTAATTTTAAAATTTCTGCTGATGCAAAGATAAAATGCCTGGCCCTAGCTTCTTAAAGTAGTCTCAAACCTCTTGGCTAAGTTTGATTTGGACAATTTTTCACCAGAGCTGTCCAAGATTGATGCAAAATGTAAGAATTAGACAGAATGTACTTATGCTATTCCCATGTCAGCTGTACAGTGCTGTTTTTATAACATCGCTGATACATTTAGCTTCATCAGAATTTAATGGCATGCTAATATTGTTTGATTATTATTACCTTGTTCATTGACAAATAGATCAACTCACTCACGGCAACACCTGCTCGAAGTTTACACTGAAAGTTTCATGTTAGGATATTGAAATGGATCAAGTGTAGCAACAGACAGCAACTAACATACTGTTAGCATTTATGTAAAGAAGAACTTAAAGTGCTAAACAAGAGGAAATGGTGACCACTGAGTAGAAAGTAAGATTTAGGGAACCAAAAACATAACTGAGGAAACGGATCTCAAAGCACGTTTCAAAGGCAAAGAGTGAAGATGTGTGTGATTGTGAGGAAATTGTCAAATGGTTCAGAAACAGATTAGATAGAGGAGCTCAGGTCCACAGCTGCAACTTGTTGTAGAATGATCAAATGGGTTAAAAACGCAAGCTAATTCAAAGATGTTGTGTTCCCTGTTGGGAATATGTGTTGGAAAAGTAGGGAAACAATGTAGGGAACAACACCTCACATTCTCTTCAAATGCAATTTCCTTAATGGGAGTACCGGTGCAGAACTATAATCCTTACATGAATATTTTAAATTGGAAAATAGCAAATGTTTACCAACAAAGCTATAGATTATGAAAGGGTCCTTCCTGTTGATCCCCTCACTTCTCCTTTCTTTACTTTTGCCGTTATCTTTTTTGATCCATGGATGCTTAATGCACATGTATCTTTAAGTCAAGTAGCAGAGAGAATGAGGAATTCAGAAAGTTGCAACGTTATATGGTACTAGTTTTCGAGCAACAGATCTCAGCCTTTGTGGCACCCGAGAGTTGGGTGGGACTCTGTTCGATTGGTTGGTTGGTAGCCAATGAATTGTCCAAAAGGTGGTACTCTGCCTGGTAACAGGTGGTGAGATGACTTCCAGAGACCTAAGAAAAGCAGAGCTGGGTCCTGGATGCTCAAAGAAAAAGGAGCTGTGAGTGCCTGCTCCCTCTCCCTTCTCTCTAACTCCAAAAAAGTTGGATAGCTGCTGTATTACTGAAAATATAGAGAATCTGAATGAATGAATCTACAATGAAAACCATTACAGGCTGGAAACAGGAATCTCAAACTAAAAGCCTTGAAGGAAGGTGTGCTAGTAACATCCATCTGAAACAAAGACTCGTATCTTTTTTACTGTACTTATTATTTTATACCCCTCTTCTCCCCTCTGTGTTCGTCTGTCTTGTGTTTGTGTGTAGCATCTGGGGCGAAATTCTCCATTATCGGAGGAAAGTCCGCCGATCGGCGTAAAAAACGGCGCAAATCCCACTTGCGTCACGTCATAAAAATGGGCCGATAGTCTGCGGCCCGAAATGGGCTAGCAGCGACGTAACGGGATCCGCGCTTGCGCAGTGGTTCACGCCGTGCAGCGTCATACGCGCTGCACGGCGTGACGGCTCATAAGGCCGCGCAGCTCCCCCCCACCCGACCGGAACAGCCGACCGCAACACCCGACTTGATAGCTGGCCGTCGCTCAGCCCCGAGGTTCGAGTCACGCGATGTGGAGGCGCTCCTGGACGCGGTGGAGCAGAGGAGAGACGCCCTGTATCCCGGGCACGGCCGCAGAGTTGCCCCACGCCACAGCCGGCGTCTGTGGAGGGAGGTGGCAGAGGCCGTCACCGCTGTGGCCCTAACACCACGGACAGGCACCCAGTGCCACAAGAAGGTGAACGACCTTGTCAGAGCAGGCAGGGTGAGCCTCCCCATATCCCTCATATCCCCCCTCCCCCAAATCCCCCCCTCCCCCATATCCCCCCCTCCCCCATATCCCCCCTCCCCCATATCCCCCCATCCCCCATATCCCCAAGTGAATCCAGCCCTCACCTTAACCTCTGCAATGCACGCGCAACCGATGGCGTGCATTCATATACCTGCCTAACACTGTTGCCTTTTACCCCTGCCACCCCCCCCCCCCAGAAGAAGCGCGCACACAACAATAGGGAGCATGTGAGGACTGGAGGAGGGCCCGCTGATGAGAGGCCACCGTACACGAGGAAAGGGCCCTGGAACTGGCTGGCGGACCTGAGGACCGGGAGGTTGCTGATGCAGAGGTCGGGGCCCCACGAGCAAGTGAGCCACCAACAGCCCGTCCCCATATCCCCCCTCCCCTATATCCCCCTCCCCCGTATCACCTGATCACTGCCTGATGTCTAACCATGCATGCTTCATTGTGTATCGCAGGACCAAACGTCCAGGCACCCATCCCAGCAGATGCAGACCGCCCGCAGGATGCCCCTCGGAGACCACGGGAGACGGAGAGACCCGCACCCTCCAGCATGCGACGCCCGCAGGATGCCCCTCGCACACCACGGGAGACGGAGAGACCTAGAGCAACAGGGAGACGACACCCCCGTCACGTGCGGGAGCGACCACCCAGCGATGAGGGGGGCAGCCACAGGCCCCCGTCACATCCGAGCCAGGACACCACTACCCAGGACACCACTATCCAGGACACCCCTACCCAGGACACCACTACCCAGGACACCCCTACCCAGGACACCACTACCCGGGACAGCACTACCCGGGACAGCACTACCCGGGACAGCACTACCCAGGACACCCCTACCCGGGAAGACGAAATACCGGACAGTGACTCAGAGTGGATGGGTGGAGACGAACCCCCACCCCAAAGTGCCATGGACTCAGAGTGGGACGAAGAGCACGACACAACGCCACTGCTGTCACCAACACCCTCCACCATCGCAGAAACACTCACCACGGTTGGGCACTTTAGTGATGAGGCGTCTGGTACACTCACTGGTGCGCACAACACAGCCGTCCCGGTACAGCAGGTGGAGGTAGGAGCAGCAGAGGGACCGGGCGGTCGGAGGGCAGCCCAGGCCAAGCGAACATCTGCCGCCCAGATGGATCCCGGGTTCCTGCAGTTACCACACCCACACATAGATCCGATGCAACCACCGACACGGAGACGAGCGAATAGGGTGACGGGTGGCTTGCGGCGGCTGCGGTCGCAGGTGGAGGAGTCCACCCGCGTCCAGGAACTGGGGGTGGTCCCGGTCATGCGTGCCACCCAGGCACGGGTGGCGTCCGCGGTGGAGGCAATGGGTGCGACGGTGTCAGACATGGGGAACGGTTTGCGAGGCCTGGGGCCTTCCGTGCAGGCGGCGTCTGTGGCCCAGGAAATGGCTGCCCTCTCACAGGAGGCCATGAGCCAGTGCCAGCGCCAGATGGCAGAGGCGCTCAACGCCATAGCCCAGTCTCAGCAGGCCATGGCCCAGTCTCAGCAGGCCATGGCCCAGTCTCAGCAGGCCATAGCCCAGTCTCTGCAGGCCATGGCCCAGTCTCTGCAGGCCATGGCCCAGTCTCAGCAGGCCATCGCTGAGGGCATCGGCGCCAGTGGCCATGTGCGAGCTGGCGTCGCACTGTCGCAGACAGGGTTCGACAACCCCCTGGGCTCCATGGCTGCAAACCTGCAGACCCCTGTCGATACCAGCACGGGCCTCCAGGACTGGCAGCGCCAGATGTCGGGGGCGCGTCGGATGGCCAGTCCGTTCGCATCCCCCACCCATGTAGAGGCCTGGGGGCCATCAGGCACCCCGAGGGAGGAGGAGGTGGTGTGGTCCATCCCGGCTCCCTCTGTAGGGGAGGTCCCGGTACACCGCGACACCTCGGACTCCCCCCCTTCCGTCCCAGGTGCATCGGGTGGGCAACGGGCAGGACAGGCTGGCAGCTCGCCATCCCAGTCGCCCGGGCCGCAGCCTGGCCCATCTAGGCCAGGACGCCCCAGGAAACGGCCGCCAAAGGGATCCAGTGTCAGAGAGCAGGAATCACAGGAGTCCACCTCCAGTTCTGCTGTACCGTCTGGGGAACCACGTAGACGTAGTCAAAGGGCCCGTAAGGCCAAACAATTAGACACTGAGTAAGTTGGCACGGGTGCAGGGCACAGATGAGTTTTAGGGGCTAGGGCACGTGCATGAACTCCTTTGGTTATTAAAGTCAATGTTACACCTACCGAAGCTGCCTTTGTGCTCTGTCCAAAGTGTGCGGGGGTGTCATGTACGTTGAGCGCAAGTGTGTGTGTGAGGGGTGGTCTTACCTCAGCCCCAGGTGAGTCTGCCCCCTTCCCCCTGGGCCGCCATCAACATCCCCCGGGCAGAGGACGGGACCGTGCGCTGCAGTGTCACAGCCGCATGCAGGGATTGTCCGGGTGGATGGTGGTACTGTGGCCATGGGTCAGACATAGTCCAACGATGTAGAGCCAGGAGCTCATCGGAGGCGGGTTGTCATCATTCTCCATGGCCTGCGATAGACACGCGTCCACCCGCAACTGGGTGAGCCCGGCCCGTTGTGCCGCCGGTGGATCGGCAATTGGGGGTGGGGGGGTGGTGTGCATGCGGGTGGGGTGTGTGGGGTTGGGGAGGGGGGTGAGGGTGCTGGGTGGGTGGATGGGTGGGGGGTGTGGGTGGTCGGCTGTTGTCATGGTGTGCGGTCTGTGGCCATACTACCCGATTCCCACGCCCATCTAGTCAGTGAAGCGGGCGTCTATCAGTCTGTCCCGTGCCCGCTGGGCCAGTCGGTAACGGTGGACAGCCACCCGCCTGTGTCTACCCCGTCTGCCCTGACCATTGCCTCCATCCCCCTCATCTGGGGAGGACTGGGCCTCTTCCTGCTGCTCCTCCACTCTGCCCTCCTCTGCCTGCGGCACATCGCCCCTCTGCTGGGCTATGTTGTGCAGGACGCAGCACACCACAATGATGCGGCCGACCCTATCTGACCGATACTGGAGGGCGCCCCCAGAGAGGTCCAGGCACCTGAAACGCATCTTCAGCACGCCAAAGCACCTCTCGATCACTCCCCTTGTCGCTACATGGGCATCATTGTAGCGGTTCTCCGCCTCATTGCGTGGCCTCCGTATAGGCGTCATCAGTCACGATCGCAATGGGTAGCCCCTGTCGCCCAGCAACCAGCCCCTCAGCCGGGGATGGCGTCCCTCGTACATGCCGGGGATGGATGACCGCGACAACACGAATGAGTCGTGTACACTGCCTGGGTGACGGGCGCAGACGTGCAGGATCATCATGCGGTGGTCGCAGACCACCTGTACGTTCATTGAATAGGTCCCCTTCCTATTAGTGAACACGGCCCTGTTCTCTGCAGGTGGCCGCACGGCGACGTGCATCCCATCGATCGCGCCCTGGACCATGGGGAACCCGGCAACGGCAGAGAAGCCCACGGCCCGGGCATCTTGGCTGGCCCGGTCCATGGGGAAGCGGATGTAGCGGTGCGCCATGGCATAAAGGGCATCTGTCACTGCCCGGATGCACCGATGCACCGATGTCTGCGATATGCCGGACAGGTCCCCACTCGGTGCCTGGAATGACCCCGTTGCATAAAAGTTCAGGGCCACCGTAACCTTGACGGACACGGGGAGAGGGTGTCCTCCGCCAGTGCCACGCGGTGACAGGTGTGCCAGCAGGTGGCAGATGTGTGCCACGGTTTCCCGGCTCATCCGGAGTCTCCTCCTGCATTCCCGGTCCGTGAGGTCCTGGTATGACTGCCGGGGCCGGTACACACGGGGCGCCCTCGGGTGCCTCCGTTGCCGTGGGGCCGCAACGTCCTCCTCCCCCTCCTCGTCCTGTCGGTCAGGTGTCCCTCCAGCCTGGGCGGCTGCCGCCTGCCCCTCTGCGGCAGCATGCGCCGCCTCTCTGGCACGCTCCTCCTCCTCCTCATCCAGGGCAACATAGACATGAGCGGCTGCCACCACGGCAGCCAACATCGCTGGATGGTCTGAAAACATGACGGCCTGGTGGGGGGGAGGGGAACGACGACATGTCATCATTGCCCATATCCCCTCCTCCCCCCAGCCAGATGGCATGGACCGCATGGGTCCAACTGTTGGAGGCTGGCACCTGGCCAGGTGGACCAACTCATTTGCCCTCCCATCACCCACCCCGGCACGGACCCCAACCCCCAACCTCCACCCAGGCACTGACCCCCCCCCCCCCCCAACCTCCACCCCGGCACGGACCCCCTCCCCAACCCCCAACCTCCACCCCGGCACGGACCCCCCCCCCCCCCAACCTCCACCCCGACACGGACCCCCCCCCAACCTCCACCACGGCACGGACCCCCTCCCCAACACCCAACCTCCACCCCGGCACGGACCCCCCCCCCAACCTCCACCCCGGCACGGACACCCCCCCCCCCAACCTCCACCCCGGCACGGACCCCCCCCCCCCAACCTCCACCCCGGCACGGACCCCCAACCCCCAACCTCCACCCCGGCACGGACCCCCCCCCCCAACCTCCACCCCGGCACGGACCCCCCCCCCAACCCCCAACCTCCACCCCGGCACGGACCCCCCCCCAACCTCCACCCCGGCACGGACCCCCCCCCAACCCCCAACCTCCACCCCGGCACGGACCCCCCCTCCAACCACCCCGGCACGGACCCCCCCCCCCCCCCAACCTCCACCCCGGCACGGACCCCCCCCCCAACCTCCACCCCGGCACGGACCCCTTCCCAACCTCCACCCCGGCACGGACCCCCTCTCCAACCTCCACCCCAGCACGGACCCCCCCACAACCCCCAACCTCCACCCCGGCACGGACCCCAACCTCCACCCCGGCACGGACCCCCCCCCAACCCCCAACCTCCACCCCGGCACGGACCCCCCCCAACCTCCACCCCGGCACGGACCCCCCCCCAACCCCCAACCTCCACCCCGGCACGGACACCCCCCCAACCTCCACCCCGGCACGTACCCCCCCCCAACCCCCAACCTCCACCCCGGCACGGACCCCCCCCTCCAACCTCCACCCCGGCACGGACCCCCCCCCCAACCTCCACCCCGGCACGGACCCCCCCTCCCAACCTCCACCCCGGCACGGACCCCCTCCCCAACCTCCACCCCGGCACGGACCCCCTCCCCAACCTCCACCCCAGCACGGACCCCCCCCCAACCCCCAACCTCCACCCCGGCACGGACCCCAACCTCCACCCCGGCACGGACCCCCCCCCCAACCCCCAACCTCCACCCCGGCACGGACCCCCCCCCCAACCTCCACCCCGGCACGGACCCCCCCCCAACCCCCAACCTCCACCCCGGCACGGACCCCCCCCCCCCCAACCTCCACCCCGGCACGCACCCCCTCCCGGCACTCCCCCGGAGCCCAGCCTACTCTAACCCCCCCCCGCCGCACACACACACACACAAGCCGAGACACACCTCTCCTCACGCAATCAGTCTGCGGCCACGCCATTTCCTGCCCAGAGCCAACCCCCCAGGCCGTCACTCACCTCCTCGCTGGTCGGCGTGAGCCTGGAGCACCGGGTCACGCCGATGAAAAGGAGGTTTGATTCACGTCGACGTGAACGGTCATCACGTCGACGGGACTTCGGCCTATCCGGAAGGGAGAATATCGGCAGGCCGAAAATCGGCTGCCTTGCGCAGACCCGTGACATTCCCCGCGGCAGCGGCGCCATTAATGCCCCGCCGACTTTTCTCCCTTCGGAGACTTCGGCGGGGGCGGGGGCGGGATTCACGGCGGCCAATGGCCATTCTCCGACCCGGCGGGGGGTCGGAGAATGACGCCCCTGATCTTCAAGGTTGTTCCTCAGAACCCCCGGGGTGCCACCAGCACAGCCCCTTCATGTCCAGGTGCGATGTCCACACATGCCACCTGCTACAGACACTGCTGACCCCTCAAACGTGTGGCTCACAATGTCCTCTCTTTGCCCTCAGAGGAGAAGATTGCTCACAGTAAGAGAGAAAGGGCATAAATGGGGGAGGATTCCCAGAGATCTGGGGCAGGATTCTCCGAACCTCCGCGATGAAATCGCGAGCGGCGCGGGGGCGGAGAATGGGCGTTGAAGTGCAGGGCCCCGTATCGGCAGCCGGAGCTGCAAGGGCTACTCCAGGACCCTGCTAGCCCCCTCCAGGTAGGAGAATCACTCTGGACTTTGTTCAGTAAAGTCCAAAGTGATTCGCCCAAATATTCAATCTGGAGTGGGGACATAGCCCCATTATTGGAGAATCCCACCCCAGAGGCCTCGGCTGGGATTCTCCCTTACCTGGCGGGGCGGGGGGTCCTGGCGGGATGGAGTGGTGTGAACTACTCTGGCGTCGGGCCGCCCCAAAAGGTGCGGATTTCTCAATCCCTCACCTTGAGTGATTGGCACGCCGCCAACTGACGGAAAAGGCCTTTGGCGCCACGCCAGCTGGGGCCGAAAGGACTCCGCCAATCGGCGGAAGTCCGCGCTTGCGCGGGAGTGTCAGCGGCTGCTGACGTCATCCACACGCATGCGCGGGGGGGGTCTCTTCCGCGTTGGCCATGTGAAGACTGTAGCCGAGGCGGAGGGAAAAGAGTGCCCCCACGGCACAGGCCCGCCTGCGGATCGGTGGGCTCCGATCGCGGGCCAAGCCACCGTGGGGGCACCCCCCCCGGGGCCAGATCGTCCCGCGCCCCCCCGGACCCCGGAGCCCCCTGAGCCGCCTAGTCCCGACGGGAAGAGAGGTGGTTTAATTCTCGCCGGTGGGACAGGCATTCCAGCAGCGGGACTTCGGCCCACCGCGGGCCGGAGAATCGCTGGGGGGGGGGTTGTGCCTGCCGACCGGCGCGGCGCAATTCCCGCCCCCGCCGAATATCCGGTGCCGGAGAATTCGGCAACCAGCGGGGGCCGGATTCATGCCAGCCCCCGGCGATTCTCTGAACCGGCGGGGGGTCGGAGAATCCCGTCCCTCATCCCCTATGAATAATAGGCCCTGAAGATCGTGGGGTTGCCCAAAGAGAGAGCAGTCACCTACAATGAGGTCGGTCTGCGCCAGAGAAGTAATCTCTTTTTTATTATTGTCACAAGTAGGCTTACATTACACTGGAATGAAGTTACTGTGAAAAGCCCCTAGTCGCCACATTCCGGCACCTGTTCGGGTACAGAGGGAGAATTCAGAATGTACAATTCACCTAACAAGATCGTCTTTCAGGACTTGTGGGAGGAAACTGGAGCACCCGGAGGAAACCCACGCAGACATGGGGAGAATGTGTAGACTCCGCAAAGGCAGTGATGAGGTCAGGCCATCCAGATCGGTCCCATCCTTGACCATCCAAGAGAACACCTCAGAGAAGAGCTCTGAGTAGAATACCGGGGACGTGTCACACCTTTCATACCCACCTTCCACCAGTGCAGAGACACACACCCTGGTGGGCGACATTAGTGGGACAAGCTTCGGGGCACTACCAGGTGAGCACTGCACAGCAGCTGATGTATATTAGCTGGAGGCAGGAACATCCAAGCGAGACAGCAGTCGGAGTTCTGCTGGATTCCAGGACGCAGCTGGAATCGAGCCAGATGTCGAACCTCTAAACAAGGTCCTTCCAGACCTGATGCAGATTATAGGCCAGAGCTGTGAGATTCAGGAGGGGGATGTCAGTGACATTCCAGTGACTGCATGACTGATTGGAAGAGTCCCAAAGTCTTCAAGTACAGGAGATGGTGTCAGGAATGCGAGGCACCAAGGCCCAAACTGCTAGGGTTGCGAACACAATGGAAAACCTGGAGCACGATGTCCGAACCTTGAGTGTGGTGTCCAAGGCAAGGCTCAGTCTGTGACGACCATCACTGAGGGTCTCAACTTCATGTCCCAGTTGATGAAAGACATGTCCCAGACACAGGTGGATATTGCTGAGGCACTCCAGTCACTGAGGACCATCGCTGAGAGCATCGATTCCACGGTGCAGACAATGGGGAACCACCAGGACTGGCAAAGCCAGATGATTGAGAGGTTGCTGACGCTCACTCCGGCTGCCCTTCCATATTATGGAGTCACCTATGGCCCTACGGGCACCCTCAGGAAGGGGGAAGCGCTGGAGCCCAACCCGGGGTCTGCTTCTAAGGAGACAACAGTTGTCTCAAATTCTTCTGATTTCCCCTTCCTGACAGCGGTGCATCTCAAGGGCAGCAGGCAGAGCAGGGCGAGTCAGCGACGCCTATGACACTGGTAAGTCAGCCGGAACACTCCAAGGACATCAAAGGCCAGAGGGCATGGAAGGCAACAGGCCTCCTCTACCGCAAGTGTGCATCCTGGGGACACACCTCAATGCAGCACAAGACCATGAGTGAGAAGAGTGAGTAGCACCGAGTGGGCATTGGTCACTATCTGTAGCTTGAGGGAATGAAAATCTGTCACAGTAAAATGTTCACCATTAAATCATGTCACATCTGATACATGTGAAGCCTCTGTTGTGCTAATCTTCACAGGGGACCCACCTGCACCCCCACCCCCTGTACCTCCCCACTCCCCAACATACCCAACCGGCACAGTGGTCCAAGATCAAAAGCCCTTGATGCAGACTTCATCAAGAGGATGGGTGTGAGCACTCTGTCAGCAGAAAGGCAGGAGCCAGACTTTATCAGATCCTGAGGAGCACCAGAGCTTCCATCACAGCAAGTGGTCGTCACTCTCCTGTTCTGTAAAGTAAACTGCTGACAACGCAGGCCCTTTACCCTGGATGATGTTACACAGACCCTTGGATGGGGGAACAAGCTGGTCAGGGAGCTGGAAGTGTGATTGGGGGAGGGGTTTGGTGTGTGGGGGGGGGGAGTTGGGGCAGGAAATGGGAGAGGTATTGAGCTGTCTGACACAGCCTCGTCCTAGGAGAATCTGGATACAATGAGAGCCTCCTGGTCCTCCTGGCATATTGGACCTTCATTGCAGCCTGTCCTCCCTCCTCCGGCACCTCCTGGTCCATCTCCTCCTCCTCCTCAGACGAGGTTGCATGTCCCCCTGCTTCCTTCTCCTCATTCCCCTTCTTCAGCATGATGCCCCGCTGCTATGCCAGATTGTGGAGGACCCAGCAGACCACCACAAAGCGGGAGATCCTTTGGGGGTGAACTGCAGGGCACTATCAGAGCAGTCCAGGCATCAGAACTGCATTTTGAACAACCCAATGCACTGCTCAGTGACAGCACGGATGTCAAGCTGGGTCTTATTATATCGTGTCTCTGCCTCCACATTGGCATCATCAACCAGGACCTCAGCGGGTATCCCTTGTCCCTCACAAGCCGACCTATCCTCCTGTGGTTGTCCTCAAAGCCTTCGGGGATGTTGGAGTGCCCCAGGATGTAGCTGTCATGCACGCTCCCAGAATAACGGGCACACACGTGTATGATTTTGTGGCAGTAGTTGCACATGACCTGAACATTCAGAGTGGAACCCCTTCCTGTTAATAAGGGCACTCTCTGATGCCCTGGTTCTCGCAGGGACATGCGTGCCATCGATCACTGCCTGGACTTGGGGCATCCTGGCAATGGAGGCAAATCTTGCAGCCAGGGAATCTTGGTGGGCCTGGTCCAGATGGAAGGTGATATAGTCTGATGTCCGGCCATAGAGAGCACCGTCATCTCCCGGAAACACATGTGGCCTAAAGACTGTGATATGCCACACAGGTCCCCGCTCGAGCTCTGGAATGACTTGGTGGCACAGAGGTTTAGGGCTAAAGTGATCTAGTGATCTTCATGGCCGCCAGGAATAGGTGTCCTCCTCCTCCACGGGTTGCAATGTCCATGAGGACATAGCACGGGTGTCGCACTGTCTTTCTGTTGAGACGGAGTCTTCTACAGCATATGCTTTTTAAAAAAATTGTTCATGGGTTGTGGGCATCGCTGGCTGTGTCAGCATTTATTGCCCTTCCCTAATTGCCCTTGAGGGGCAGTTAAGAGTCAGCCACATTGCTGCGGGTCTAGAGTCACATGTAGGCCAGACCAGGGAAGAATGGCAGATGTCCTTCCCTAAAGGACATCAGTGAACCAGATGGATTTTTACAACAATCGACAATGGTTTCATGGTCAACTTTCAACTTTTAATTCCAGATTTTTACTGAATTCAAATGTCACCACCTGCAGAGGCGGGATTTGAACCTGGGACCCCAGAGTACAGGGGTCTCTGGATTACTGTATTGTCCACTACGCCTCCGCATCCCCAGATCATCAAATCATTGAAGTGCCAACGAATCCTGTACACCTTGGGCAGTTTGCTGGCCTCCCCTCCTGTTTTCTCCTCTGCCTGATTGGCAACTTTGTCTTCAGGGTGTCCGGCGACCCCCTTCACATGTGGTGCTGCCTCCAGCCTGCATTGGCATTGCTGCCAGCTTCGTAGTCTGCCAGCCTCGGCAACTAAAAGCACAGCGAGTGTAGCCTATGCGGGATCTACACCAGCAAACATTTTTGTTTCTGGAATGAATTGGAGAAGGAGAGAGACTGACAATCAGTTAAGACTTCCATTCCAGGACCTTGAAATCCCTCAAACATTCTCCACCCTTACCATGACATCTGCTGGGAACAATAAGGAAGCCCTACTCAGCTGAAGACCCCTCCCCTCCCCCCCCCGGCCAAGCATCACCGGAGCTGCATGCCGGAAAATGGAAATGGCTACTCACGTCCTCACTTCCCCTCAGCAGCCATTGTACCAGCTTCACATTTTTGTGAGCAATACTAAATGACGCCTACACTGGGGAGTGCTGGGTGGCCACTGCATTCAACTTCAATCTTGTTAATGTGATCGAAATTAACCCAAATTAGGGTTGACAACGTTCTTGCCTTTTTTGGTCGAAATCCGGAACTCACCATCGGGAACGGGCTGGGTGAATTGCAAAATGGTTCGCACCTGGCTCTAATCTCGATTATTTCCCCCTCCTGCTGTTCACCTGATGCATCCGGATCCATGCTGGGAGCAACGCGGTCGCTGAATTGCGCCTTGTTCTGGTGTAATCTCTAACAGAATGAATCCTCGTTTTTATACAGAAATATTAGTCAACCTTCAGAAGTGGAATCTTTCTTGATTCCACCTCTCCTGGTTAGGAGAACGGAAGTCAAGTGAAACACTCGCTCCTTGGAGCACAGGGACAGGAGTTAGCTGTTTAGCCCATCAAACCTGCTCTATCATTGAATGACATCATGGCTACCTAACTTCCATATTAATCTGGCGGCTGGTCAATTACAGCCTTGAAGCACTGGGCCTGTCTGATGAACAGGATGATGTAGGAGCAGTTTCATGACCTGTGTATTGAGTCAGCTTCCACGTGGGGTTGTTCCCTGTCCTCAGCTCAGTACAGAGAGGAACAAACACAACAACCTGGACAAGATGGCGTATTTAATCAAGCTTGTTACATGTACACGGAGAACAGACTGGATATCTGCCAAGATCTGTTCTGTCGAACAAAGACCAGAACACAGTACTTATACAACGTTCAAAAATCAATAGCCCACCCCAGTTGGACGCGATCCAATCCCTGAAGCTGCTACTTTTAAACTTATCCAATAGAATTGCAAGCAGTGTTTAAACTTCACCCAATAGAATCGCAAGCAGTGCATGATTGATCCTCATCCTGACAGCTGTATACAATCCCAGCAGCTTGCGCTGACTGTTTGTGAGAAACAGAACAATAGAACCAGCACCATGAATTGTTTCACAAAGACAAGATGTCAGAAGTAATGTCCTTTTGGTCAAGTTAGCTATCCTAAATCCCATTTGATTACTTATTTCTGCTATGTCCTAAAAATACATGCTTAATGGTTAATAATGATTACTCAGTCCTATAATTCATCTCAATCCTTAATAAAATAACTTATGTAAAACTACTCTAGTGGAATGCTAACTATTCAGTTTTAAGAGGCATCATCTCTGAACCACCCCTTCACAGGGCTGGAAGGGGTGGGCTGCAACCCACCAATCTCAGCATCACATGCTGCAGTGGCAAGTGCTGAGTAATGATGAGCAATCTGAAGGAGGCAATGTCAAACACAAGTGGGGGGGGGGTTTGTAGAAAATGAAAGATACTACGATTCCAGAAGGCGGGTGTGAAGGAGATTGTCCTGCGCCTCCCTTGTGCGTCTCTCAATTGCTCTGTATCCTCTGCAATGAAAGGTTGTTCAGTGCTAAGTTGATGACAATCAGGCAAAAGACTCTCCCCGGGGAATACTGCAGCACTCCACAGACTTGGTCTAGCCTCTGGAATCTCAGTGGCCTGCTCGAACGTCGCTCAGCTTGACCAGTGGCAGGCATTGTAATGCTCCTCGGCTGTGTCGTGTGTGGGTAACCCTTGTCTTCAGGTTGGAACAGCTTTGACACCTGGGAATGACAAAGTATGTAAGCGTCATGACTGTTCCCGGGGATCAGGCTCACAACTGTAAGTTATGCTTTTGGTGGTTGCAAACCTGTTCTTCGTTGATCAAGTGAAACTCTGGTTCTGGGAGCCTTGATTGTCACATGGGTGCTATAAATTATATTTTGCACTTGTGGAAATTATGTTATTGCCCCAAAGTTGATGGAACTGTGCCTGGCTATCGCAGTATGTCCTGTAGTGCATACAGTCACTGGATCTCTTAAACGAGGTATTGGTAACTTCCTTGATGAAGCAATGAATGTCTGTCTGGGAGATTCTGCATATGACCTCAGTTTTAGTGGGGCTAATATCTCACACTATATTTTTATGAAATGTACATATATGTAAATTATTTATTGGAACCAATAATCCACTGCCTCCAAGAATAATTCCTCTCTGTATGCCGATCTCATCATGGAAGTTATCTCTACTGGAAAAGGGAATTATTCAGTATCAGTTTTCAACTTGGAGTTCTCTGTGAAGGATTACACCATCGGACTTTGATTCTAGATTCTGGACACATAATTTCTTTCATTGTGGTCTTTGCCCTGTAAATCTTTCTTTCTCTATCCCCCCCCTTCTTTCGTATGAATTAAAAGGGGACCATGTTATTACCCTCCTCCTACATTTGAGTGTTTGAAAATAAACTAACCCCCTGAGTTTATCCTATTGTGAGTTTGCTGTGGGTTATTAGTAAGAAATTGGAATTACATCACCCTTGTGAAGTGCTTCGAGAGCTTGGTCATGAGACACATCAACTCCATACTCCCAGAATGCCTTGATCCACTGCAATTTGCATACTGCCACAACCCATCCACAGCAGGCAATGTCTCCCTGGCCCTACAGTCATTCCTGGAGCATCTCGACAAAAAGGACTCCTCTATCAGACACCAATTTATTGTCTACAGCTCTGTCTTCAACAGCATAATCCCAGCCAAGCTCATATCAAAACTCCAAAACCAAGGGCTTGACTCCTCCATCTGCAACCGGATCCTTAACGTCCTGAACCATAGACCACAATCAGTAAGGATAAACAACAACATCTCCTCCATGATAGTCCTCAATATTGGGGCCTCGCAAGACTGCGTACTTAGCCCCCTATGATACTCCCCATACACACACGACTGTGTGGCAACATTTGGCTCCAACTCCATCTACAACTTTGCTGATGACAGACCGTAGTGGGTCGGTTCTCGAACAATGATGAGTCAGAGCACAGGCGGGAGATACCGAACCTAGTGCAGTGGTGTAACAACAACAAAATCTCCCTCAACGTCAGCAAACTAAAGAGCTGGTCATTGACTTCAGGAAGCAAAGTATTATACACACCCCTCTCTGCATCAATGGTGCCGAGGTGGAGATGGTTGACAACTTCAGATTCCTAGGTGTGCTCATCACCAACCATCTGTCCTGGTCCACGTCGACACGACGACCAAGAAAGCACAACAGCATCTATACTTCCTCAGGAAACTAAGGAAATTCGGCATGTCCACATTGATTCTTACCAATTTTCACAGATGCACCATAGAAAGCATCCTATCTGGCTGCATCACAGCCTGGTATGGCAACTGCTCAGCCGAAGACCGTAAGAAATTACAGAGAGTCGTGAACACCGTCCAGTCCATCACACGAACCCGCCTCCCATCCATTGACTCCATCTACACCTCCCGCTGCCTGGGGAAAGCGGGCTGCATAATCAAAGACCCCTCCCACCCGGGTTAGTCTCTTTCAAACTCTTCCATTGGGCAGGAGGTACTAAAGTCTGAGAACACACACTAACAGATTCAAAAAAAGCTTCTTCCCTCCCGTTACCAGACTCCTGACTAGTACTATTTTTAAAAAAATTATTCTTGGGGTGTGGGTGTCACTGGCTGTGCCAGCATTTGTTGCCCATTTCTAATTGCCCTTGAACTGAGTGACTTGCGAGGCGATTTCAGAGGGGGGCAATTAATAGTCAACCATACCGCTGTGTGGGTCTCGAGTCATTAGTGAACCAGATGGGTTTTTATGACAATCGGCAATGATTAAGTCAATAGACTTAATTCCAGATTTTTTTTATTGAATTCAAATTTCACCATCTGCCATGACCAGATTTGAACCCAGGACTCCAGATCATTACCTTGGGTCTCTGGATTACGCGCCTAGCAACAGTACCACTACGCCATCACCTCCCTTCTGCCAACTGTTTACCTGCACCATCTACACTACACCCCGCTTGATCACCCGTTGCCTGCGTCTATGTATTTACATTGTTCATCTATCGTATGTCCTGTGTTTTTCATGTATGGACCGATCTGTCTGGACTGTATGCAGAACAATACTTTTCACTGTACCTCGGTACACGTGACAATAGACCCAAATCCAAATCCATCAAAACTGAGGAATTGGGAAGCACAAAACTGCTCACAAAGGGGGAACATAAAACCAAAACAGCATTCCGCTTATAGACTGGTGATGAGAAGAGCAATCAATGTTTTTTAATCAAACTCCCTGCTGTCTGTAACACCAGAGATATTTAGAAGGAGCTAAATGTATAAAAATCCAATACAATTATATCTTCATTGTCACAGGCATTCGATAACTACTGAATCCCATGAGCCATAGGTCATTTTTAAAAAAAACTTGTTTTTATTCAAAATGTTTCAATAATTTTTACAAACCACTACAAAAAGAAAAACAATGAAAAGAAAACATAGCAATAAAACAGAAAACACCTTAACCATTTAACAATTTAACAAAACAAGGTGGGTATTTGCCCTTTACAAATGAAAACCATCCACCGCCCAACCTCCCCCCCCCCACCCCCCCCGCCCCCGCCACTCTGCACTCTGGTTTGCTGCTGCTGCTGACCTCCACCTAACGTTCCGCGAGAAAGTCAAGGAACAGTTGGCACCTCCTGGAGAACCCCTGCAAGGACCCTCGCAAGGCAAACTTTATCCTCTCCAACCTGAGAAATCCCGCCATGTCACTGACCCAAGCCTCTACGCTTGGGGGTTTCGCGTCCCTCCCCATTAACAAGAGCCTTCTCCGGGCTACCAAGGAGGCAAAGGCCAGAACTCCGGCCTCTTTCGTCTCCTGCACTCCCGGATCGTCTGATACCCCAAATATCCCCCAGCTTGGTTTTACCCGAGTATCCAAGACCTTGGACATAGCCTTTGCGAAGCCTTTCCAAAATCCTGTACATGCCGGGCATGCCCAGAACATATGGATGTGGTTTGCTGGGCTCCCTGAGCACCTCACACACCTGTCCTCCACCCCAAAGAACTTACTCATTCTCGCCAATGTCATATGCGCCTGGTGCACCACCTTAAACTGAATCAGGCTAAGCCTGGCACAAGATGAGGAGGCATAAGTCCACAGGCCCTCATCCAGCTCCTCACCCAGCTCCTCCTCCCACTTGCCCTTCAGCTCTTCCACCGAGGCCTCCTCCGCCTCCTGCAGCTCCTGATATATTTCCGATATCTTGCCATCCCCCACCCACATGCCCGAGACCACCCTATCCTGTATCCTCCAGGCAGACAGCAGCGGGAATTTCCCCACCTACTTTTTCCTGAATGCCCAAACCTGCATGTACCTAAAGGTATTCCCGGGGAGGTATCCCAAATATCTCCTCCAGCGCCCTCAGACCAGCAAAAGTCCCATCAATGAACAAGTCCCCCATCCTTTTGATACTCGCTCTGTGCCAACCTAGAAACCCCCCCCATCTATTCTACCCAGAACAAACCTGTGATTGTTCCGTATCGGGGCCCAGACTGAAGCCCTTGCCTCTCACCTGTGCCGTCTCCAGTGCCCCCAGATCCTCAATGTCGCCGCCACCACTGGGCTCGTGGTATACCGCGTCGGTGGAAGTGGCAACGGTGCCGTTATCAGTGCCCCCAAGCTAGTATCTTTACAAGACGCTACTCCAACTGTTTCCATGCCGCCCGCTCTCCCTCCATTACCCATTTCTGAATCATGGATATATTCGCTGCCCAGTAATAGCTGCAAAAGTTCGGCAGCGCCAACCCCCCCTCCCCCCCACCCCCGACTGCACTCCAAGAACAGTCTCTTAACACACAGGGTCCTGTTTGCCCACCCAAATCCCATAATAATCCTATTTACCCGCTTGAAAAAGGGCTTGGGGATGAGAATGGAAAGGCACTGGAAGACGAACAAGAACCTGGGGAGGACCGTCATCTTTACGGACTGCACGCTGCCCGGCCAGGGAAAGCGGCAGCATGTCCCACCTCTTAAAGTCCTCCTCCATCTGATCCACCAGCCGCGCTAAATTGAGCTTGTGCAGGACCCCCCCAGCTCTTAGCCACCTGAATGCCCAAGTAGTGAAAGCTCCTCTCCACCATCTTAAGCGGTGGCTCTCCCAGTCTCTTTTCCTGGCCCCTCGCATGTATCACAAAAAGCTGCCGTAGGTCATTTTACAACATGGTGCATAGATGGGTGACAGACTCCCTTGTGAACCACAGTTTTCGTTGACACTGTCTCTCCAGTATCTGTATCTCAGCCACGTCCGGAACACTCTGACCCGAGGTCTTTGCCCCCTTCTTCAGTTTGCCCAGTGAGAGGCTGGCCGTCTTACTGCTGTGGTTTCTCTGGCACCTGGTTCTCTCTTTCTCCACCTCCGCGTCATTTCTCCCCTGCACAGTGGGGTTTCACAAAAATTGGGTGGATGAGACCCTTGGGTGTTGGTTTCTCTATTTATCACATGGTGCCCTTGGATGGAGCCTCCTTTGACTTCATACCCTCTCTTTTTATTCAGTGGCAACGACCCTCTTGCTAGGAGGCCATGACCACAATCTGCTCCTACTGCAGTGCTCCTGTGAACCCAACAACAGGCTACTGCCCCTTGGTACCATGAGCTCGAGAACAGCCTGAGTGTTCTCCCACTGTACTCTGGCCATGCCTCCCCTCTGTCATGATATGCACTCATGCACATAATGAGATACAGACAGGCAGTGACAGACACCCAGTACAGCCAATTAGCACACAGGACAGAACACAACCAATCACCAGACAGAACACGAGAGGAGGGTTTCCCACTATAAAACACATGAGGCATCAGCACTCTGCCTCTTTCCACTGGTGACAACTGTAGTGACAGTCAGGGTGTATATATTAGTTAGCACCTTCTCCACGTGGCTCAGAGCTAGTCTGGTCTAGTTAGTTATAGTTAGCACACTTAGATTAGTAGAGTGTCAACCCACAGCAAGCTGTGTGCACTTTTACAGAAGTTCAATAAATTGTATTGAACCAACGTCTAAGTTTGGTGTCTACTTTTCAGTACAACTGCATCCAGTTGCAGTCCGTGTTACCCCAGGGTGAATAACACGACATGGTACCAGTACTCTACTTTATCTAAGTAATTTACCTTGAGTGATTCAGTGACGACCAAGAAGTGCCTTCCAGCGGCATGGAGAAGATCCAGGCCCCTCCACAGCTACGGGTCTCCGGCAATCTCGGTGCCAACTAGCGGGTCTTCAAGCAGAGGTTCAGTCTCTACATCGAGGCCTCGGGCCTCGAGGATGCGTCCGATGCCAGAAAAATCACGCTGCTCCTATCAACTGCGGGGGACCAAGCCATCCAAATTTTCAACTCGCTCACTTTTGCCGACGGCGAGGACAAGACCAAATTCAAGACCGTTTTAGCTAAAGTCACTGTGAAGTCGAAATGAACGAGAGCTTTGAGCGCCACGGCAGCGCCTTCAGGGTAAGGATGAACGTTTCCAATTCTTTATAACTCATCTCCGTATATTAGCGCAGTCCTGCAACTATGGTGACACCGCTGATTCCATCATCAGGGATCAGATCGTGTTTGGAGTCCACTCCGATGCGTTGTGGGAGCAGCTCCTTAAAATGAAAAACATGACCCTACCAGTCGCAATCGAGACGTGTAAAGTGCATGAACAGGCGAGAAATCAGTTCTCCCTTCTTAAATCGGCAGAACAAGAACAACTTGCCTCCCACGAGGCAGAGAGTGTCCAGGCCATCGTCCGGATGCGGCGCCTCAGGATCGATGAAGGCGGCCATTTTGCACGCTTTTCCCGGGGTCCCACGCATACGCACCACGAACGGGAGAACAAAGCGGCCGAAGACCAAACTGCGCAGGTGCGAACGTCGGCTGACCGCACTGCGCATGTGCGACGACGCACGGAGCGTAACAACGTCAACGTCATGAAGTGCCCGAACTGCGGCACTGCCCACTTAAAGCGGCAATGCCCTGCAAGAGGCAGGCGATGATTACATTGTGGGAAGCCTGGACATTATGCAGCCTTGTGTAGGTCTGCACAACCGGTCAAGGGCCAGCGATCCCATTTCCAACGCAAACGCGTTCGATGTGTACAGCAAGGGCTACTGGATTCTGATCCTGGTAGCACCACGGATCCAGAGGACGATTGCCTGGAGTCCCCATATCGTGTGGGCATCATCACTACATGTGAATATGCCTCCTCAAATTCAGCAAGACGCCTATCTATCCTCAACGTGGATTCTGCGGACGAATGGCCTGCTGTCATACACGTTAACCATTGCAGCATCTGGTTCAAGCTGGACACTGGTGCTTCAGCCAACCTCATATCTCAAGCAGATTTTGACTGCATTAAAAAGCAACCAAAAATTCTTCCGCCGGCCTGCCAGCTCCTTGATTATAATGGCAATGCCATAACTGCACTAGGATCTTGTCATCTGCATGTCAAGACCATCAATGCCACACTGTGATTCTAAAATCGTCAAGCCTGACAAGGCATCCCTGCTTGGTGCCCATGCATGCAAGCTACTCAATCTTGTGCAGCGAGTCCATGCCATGTTCTCTGCCAATGTGGATCTTCAGGCTGACATCGATGACATCCTGGCGCAATACCCGCATGTGTTTAGTGGAATGGGTACGCTGCCATGCTGCTACAAGATCATACTCAGGCCTGATGCCACACCTATGATCCGTGCACCACGCCGTGTGCCGGCTCCTCTGAATGACCGTTTAAAGGCGCAGCTGCAGGAGCTCCAAGACCAGGGCATAATCTCTAAAGTGACAGAACCGACTGACTGGGTCAGCTCGATGGTCTGTGTGAAGAAGCTTTCAGGAGAGTTGCGCATATGTATAGATCCCAAAGATATTAACCGGAACTTAATGCAGGAACACTACCCAATCCCGAAGCTGGAGGAACTAACCAGTGAGATGGCACACACCAAATTATTCACGAAGCTAGATG